>NC_092875.1:462253835-462585383 GCF_028372415.1 Notamacropus eugenii | reverse complement strand
TTTCCTCAAATTTGTATGAGCCACACCCATTTTAACCATACTTAGTCACTCCTGCCTTATTCTCTTGCATCTCGGTACTCTTAAATATCATTATCATCTGTCCCTACTTTAAAGGCCAATGGAGCGGTTCCCTAGATAACCAAACAGAAAATAAATTGAAAGAAGCATTTCTTCTTATTGCCAGCTTTTCCTTTAGGCCCCCTCTGCTCTATGCCTGATTGCACCTTTTTTGTATAGATTGAATTGCTGATCTCTTGAATGTTCCTTAGAATATGTCCCGTTCACAGCCTGAAGGAGAGTCCTCCTAATGTTTTGCACCCATTTTTCCTGATATTCAGTAGAATCTCAGTTGAATGATGCCAAAGCACTAAGAAAGTGATTTGTTTACATTGCCGTTGCTTGTGGTATACATTCATCTCCAGAATCTCCAGCAGCGGATATTTTGGGATCAAGGACCACAGGGAAAGCCTGTGTGAAGAAGTCTTAGATTCTTTCCATGTTGGTAGAGTGTGAGGTGGTGCATGCTTCTCTCAGAAGAGAGACTTTTACACGGAACTTGATCAGTTAGACTAACCTCATGGAAATGCCCTTTTCTTACTCTTCCAGGGATGAAAATTCCTTTCTGTTGTGTTTTTACAATGGTTTTCCTTTCTTTTTAGAGTTTATTTCAATGCAGTCCAGCTCTGACTCATTAGAAAGTTTTTTGTTTGGAGGCAATTGCTGTCTAATGATTTTCTCTCTCTCCTCAAGTGAATGAATGGTATGAATCAAATTAAGAACACAGATTTGGTATTTTCTGCACTCTTTTCATAGCAGATGCCTTGTATTACAGAGTTTTGAAGGCACTATTTAGAAAATAATAAATCTGACAGCTCAGCATTTATTTTTGGGTTATTCGCTGGCTGCATCTTGCATGCTTGTCAGCATTATTGTAATTATGTCATTCAAATTAAGGAGTCTAAAAATTTCTCCTCCCAGCCCTTTTGTGTCTAACAAGAGGGAAAATGTGGCTTTATTTCCTAAAAAGAACATTGTGGAAATGGTATACATGGACTTATGAAGGCTCATGGAAAGCTTGTTGAACATGAATCTTAGGATCGGAACGTCTGGGCTGTTCTTGGACTCTGTTGGAGGGATAGATTGACTTGGAATGGTTTTGCTGATATGCATGCTTGCTGGGAGATGGACTCTGAGCTTTTACTAGTAAGAGCCTTTGGAAGATCTGAGTTAAAAACAGAAACCAAGCTGTTTGAAATTGCCTAAGCTTTTCATCACTCAGGAAAAAGAACTTCTAACTTGAAATGGCATGAATGAAATCTCAGTTCTGCCTGATGAAGCTGGTGGTCTAGGTGTGGAGAGCATACTGGACTATCAGAACTTTACCCTTCAGGCGGTCTTGAAGTGGCCTGTCATCTTTTCTTCATAGTGTTAACTGTTGTAGGAAAGACTGAGCTATGCCAGATTCTTCCATGAACCTTTTTTAGACTTCAGTCGTTGCTCCCTAGTGACCTGTGATCCCAAGTCATAGGGTAATAGGACTCTAGATCTGAGGTTCTATGAACTTTTAAAAAAAATTCATAACTGCATTTTAATTAGTTTCTTGGATAGTTCTATTTTATTTGATGCATCTAAAAGCATTATTCTGAGAAATGGGCATTATATTTTGCACAGTGGTCCATGACATAAAAAAGGTAAAGAAGCCCTGATTTAGATCATGGCAGGATTCAAAGGTCAGCTGTCATACAAAGACAGGAAACATCTTATCTTTGAGGCTAATCATGCTTCTGTTCTGGAGTGTTTCTTCCTTCCTCTCACCTCCCATGCCCCCTTTCTGATAACACTTGTTTTTGGAAGGATTTAGTGTACTGGAAGGCACTGGGGGTGGCAGGATTCCAAAGGGGAGAGGCTCATGGACCTTGATGTTCATGGCCTAAGTGGTTCTCACTAACTGAGGCTGCCTTCCTGGTCTAAAGCGATCCCAGGGTTGTCCTGAGTCCCGAGGCCTGGGCAGAGGCTCCTCATAGTCTGGCAGTCTCCTTTATCTCTATATCATTATAATTCATTGACATGATGTTATCCCACTTTCCCTGAATAATTAAGAACTGCCTAATGTCTTGAAACCATGACCATGTAGTGAAATAGAATGAACTAAGCAAATGAGTGCGCAGTAAGTTCTGAATCTTATATAATAATAATAATTATTATATGATAATTATATCTGAGTAACGAAAGTTGCTTAGCTTTAGTAGCATTTATTTTCTCCAAAAAAAAGTCACTTCAAGGAGAAATGACTTGACTTATGTCAAAGCAGTGTGAAAATGTAGATTAATTACATTGCGGTGCTCATGTAGCATAACAAGTGCTTTTTTAACATAATGCATGCTATTGTCAGGAAAAGCATGGAAACCTTGCCTGTATATTAAAATTTATGCTATTTTAAAGCAGCAGTTCTAGAAACTGTGTCTGGGGATCGAACAGTATCTGAAAGCAATCCAGCCCTGGACAAAGCTGAACTTTCACCATGCCGATCACCTTCCACTCCTCGACATTTACGATATCGCTCACCTGGAGGTAAGACCCTACTGACCGCTTCAGAAATGTAAAAATTCAGTGTTCCAAATATTTTATTTGCCTCTTTTCTCTGCATCCTCAGATCTCTGTACCAATTTTTTTTTCTTTTAAAAGTAAACACCCAACTTGATTATAAAAATCTACTAAACTTGTATAACTTTATCCTAGGTAATAAATAAATGAGTAAAGAATTTATTACCACTATTCCCCAGCATTTTTTCAGAGAATAATTTTACATACTTTACGTATATCAAGATTTATTGAATTGTCTTATACCCATTCTAATAGGTATAAAAGGCAGCTAGGTGGTACAGGATAGAATGCCAGGCCTGGAGTCAGGAAGACTCATCTTCCTGAGCTCAAATCTGGCCTCAGATACTTACTAGCTCTTTGACCCTGGGCAAGTCACTTAACCCTGTTTGCCTTAGTTCCTTATCTGTCAAGTGAGCTGGAGAAGGAAATGGCTTATCGTTCCACTATCTTTGCCAAGAAAACCCCAGTTAGGGTCACAAAGAGTAGGACATGACTGAAACAACTGAATAATAGGTATAAAATGGTTGTTAAAACAAGAGAATAATTTGCAAGTTGTCTCTAGAATCTGATAAATTACATGAACCCCTAGAGGAGCCATGTTCTTAGGGTTTACAGGGAAAGAATAGGCACCTAGAAAAAATGCTAGGGTGTCATAATAACATGATCCATGCCAGGATGGGCCAGGCTGGTGGTATAGTAGATAGAGCAGTAGGCCTGAAGTCAGGAAGACCTGGGTTCCAATCTAACCTCACCCTCTTCTTGGCTATGTGACCCTGGGCAAGACACTTAATCCTGTTTGCCTTAGTTTCCTCAACTGTAAAATGGGGCTAATAAGAGTACCTACCTCCCAGGGTTGTTATGAGGATAAAATGAGATAATGATGGTAAAGCACTTAGCACAGTTACTGACACATACTAAATGTTGACTACATGTACATGATACACCTTTCTACATAAAGTGGATTCATCTTGGATCTCTAGGTCTGGAAGAACCCCACTATGCTACTGTTCCATCCATGACAGTCTGATAGCATAAAATATATTAATAATTGCAATGATCATCTGCATAAAACTGGAAATTTAGAGATACTATTTAATAAAATAATCTGTGTACAGCCACGGTGAAAAAATGCTTTAATTGAAGTGAAATCATCAGAGTAAAAGCCAAAAAAATCCTTTCATTATATGTTCATTGCCCAGTACTTTCAAATATTAGTTGCCTTTGAATTATTTTTTCTTAAGCCAATTATGTAAAATAAGAAGGGAAAATTATTCAGCTGTAAAACTAAATTCACCACAAGTAAACTTAAGAAATCACCAACACTCTGTGACACCCTTATATTCATATTCTAAATGTGGGACTGTTTTACAGCAGATATTGGTGAGGGGAATACAGTTAGGAAAGTGGAAGATTTTCAGCTTGTGACTTTTTGAGGCCAACCAGAAGTTCTCCCTGAATACCAAGTAAAAAGGTAGAGGGGTGCACTGGGAGACAGTAGAAAGACTACTGGATTTGGAGTCCCAAGGCTTGGGCTTCATTCCTTGTTTTGCTCCTTAGCATCTACGTGACTTTGTGCAAGCCCCTTAGACTCTCTTGGATTTTTGTTTCCCTTTCTATAAAAGGAAAGGGTTGAACTAGATGACAACTAGCGTTCCTCCCAACTCTACATGTGATCCCAGATTAGAGTAAAGCCAAAGGGGCTTTGTTGGCTGTTGCTTTGAGGGGATGGGCATTAGAGTCATGGTCAGGTGTGGGTCAACTTGTGTTAAGTTTGGGTGACTGTGATGGGCTTAGGTGTCCAGTGTAGACTGGTCCACTGTTGGAGAACCCTGAGACTTTCAGAGTTTTCACATTCAGGACAGAGGACTGATTTGGAAGTGTCTAGGCAATTTGTAATCCTAGCAGACCTCCTGACTTTATTCCTGCCAGGAGCAGTCCTGATCCAAATTTCATGATGTGCACCTGGATTTTTAATGTACCATATTTAAGTGTATTTCAATTAAAAAAGTAGAAACAATGTCTCACTTTACAGAGCAATCTTATTAGTTGTCTGAGACCAGTTTCAGGCATCAGTATTGTCATTGTTGAGTCGTTTTTCAGTCATTTCTGACTTTTTGTGACTCCATTTGGGGTTTTTTTGACAGAAATACTGGAGTAGTTTGCCATTTCCTTTTCCAGTTGACTTTATAGGTGGGGAAACTGAGGCAAACAGGTTAAGTGACTTGTCCAGGGTCACACACCCAGGGAGTATCTGAGGACAGATTTGAATTCAGGAAGATGGGCTTTCCTGACTCTAGACCCAGCTCTCTATCCACTGTGCCACCTAGCTGCTCCAGGTATCAGTATATTTGAAAATAGTAAACAGAGGCTCGCCTCCACTATATTTTCATTACAAAACTGTAACTAATAAGAAATATGGAGTTAAAAAAAAAACCTCATGTTTCCATAACTAGGGTCACTTGTGAAATGTTCTTTAGCAAAGTCAGTTTGAGAAAGGAAATATGGCAAAGTTTTACCACATAATGTGTATACGATTATACATAATATATATACAATTATACATAATGTGTATACAACACTACAACTTGAAGATTGAAATGTGTATGAGAGAGCATCTGATCCCCTTGCCTTCAAGAAGGACCACATTTATCCTGGTTCTGTTTTTAAAGATGCACAGAGGAGGAGATCCTGTAGTATGAGCTTGGTGGTTGCTTATTGAATTGAACTGGTAATGATACAAAATTATAGGCTCTTATTGAAGTTACCTTCCTGTCCATTTCCCCACCGTCTTGTAGCAGATGCTTTCTGAATAGGCATTTGTGTGTGTGTGTGTGGGGGGGGGGGGGGCCGCAGGGTAAGGCAGCAGCTATGCCAGAAAAATTAAAGACATTACACACAAAAAACTGTACATCTTTGAAACCAGATTTGCTGGAATGAAGTTTTGGGGACATAGCTACTTCTTAGTCTCATGTCAAGAAACATGGGTATTTTCAATTGGGAGTGTAGTCTACCTATTCTGCAGAGGCCTTTGGCTCTAGAGTCATAGGGAACCTAGCAGTATTGTCATATGTTGTCATTGTTCAGTGGTCTCAGTTGTGTCTGACTCTTTGTGACCCCATTTTGCAGTGGTTTGCTCATTTTACAGATGAGGAAACTGAGGCAGACAGGGTTAAGTGACTTGCCCAGAGTCCCACAGCTAGGAAGTATCTGGGGCTAAATTTGAACTCGGAAAGATGATTCTTCCTGACTCCAGGAATGGTTGTCTATCCACTGCACCACCTAACTGCCCCATCAAGGATACAGGTACATAAAGTAGTAGTCCAAAGGGGAAAGTTCCTATTAATCTTCTCTTACATATAGAAGAATCTCAATCTTTCTATCTAGACTATAGTATTTCTAAGATTTTTTTTCTTGCTTCTAGGTCTTGCTTTGGGCTATTTAGCATTTCAAGTGGTAGGGAAACAAGGTATTATCTATTTCCTCCCTTCCCACATCTATGCTTTGGAATCTTTAAGCATTATAGTTGGGGAGTGATAAAGGAGAAAATGAAAAAGGAAGCTGCATCCTGTAGCTGATCCTATAATTTTATTATACCTCACACAGAAATGAGGTCCAACTCTCATGGGCTTTGGATGGGGTCATTAAGACTCCCCATGTCTGTACATGTTTCAGGTTAAGGAGCCCTCTTGTCTTCCCTGATGGGTATCTGTTGCTCCTTGGGATTTTCAACAAAGAGCCTCATGATGCAGGTATATGGCTGAATGGTTATGGCTGAATAGCCTACCCCCAGCCTCTGAAATAGGGCACAAACATCGTAACTCTTCCTGAGCATTCTCCCAACTTAAAAGCACATTGTCTATGCACAGTAAATACAGATGGGATTTACTCCAAGATTTTGTTAAGTACCTTGTATAGTCTATGAATTGTAATAGAAGACAAGTGCAGGTGTTTCCTACAAACAAACAAACAAAAAAACCTATTACATATAGGCAGTCATTCAGTCTCTACTTCAAAGTGTGTGGTCTTACGTAGTCACCGCCTATCTCATCATGACTTTCTCTATCCTTTTATACTCACAGGACAGACAGCAGATAATCCCCACTGCTCCGTTTCCCCTGCCTCTGCCTTTGCTATTGCTACAGCTGCTGCTGGACATGGGAGTCCACCAGGTGAGTGCCCAGCATAGAGTGCTGTTGGGAAGTTAAAGGGAAGAGACTTCCTCCTCTCATGTTTAGGTTGTTCCTGGCTTGCCCCTTTAGTCTCAACAGCTGAACTCCTGAGAATGTACGTTTCCATTCTGACTGAGTGAAGCCTAGAAGGTAGATGCCAGGTTGATGGGAAGGAAGTAAGATATATATGTGAGGGGAAGGAGGAGGGTACCTACCTTTAGCTCTAGTTGAGTCATAGTCTCTTTGTAGAGCCATCATATAATTTTCAGAGTGAGGAAGAAGAGCTTAGAAAAAATATAAAATATAAAATAAAGTTCAATTTTTAAAATAGACTGTAATATGGAAAAATATGATCGTTAACAATTTGGAGCATGAAATGGTTAACATTCCATTTGACATCTGTCCACCAGCTCAGGAAAAGTTATATTAAAGGGGGTGTAAAGGAAAGTCCCTGTAGCCAGTTTTGGCCCAAGAAACCTTTTTCATTTATTGACCTTAACATCCCTCCCAAGTTCAAATTACAGCTGTGGAAATTTAAATACTTATGTCATTTAAAAAATTAGATAGTCTTCAATTAGAATAAAGAGGTTCATTTTCACAAGCCTGTGAATTTCCATCCATTAGGAACTAATGGGTATTACCTGTGTAAATTCCCTAAAAATTGAACCATAATAGAAATTCTCCTGATGAATGTGGCTCACTGTAGTGATTATGTAAATTCTCTTGGAATTGAAGAGACCAGAGGTGGACTGAATTCATTTTCATGATCATTTGGATATATGTATTTCATTTGGAAAAACAAAACAAAGATTTTTTTTTTTTAAATGAACTTTCTAAAACTTCTTTGCCTGCATAACCAAAACAACATAGCCTGTAGTGATATTGATACACTATGAGACAGATTAACTTGTCATAATATATTATTTTACTTTTCCTTCCATTCTACCATACAATAAAAAGAAAAGACTTTGTTGAATAATAGAAAAGCTATTTCTTTGTTATACTTGTAGAACAGCTATTTAGACATTTTGAATAGCTGAGTATTTCTTTTTGCTTTCCATGCTCATAAAAAACCCCAACAAATCAAGCCTGAGAACTCTGAGTATCAAGAACATGGAGGAGTTGTTAATTTTTGGTTTAATTCAGGGGAAAGTGATTTCTCCATTTTCTGGGTAGGATATAAGAAATCACATTCTGCAGTGTAAAGGACTAAAATTTGAGACTTGTAATAGGAAACTGATTTAAACTTTTCAGAAGTTGAATGTGTGTATTAGGACCCAAGGTTAATATAACTGTGTTTTGGGGACCAGAGTAAAAAGTAAGTAACTGCACCTTGACTTCTTCACTGCTCCACCCTTCCCACCTTAATACAGACCTTTCTTTGCTTTGCTCTTCCCCCACTCTAAAATGTTCTGTTTAAATCTCATGGATTCTTGAATATCCATTTATGAAGCCATATTACCATATCTATATGAATGGCTATGATAATTGACCAGCATCAACTATGAAAAGAGCTCATTGGTGTTAGGGAGCAAAGATCAAAGTGTGTGGGACCCAAGTAGAATAATTATTGAAAGAAAAGCAAGGAGTGGTGAGGAGACAAAATAGATTAAAAAGAAATGAAAATATTAATGGCCCAGTTTAGTTCATTGGATATTAGAAGTTGGAGAAAAGAAGACTTTCTACCACCTGTAGCCCAGTAGAGAGCCCTGGGGTGCAGGGACTCAGGCAGTCAGGGTCTGGAGGGGCCTCTTGGCTTGAGCCCCCTGGGATTAAGACAGAAGAGAAATCCCAGCTTGGACAAGGAGCAGTGCTCAGTCATGCTGAGCTGTCAGCCTTGGTCCTGCACTCCAACAGAATTTCTTTCTTTCTTTTTATTTTTTTTTGCAACCAACATAAAACATTAAAATACCCCTATCATCTTTATTCTTATAAATTTAATTGCTTCATAAAAATTTAGCTTCCTAATTTCTCAGCCAGTAGCCAACTTTCACCTAAATTAATCCAAAGCTTGATGGAATTAGGGATCCCTGAGTCATTAAAGGCATTATAATCATTTATCTAAGAATGAACATGGAGTTACTGAGTACTACAGAGTACTGCCTAGAAGAAAACTCGAGAGCCACAAAACATAATCTGTTCAGATATTCAGGTCTTAACTCTTCATTTTCCACTAATTATTTTAGTTCACATTTAAAAGAAAATGCCTCAACAATCCTGAATTCAAATCCCAGCTTTAGCATTTATTAGCAGTGTGATCTCTGTAAAATCATTTCAGCTCTGGGGCTCAGTTTAGTCATCTGTGTGATAATACTTGCATTACCTACCTCCATAGTGTTGTTATGAGTCTCAAGTGAAATAATGTATGCTGATCATTTTATAAACTGTCTTTGCTGTTATTACTTATTTTCTATCAGATCATAAATCTTCAAATGTCAGGGATGTTGTCATATTAAAATTTCTGTCTCTTCTAGCTTGGAATTAAAGTACGTATAATAAATGCTTAGTAGAAATTTATTGGATTGAGCTGAATTGAATGAAATTGATTATGTGGATAGGAAAATTAGAGGAAAAAGTATAGTTGCTTAGAGAGGAGAGAAGGCTTTCCATTGACTTTTTATCCAGTGATATCAAATCAGATAAATTTAAAATGTCTTTTTTTCTCAATCACGTAGTCACCAGTAGGTCTTGAGACTGAGTAGGGTTTAGAGACAGAGCACTGCGTACACGTGTATATGTATTTTGTTAAGTCTGTCTTTACTGACACAGGACAACACTGGACCAAAAAATGGTGGATCAGCTACTTTGGCCTTACTTTGCAGGTAGATGGTTATGGGACTCATCTAATACAGAAAGTGGTTATTAAACTAGTTGGGAGAAAAAAACCAGATTCAATACCAGACAATTAGTTATTTCAATAACCAAAGAGATCTAGCCTGGATTTATTACGAATAGTAGTAGGGCATACTGAAAAGAGCATTGATCTTGGAGTCAGCAGAGCTTAGTTTGAATACTAGTGACAGGTTACCAAAAAGAAAACCAGCTCCCAGTCCTCAGGACTTTCCCTAGAATCCTAAGATGAGCTAGTAGCCCCTCTCTGGGGCACCTTGTGAGTACAAGTGGGAGTTGGAGCACATCCTCCACATGTAAGTAGGATCATTGAAACAGTCTAAAAATGAACGGAAGACAACAGATGAAAGGACAGAAGGAAACACAGATGAAGCAGGATAGCTT
Source organism: Notamacropus eugenii (assembly GCF_028372415.1). Taxonomy (NCBI): domain Eukaryota; kingdom Metazoa; phylum Chordata; class Mammalia; order Diprotodontia; family Macropodidae; genus Notamacropus; species Notamacropus eugenii. The sequence continues at coordinate 462,575,376 of NC_092875.1, read as the reverse complement.
AAACTTATGTACTTAAAGGGAAAAGCAAGCTTGTACTTTAAGAGAGATTCACAGTTTCATACACAATCCTCCCTCTCGGCTTAGTGTGTAGGAAGAGTTACTTTGTTTTTTTCTTAATTTTAAAGATCAAAATAAAAATTTTTTAAATAATTTTTAATCTAAAAACAAATTTTCTCATCCATCACTCTCATTTTACACTTGAATAACCCGAGGCCCATAGAATCCTTCATCTATTTGACACTGCATCTTATCTTTCGATAAATTCTTAAATGTTGTTGTTGTGGTGTGTGTGTGTGTGTGTGTGTGTGTATGTGTGTAGTATGTGTGTCGTGGTGAATGCTCTAATACTATTTCAACTCCCACTTGTATTGACAACTTGGGTCCCTTAAATTTATTTATTTTTAGTTTACAACATTCAGTTCCACAAGCTTTTGAGTTTTAAATTTTAAATTTTCTCTCCCTCCCTCCACTCTCCAAGACAACATGCATACATTCATGTTAAACATATTTTCACATTAGTCATGTTGTAAAGAAGAATTATAACCCCTGGAATGGACCATGGGAAAGAAGAAAGAAAATGAAACAAAAAAGAGAGAGAGCACATTGTCTGCTCCAGCTCCCATAGTCCGCTCCAGCTCCATTCCAACTGCATGATTCCTCTCTGGATGTGGATAACATTTTCCATCGTGAGCCTTTTGGAGTTATCTTGGAACCTTGCATTGCTTGGAAGAGCCAAGTCCGGTGCTGCTCATTCTTGGGGAAAACCCTGAGGGCTGGATGGAGTGGATTTCTAGTATTGTAATTCAAAAGCCCCCAACCATGTACTTATCAATTTATGTCGGTCACCCAAAATTGATTAACTTTTATAAAGGAGTCTTTATTAAGATGACATAGTAAGAATAGTTGGTACTAAACATTTTCCCAAAAGTCTGTTTTGTATTTATTTATCCAGTGCTACATAAAGAATCCAGGAAAAGTGGGTTCACGATTAGATAGAACATATGGTGAAGACTCAGTGGTATGCTAGTAAATGTTTAAAAATCAGCTGTCTGGAAAAAATGTATACATGACACACTTTTAAGTTTAATTTGCATTATTGCCATTTTCTCCATCACTGTTTTTAAGTCTAGACAAAAAAACCCAGCAATCTAATGGACTTGTACCATCCACCTATATCCATGATATAAATGCTCACAAGCAGGTTTGAGCTGGCTCCAGCACACTCTTGCAAAGGGGTAACTTTTAGAAGTCTTATCTCCTCCTCTGTGAGGAGTGCCCACGAAGTTCCCTTTGGGCATGTTGTAGCTTTCTGCTCAGCTCTTTGTAGAGTCTTGAAGCTCCTTTTCCTCAGTATGTCTAGTTTGTTCTTTGCTGGATATAGGCATTTCTACTAGTGATTGCTGTTCCAGAGAAACTGTGAAGAGACACCAATCGAAAAGTCAAAATCCTCCAGTTCTTTGAAGTTCATGAGGTTCTTCTCTGGTCAAGGGCCAGGGAATAGGTTGAGCTGCTCTCTTCCCTCCCATACCCTTCACATAAGCCAGTACTTCTCAGGGGCTGGAGGCTTCACCACCAAATGGTGCTCAGGTTCTGAACTGGCTTGCTGTTTTATACAAAACCCATAGGGCATGGCCAAGTTAACTATTTGAGGCTCTAATGGTTCCCAATAAAAGATAGGTTGGGAGTTATAGCAGATCAATATGAGTTCTCAGTTTCAATACTTGAGTTCAAAACTGGCTTGCTGTTTTACTCAAAGCCCACAGGGCATGGCCAGGTCTCCTTAGCCAGTCTGAAAATAACTTTCTGTGCAGTGGCTCTCCATGTCATCAGATGGCTTTCCAGAACTTCTAAACTGAACACATCTAGTCTAAAGCCCTTAATTCATTCACTCATTCAGCAGAAATGTCTAGATCTTATTAACATCTGGTTCACAGCTCGGTTTGATTTATTCTATGGAGATATTATTACTGACAGAAGTACGAGGGCATAGCATCTTGTCATTTTCTTTAAATGGCATAGATTGATTTGATTGATTGATTCAGTGTATAGCATCACCCTTTTTCACATTTTTAATTATACAGATATGCTCCAAAATACGTGTAAAAACTTATCTCCACAATTTAAAAGAAAGCCTCTAATGTTCTGGCTTAATAGGAGCGCTTCTATTTTCTGTTGTGAATAGTGCTGCCCCAGGTTTTTCATAAGTGAATTTGAGAATTGCTCTCTCATTCTGTTACTCTGGAATTTTTATATTGATTTTTAATCTCTGGTTTCTTTTAGCTAGTTCAAACCCAGAGGGACAATGAAAAATTTCTACCTGGAGGCACTGTGTGGTTGTTTTACTATATGACTCATCTTGCCCTATAGATGGTTCATTTAGCCTTTGCCAGCTAAGTCTCTCATAATTAAATACCAAAAGGGGACATTTGCTCCATTAAAAAAAATGTAATAGTTTAGATTTCTTGAGATTTAGATATCATCCAGGCTATTTTTTCCTCATTATTTTAATGTATTGACTTCATCAGTAGTAGGTCTATGTGGATTACTCTAAAGATAGAACTCTTGAAAATGAAGAAATGTGACTATTTTGACCTTGTTACAATGCTTGTTCCTTGACCTGTTTCATGCCCAGGGTGGAAGCCTCCCTATTAAAATCTTATTCCAGGAATCTGGAGAGTAAGGTCTGGGCTGGCTACATGTCCCTCTCCATTTTGTGTTAATTGTTTATTCAACTTCACCAAAGTTCATTATCCACCCCAACCCCCAGTCTGATGCCATCGTGCCCCACCTTAGGCTCATTCTCTCCTGAAACTAACCCTTCTTTCCTCCCCTCCAGCATTGTCTTCTTTCATACTTGGGTACAGACTCAGGTCTATCCAACCTCTTTTCAGGTAGGGCAAGGGGTAAGGGATCATTAGGGCAAAGAGAAGTGTAGCACTTAGAAGTTCACTTGTGCAGTGTGTTCATCCTTCATTGACGAAGAAGACCATGTCATCAGAGAAATGATGACATGACTTGCACTTGACTTTGTTTTGAGTGAGGGAGGGCTGTGCAGGTCACCAGCCTCACTTCTCCTCCACAGCCATCTGAATCCAGTGACCAGATATTCATCAGGATGACTGGAGATGACCCAGGATGAGGCAATTGGGGTTAAGTGACCTGCCCAAGGTCACACGCCTAGTGAGTGTTGAGTGTCTGAGGTGAGATTTGAACTCAGGTCCTCCTGACTCCTGCCCTGGTGCTCTATCCACTGCACCACCTAGCTGCTTGACATGTGCAGTAAAGCTATGCAAATCATCCTGCACATCTTTTTTGTAATTGATTATAAATGATTATGGTGATAATTATTGATGATAACTGATTATGACTAGTTATGTTTAGTGATTATGATTATGTCTTAGGTCAAATCTTGTTAGCAGTGTTCAGTGTCTATTTTGAGGAGGATTTAGATCTATGGTGTCATCACTAGTGCAAATTTCCAGCTTAGAGAACTCCCAGTGTAGAAATTCCCACCACCAATTCGTATAAGCAATGTGTCAAATGGCAGCTACGTGGTGCAGTGGATAGAGTTTTAGCCTGGAGTGAGGAACACAGAAGTTCAATTCTGACCTCAGACACCAGCTGTGTGACCCTGGGTAAGTCACTTAATCCTGTTTGCCTGTTTTCTCATCTGTAAAATGATCTGGAGAAGGAAGTGACAAGTCACTCCACTATCTTTGCCAAGAAAACCCCAGATGGGGTCATGAAGAGTCAGCCATGACTCAACAACAACGAATGTATGGTGTTAGCAGGTTGCCTGCCCAGGATAACATTGGTAATGTGTTCCAAGGGTGAGTCTTGAGCCCAGGTCTTCCTGACTCCAAGCATAGCCACCTTTGATCCATGATACCATATTACCTCTCTGCAGTGGTATCTATTACCCTCTCTTAATTCACTGTGATTGCTGCTGCATAATTTAAGCCACTTACCTATCCTGAGGTGAATGCTTCTTTCATTTTCTTAGATCACATCAATATAATTAGCCTTTGCTTTCTTTACTTCTGTGGGAGAAAACAGTAAGTCCTGTAACATCAGTCTTAACTGCCCAAGTCAGAAAGCCTTCATGGATGGATGAACTTCCTTCATGCTCCCTACCTTGGAACAGCTGGCCTGGCTGCTCAGACTGGGCAGAATCAAGCCCTTAGACAAGTTACTGGTGGCAAATTGCAGGGAGGGAAAAGCAGAATTATAGGTAAAGAAAAGGATAGGGGTCCAGGAGAAGAGTCAAGAGCTGGTTAAGCAATCAAACAGTTATGACATGAGACATTAATAAGATTCTAAGCAGGAATTATATACACAGAACTATAATCCTGAGGACAAAGAGTGTGGTACAAAGGAAAGGTGGCTGGATTGGGTGTCAGAAACCTCTGGTTCTAGTCCTTGCTGTGATGTGGCTTAACCTTGCTGGTGCTCAGTTTCCTTCTTTCTATAAAGGGAGGGACCTGATGTAGATCAGTGGTATCAAACTCAAATAGAAATGAATCCCTGCAGGCAGCATATTGACTTGGAAAACCACAAATTAACATTATCTATGTTGTATTTTTACTTATTTTGTCAAACATTTTAATTATATTTTAATATGATTTGTGTAGCACTTAAGAATTTTGTAGACTTGTATCCAGGAATTTTGACACAGGTGGTCTAGGTGATTTCCCTATTTTCTTTTGTTTTTTTCAGTTTCTTAAATTCTGTGATCCTGTATCAGATGTGGGAAACCTGTGGCTTCAAAACCAGATGTAGGCCTCTGGGTCCTCAAGTGCAGCCCTTTGAATCCAAATGTCACAATTCTGTTAAAAGGCCACACTTGAGGACCTAGCAGCCCACATGTGGCCTTGAGGCCACAGGTTCCCCACGCCTGTCCTAGAGGGTGTTTTCTAAAACAAAGCAGAAGATTTGGAATCATAGTTAATTAATAGCTGGTTCACTGAATTTAAATTTCATTTACTAAAATTGCCAAGCATCCCAAGCACCCTGGAATACATGTCATATTAAAGAAACATGATAAATAAATAGTCTGGATAAACATATAACTGGATCTTAGAAGCAAGCTGGAAGAATTGCACAGTAAAATTTTTATTCAAAACCAGAGTCTCTTCTGACATTATGTGGACTTTAAAATTGGGTCGGTCATACCTCTGTGGACTTAGTTGTCTACATCCTGTGGAATACTTTTAAAAGGAAAACTTGGAATGTCTTCTCTCTCTGTTCAAGTCCTTCCTTGTCATTTTCTTCTATATATTATGATCTAGAAATCTTCATTTATTGACAGTAATTTGTTTTAAGTCATTTAATCAATAAATATTAATCTGCTATGTGCTGTGCACTGGGAATACAGGTACAAAGAGTGAAACAGTCCCCACTTGTAATACTCTTATATCATTTCCTATTGTTTGTTTAACATTGTTTTAAAATAATTTTTCAGTAGTATTTTATTCATTTTGTCGTCCAGTTGTTGAGTCGTGTCAGACTCTTTATGACTCCATGGACCATAGCATGTCAGCACTGTCTATGGGGTTTTCTTGGCAAAGATACTAGAATAGTTTGCCATTTCCTTCTCCAGTGGATTAAGGGAAAGAGAAGTTAAGTGGCTTGCCCAGAGTCACACAGCTAGTTAGTGTCTGAGGCCAGATAAGATCTTTCTGACCTTAGGATCCAGTGCTCTAACCACTGAGACACCTAGCTGTCTTCTATTCAATAACACTACCTAAAAAAAGTTCTATTCAGGATTGGAAGGAATCCCCATTAGGAGTTTCCTTTTATGCCACCATTGGATAAAATTTAATAAAAGGTTAGCCTGGTGAAGGACAGTGATGACTTTATTAAAGAATTTGATGGGCTGTTAATGGCAGCTTTGAAGAGACTCATGACAGAGGTAGATATGTGTTCTTCACTCACATGGCCTGACCACTGTGAATTCATGAATCTCAGCAATGTGGGATAGTTTTTGAGGTAGAATTCTCTAACATCCTCAAGTTCAGGAATTCTGGCATCTGATCTCCAAAAAAGCAGAGTTTCATGGGAAGCAGATATTGCCTCTTGGGTAACTCTAAACTCCTCACTGGGAGTTTAGAGATCTTGCCTTCTATTAATCAAATAAGGGAAATTTCCCCTTGCCTCACCCTCTTTAAAAGTAGTTAACTTTTAAAGACGAAAGAAGCCACGCATGTGGTCTCCATAGCTGAAGGAGTAGCAAAGGACTAAAGCCAAGACAGGAGAGAGCACGAGAGCTAGGCTTTACTTTCCATTTTTACCATGAGCCATTTGGATGATGAAAGTATGATGAATGGGAGGAGAAGGGGGTGGCTTGTCTGGTAGCTACAGCTGTGTTTGCCTTCAAAACACCTGGGTGGCATGAGAGAAGCGTTCACCAAAATATCAAGATGTTGCCCCCTAGAGGTGTCAAATTGTATTTCTTGTAGAGGTGAGCCTAGACTATTGGACATTGCTAATGGCAGTGGTTATGCTTTTTAGAGCACTTTGGAAAAGTGGGACCCAATGAAGAAAGAGCTAAATTGAATTGAGTGTGGATTCCTATGAATTGTTCAAGTTTTCTGTATTATCTATCAAACTAATGCTGTTTCGTACCCATAAAGTTCATTTGCTGCCTTAAAGTTATGGCATGGCAGCTATGGGTCTTGTTAACTACATTATAGGGACCCAGACCCAGAGTATATTCTGAGATTTCTCAGAGTGAACACTGGGTGGAAGTATAATGAGCCAAAGATATGTTAATATTTTGGGGCTATCCCCCAAATCAGACCATGTCCACTTGATCCCAGAGTTTGGGAGATTCTAGAACATGAGTTACACTGAATGGCAGAGAGGGAGATTTCAGCCCCATAGAATAAAAAACTTTTAAACAATTTGTGCCATTCAAAAATCTAACCAAAAATATACTAGCGTTTGTTAATTACCTGCTGTATACCAAGTATTATGCCAGGTACTGGATCTACAGATACCAAAATATAAACAAATAATAAATAAGCCATACTTTCAAGGAATTCACATTTTCTTGAAGGAGACAACACATACAGAATAAATGCCACATAAATACAAGGGAGTTAAATGCAAGATAGTTTGGGAGGGAGGCCAGTAGTAATCATAGTCATCATGAGGAGCTCCCTGTAGAAAAGGTAGTGTCTGAGCTGGGTCTAGAGGGAAGTAGAGGCAAGGTGTATATCCTAGGTATGGGAGGGAGGGGATTGCCAGATAAGAGGTAGGGAAACATATGTGAGGCAAGGAGGGGTGGCCAGTTCGAAATCAGCTGACCAGTGAGATAGGGAGTTTTCCATCAGTGGAAAGCTTTAAATAGAGGCTAGAAAACCAGCTGTCAAGGATGTATGGAGGGGGTGCTGTTTCAGATGACAGACTGGACTAAATCATCTCAGTCCCTCTCCCCTTCTAGACTCTGCCTCCTCCCTCGGTTTTCAAATTCTTGCTCTCTTTGACCCTCTTGTGTGTGAATGTGCCTAGAGTTCTATCTTGTTTTTGTTCGGTTGTGGCCTCTTCCTGACCACAGGGACCACAGGGACCACAGAATGCCAATTCTGTCCATGGGATTTTCTTGGCAAAAATACTTCAGTGATTTGCCATTTCCTTCTCCAGTGGAGTAAGACAAACAGAGATTAAATGATCTGCCCAGGGTTACACAGCTAGTAAGTGTCTGAGGCTGGATTTGAATTCAGGTCTTCCTGACTCCAGGCCCAGCTCTAGTGATCACCTGGGTTCAGCTGCAGCTACTGCAGGTGACTCCCATATCTGCTTGTTGATCCCTCATTTCTCTCTCTCCCTCTCTCTTTGTCTTCCTCTCTCTTTTTCCTCTCCTCAACTTCCCTCTCCTTGTCTCTCTCTCTCTCTTTTTCTCTCTCTCTTTCCCTCCCTCCTCTCTTCTCTCTTTCCTCCCTCCTCCCTTCCCTTTCCCTCACCAGTTCAGCATCTCTACCACCTGTCTGGTAGACATCATCCGGATGGCCCATAAACATATCAAACTTGGCATGTCTAAAAAGGAATTCATTATCTTTCCCAATAAACATACCCTTTCTTCCAACTTGATCACACCTTTATGACCTCTCACATGGCCTATTATTAGTACCTTCTAATTGGTCTCTTAATGTATCAGTAAGCACCCCAACATACACAGGAGGCCTGCTAACACAGGTTCTTTGATCTGCTTTTCTAAAAGGAAAGGCAACTTTTGAGGGATTAACAATCCCTTTATTCAAGCACATGTATCATTCAGTAAGTTCAGGGGACAAAGTCAGCACCCTGAACTTTAGAGAAATTCAAAGAAATCAAAAGTCAACAGAGGTGCTTCCAAATGTCTGACCATTAACAAACATACACCTTTACCAGAGAGGGAAACACCAACATCTGGGTTTTCAAAGCCAGGGGACTGCTTGGCAGCTTCTCAGAGTCTCATCTGGCACACAAACCTTCTTCCAAAAACTAAGCCCCAAAGTAAAACTGCACTTCAGTCTTTGTATACTTTTTAGAGCCAGAGGGCATCACATCCCTTAAGAATCAGTGCCTCATTAACAAAAGGTATAGACCTTCTTACAAATCTTCCCAGGCACATTATTCAGAGGCATGCTTCTTGGTATAAATAAAAACAACAAAAGATCCTACTTTGCTTGCCCTCACACCATACTTTCATTATTTTCCTTCTCAAATCCATTCTCCTTCTCAAAACTCTTTAATAGCTTTTTATTATCTCCAGGATAAAATACAAATTCTGCTGGTTTCCTTTTGTTTCATAACCTTCCTTTATGAAGTTCCATAGATATCTGAGCCCAGGATTATGTACCTTACCATAGGTAATCTCCTCTATGATTGATGTACCTTTCTACTGCTTTGCATCCTATAGTGTATGAAGGTATACCGAGTTTTCTTTTCCTCTCTATTTTCACTTAAAAACTCTCTTTAACAGATTCATACATCTCCTGTCAAATTAATTTTTCCTAATCTTCCCAGACCTTTGTTGGGTACATTCTATCCTGGCCAAGAGCCTGTTATTTTGTACCTTAGTCTCTGGTCCAAGGATCTAAATCCCTTTTCCAGATGCCATCTTTTAAACATCATAATTCAGTTCCCAAAACTTTTCTCTCCTTAAAGTATTACCTGAGGTAATCAACTGTACCAAAAATGCCACCTAGATCTCTAAAGTGTTCAGTCTCCTACTCCAAACTTTAAACATTGTATTTGCATCCACTTGAGTCTGTAACCCCTTGCCCCTTGTGGTTTTTTATGTGCACACTGGCTTATCACATGGACCAGTTTGTATGCTTCTCATATGAACCTGTGTTTTTTAGGCCCAACAATCCCTTTGAAGTTAAATGGTAAAATTGAAGAGGTATAGAGTTAGTGACCAGTTCTAATTGCTTCCTTCCTTATGTGGTGTGTAAGCAACCTCACTTTAGTAAGCTACTCTTGTGGAAATAAAAACATATTACATTTCTTATTAGGTAGTATCCCAAAAACCTCAATAAAACTTGACTAAATTAATGTTTATCCAAATTAATTTTGGAACATTTTTGCAGTCTGTGGGATTTTTTCCTCCAGAGTGATGTGACAACAAAGATGTGCTTACTTGATTTTCCCTAAAATGGAACATGCAGCATGTAAGGTGCTCACCAAATATTTTGAAATCTGGCTAATAGAACTGAAATGAAGAATTAGCTTAAATCCCTCTTATATTTCAAGATATTTTCCGTTTCTTTCCCTTGCATATTCACCTGCTCTTCCAAGAACTGAGTAGACTTTTATTTTCATGCTGCTCCAGAATCAGGGAGCAGTTTGGTTTGAACAAAACTGTTGCTTAGCAATAGGAAAGAGCTTAATGGCTAAACACTCTTCTTCAAGCCGAGAGGAGCCTCCCTGGGTAGCTGTTGTGAAGCCATAGTAGTGATTTAAAAATTGTAATTATCATTTTAAGATAAAATTGAAGTTTGCCTTTGTGACACATAACACCTTCCACTGCCATCCTGGCAACCCAAGAGGTTGGGTTGTCCCAGTTTAACCTCCCTACAGCATAAACAAGACTTTTAGAATTATTCAGCAATTCAGAGGAAGCATTGAAAACAAAGGGGCAAGGATCTAGTCAAGTCTTCACTGGTTTTTTAGTCCTGGTAAAACCAGTGGGCAATCTGAGCTGTGTGCAACTAGAAGCAAAACCTTACGTACAAAAATTGGGATATTGATGTTAAAGGAGGTGTTCTCATGTTCAGTTTATTTGTCTTTAGGAAGCAATCCATGGGGAAGGTGGATTACAAGTCCCTGAGGCCTTCTGGCTCTACTTTCTCCCCTTTTCCCTACTGAGCAATAGGCTTACCCAGTACATGACTAGGGCTCTTAAGTGCCTAGACTTGTGATAATTCTCTAAAATCAAGGAATTCCCATTTTGTTTCATAAGGCACCTTGATCATGCTCACTTCATTCATTGAAGGCTCCACACCTCACACTCCAGGCATGACTTCTCCACCAGCCTTGCCACTTTGTAGATGCTTCTATCTTGTGGCCCTCTCTCCTGACGAGTGAGTTCCAGGCCAGACCGCCATTTTGTAAAATGCCCTGGCAGTGCTTACCTCACTCAAAACTCTGTTTCTGAGCCTCTGCTCTTCCCTACCTCCTCATCAGCAGCTCAGCTTCCAGGCTGCTTCTCCCCCACTGCACTTTCTGTCTCCCCTTTATGCGTTGTCTCCCCTCATTAGAATGTGAGCTCTTTAAGGCAGGAAATCTCTTTGTGGCTTGTCTTTGCATCCCCAGTGTTTTGCACAACTCCTGGCACATAGCAGTGCTTCATAAATGCACTCTCTGTCTCTGTCTTTTTTCCTCTCTTCTTTTTCCCTTTCCTCTTCACCTTCCCCTTCCTCCCCCTCCTCCCCCTCCTCCTCCCCCTCCCCCCCCTCCTCCCCCCCTCCTCTTCTTCTTCTTCTTCTTCTTCTTCTTCTTCTTCTTCTTCTTCTTCTTCCTCTTCTTCTTCTTCCTCTCTCTCTGTGTCTCTCTGGCTCTGGCTCTGTCTTTTTCCCCTACTCCTTTCCCTCTCTTCCTCTCCCTCCCAGTGGGTGGTAGGACCAGCAGTCTGGTTTGGTAAGGGAAAGAGGAGACTTCTGGAAAACCATAAACATGTGTGGCCCAGGGCCCCCAGGAAACTCTAGGCTTCCACAGTTGAAGCTTGATTCCCAGATGCTGACCCCAGAGGGGTCCACTTCTACTCTTTCTTTGATTCATTCCCCCCACTTGGAGTTCTCCAGGACAATATCTAAATATAATCATCATATAGCTAATCTCTGGGTTTCCCTAGAAGTGAATAAAAGGGTCTTCAACCCTCTCAGTGTACAATATAGCTTTATTTCACCCACCAAAGAAAATGCATGAGATCCACAGGACTCACAGGAGCCCATGAAGCAATACAAAAATATAAAAGATTCAAATAGATCATTAGGTTATCCTCAGAAGGTCATCTCAATGAGAGGCTGTTGAACAGCACTGCCCTTTCACCTCAACTACAGTGCTTGATCATCTCACAGCAACACTATGGAGGCTTTGCAGTTTCAGGTCTCTTTATCCTCCATGACTTGGCTTTCCTCCTTCAGTTGAAGGGTGTTTTTCTTTCTTTTCAAAAAGGCATGTTATTGGACTCTTTTCCTTCTCAGAAGCTGATACCAAAACATGGGAACTCTCCAACTCATTCAAGTTGAAAATCAGTTCTTATATACTCTAACTTCTTACCATTGTTGAGAAAAGAAAATAGACAGAAAACAGCAGCTAGGACATAGAAATCCAAGAGTTTCTCTTTTGGGTTTGTCTTGTTTTTCTCTTAAGTCAACATTTGCCCTCTTGCAAATGACCAATTAGAACAGTCATGTGGAGCCATAGTGGATAGAATGCTGGGCCTAGAGTCTGGAAGACTCATCTTCCTGCATTCAAATCTGGCCTCAAATACATATTCACTGTGTGACCATGGGTAAGTCACCTAACCCAGTTTGCCTCAGTTTCCTCATCTGTAAAATGAACTGGAGAAGGAACTGACAAAGCACCCCAGTAGCTTTGCCAAGAAAACCACAAATGGGGTCCCAGAGAATCAGACATACCTGAAAAGTGACTTAACAGCAACAAAAGTCAGGTTGGGAAGCATTTTTAATGCTAAATGGAGTATTTTATATTTGATCTTGGAGGAAATAGGGAGCCACTGGTAATAGGTAAATAGGTAAGAGGGTGGGATGACATGGTCAGACCTGAACTTTAGGAAAATCACATGGGCAGCTGAGTGGAGTGTGGAAAGATTTGAGGCAGGGAGACCAATTGGTAGGCTATGACAGTAGTCCAGGTGAGAGGGAATGAAGACCTTTACTGGGGTGGGCAGCTGTGTGGGTGGAGAGAAGGGGCCATGTATGATAGCTGTGAGGAATGTAGATAATGAGGCTTGGAAATGAAGGGGTCAGTATGAGGATGGCAGTGAAAAAGTCTAGAGGAGAGAGACCACAGGAAATGAAAAAGAGAATAAACCTTTTATATGGCTTTAAATGAGGAAAAGTTGCCTGTTCTGACAAGAGTCTGTTGTGTTGTTCTCTCCCTCACTTCCACCATCAGCATTAATTATCTTGGAGACAGCCTGAGTCATTGGGGAAACAAAGGAAACAAAAGTCCATACCTGGTAATCTCATCACGTGAAGGAGATCTCATCAGATTGAACTGGGTCCTCCCTAATCCACCCAAACTCTCTCTCCCCCCCCCCCTCTCCTCTCTCTCTCTCTCTCTCTCCCCCCCCCTCCTCTCTCTCTCTCTCTCTCTCTCTCTCTCTCTCTCTCTCTCTCTCCTCCTTCTCTCTCTCTCTCTCTCCCTCCCTCCTCTCTCTCTCTCCCCCCCTCTTTCTCTCCCCCCCCCCTTTCTCTCTCTCTCTCCCCTCCCTCTCTCTCGCTCTCGCTCTCGCTCTCGCTCACACCTCTCCTCTACCACAGGCTTCATCATGGAACACTAGGTAATTCAATTAGCAGTGTTATGAGAAGTAGCCTTGAAAACAAATTGTTTCTGAATTATCCTGTTGATTGGCTGCACAGCTAAATAATAACCTAAGAGATCCCCTGGTATTGGCTCAACAATAGCACAATACTCCCTTGCTCTTGTGCTTAGTAGCATAGCATGAAGGCAGCAGCCAGGAAATAATAGCAAAGTTAACTTGGCCCAGTGCCCACAGCTGTCGAGAATATCTGCTCATCTTTCACCAGCAGAATCAGGTCTCCAGGCCAGGCAGGTACACTACACTCTGTCAAAGAGGGAGGAAGGATCCAAAAAAACAAACTTCCTACTCCCTGTAGGGAGTAGGATGTAGTAGGACAGAGCAGGAAAACAGTTCATTTTGTTTTTTGGACAAGGGCAGGTTTTCCTTAAAAGACAGCACAGCACATGAAAAGACCAGTGGCCACTGCACCAGGCTTTCTCTTCTGTATTATGTGTTTTGAGATAGAAGATATTGGGATGTTTTCATTCATTCAGTGGCCCAGTGGATAGAACTCTGGGTCTGGAGTCAGGAAGACCTCAGTTCAAATCCAGCCTCAAATACTAGCTGTGTCTAGGCAAGGTACTTAACCCCTGTTTGCCTCAGTTCCCTCATGTATAAAATGGGGATGATAATAGCCCCTACCTTCCAGGGTTATTGTGAGGCAGAAATATGACAATAATTGTAAAGCACTTAGTACAGTGCTTGGCACATAGTAAGTATTATATGTGTTATATAAGTAATATTATATGTTATATAAGTATTATGAAAGTGTTAGCTGTAATCACCATTGTTATTATTAGACTTGAATTCACTCATCCGCTGTGATGGTCAGCAGACTGTATTTAGTGCTGGGGAAACATAAAAATGAGGAAGATACAATTCGTACGCCCAAGTAGCTATGAGGGATGGTTAGATACGCATATAGGTAAATGTAACAAATTAAAATATAAAAATGCTAAGTAAAGATCATTTCCAGGGGCGGGTAGTAGTAGTGGGTAGGGAAATATTTGGAGAGTAAGTGGGATTTGAATCTTGAAAGATTCAGAAAATATCATGGGATAGATAAGAGGGGAGGAGGGAGGCCAGATTAGAGGAGGGGGAGGGGGAATGTTTCAGGGACAGTGATCAGTCAAAGGCAAAGACTCAAAAGAACACGATACCGAGAGGCCTATGAGATAAGGCTGCAAAGATAGGTTGGAGCCATTTTGGGGAGGACTTTGAAAGTCAGAATTACTTTTCTAATTAGTGAAGTGTTCTGGTCTAAATCTAGCTCAGGGTAGTCCAGTGATCCAAGCTTAAGACTGAAATGAAATCGCACATTTGACTCTGGATAATTCCCTCTCATTCTACAGCTTTATTATTATTTTTTTTTTTTTACTACCAGTCTTAAGTGTTTTAGAGAAACAAAAATGTATAAGATCTGATTCCTGCTCTCCAGAAGAGTAGTTCACATTAAGTAACTGGACAACAGTCAAATGCTAAGGTCTGTTGAACTATTAGGCAGCTATCACTTTCTGTAAACTGTATGTTACACTGGAAAAACTGATTATTCTGGAAAAAGAGGGCCAAGGTTCAGGTCTGTCCTCTGACTCTTACTAGGGCCTCAGTTTTCTCATCTGTAAAACGTGGAGGTATGGATTAGTGTGATGGCAATCAAAATAGGATCTTTTGCTGTTTTTGTTTTAGTATAATCAAGTACCTCTGATTGAATCTTGCCTTTATCAATCAAGTCTTTACAAGGAGTAAAGAGTTTCTTTAACTAGAAACAGTATATGTACTTGTATTGTTAATTATTTTAATGTGATTAAAGATCTTCCCCACCCATTAATGGGCCTGCCCATTAAGGGGAGTTTGATTCGGGAAATTTGTGGGAAAGACCAAGCTTTTTTGTTAATGAGGCACAGTGATGCCCTCTGGCTCTAAAAAAGGCATAAATACTCTAAGCTGAGATTTTACTTTGGGGTTTCGTTTTTTATAAAAGTGTGTGTTTGGCCAGATGAGGACTCTGGGAAGCTGCTTTAAGGATCTCCCTGGCTTTGAAAACCCAGATGTCATACTTCCCTCTTTGGTAACTATGGTCAGACAGTTGGAACCCTCTGTTGAATTTGCACTCTTTTGATTTCTCTGTATTTTCTTTGAAGTTCAGGGTGCTGACTCCCCTGAATTAGGTGAATGATAAATGTGCTTGACTAAAGTGATTGTTAACCCCTTGAAAGTTGCTTTCCTTTTATGAATGCAGATCTAAGAATCTGTCATAGCAGGCCCCCCTGTGTATGTTGGGGTCATGACTATTACAACTAGGCCATCTCAGAGGTCCCTTCTAGCTCCAGGGCTCTGATCCTTAAATCCTGTGTCTGTAGATGTATTATCTCATTAGTGTGGGTGCTTCTTCTCTTAATACCTACAGCAACCACTTTATGCCTTCTCATTTTGTGAAATTCTTGTCCTTGGCACTCCATCAGCAATGCAGAGAGATTTCAGTCTTCCCCTGCTCCTTTTACTATCTCAGGAGGTACCATTGTACAGCTTGGATTCTCCATCTGTTGTCTTTTTCCAGAGGACATGATCAGCCCACATCTTTCTGGTCACATGTGTCCTCGATGATGTCTTTTATGCTGCATCTCATGCACATGCTCTAGTCTGCTCAAACTTGCTTTGCGTCCTTTAATTGCCCTTTTGAATTATTTGTAGTTTTCATTCTCACAAGATTGTAGTGTTTCCTGATTGTCAGCCCTGCATCCCTTGTCAACAAGAAGAAAAATACTTCATAAGCAAAGTGTACTCCTTAAACCAAAAGCTACAGGACATGATACTCAAAGGAAATACTTCAAAGCATTTCATACCACCTCCCAGTTAGTCAGCTTCTTTGCCAAACCCATTTCCCCTTTGTTCTTTTTAGAGATATGTGCTTCTGGGTTCATTTGTTGACAGTTTAGGAATTTGACCATCACCAGGTTAAATGGCAACAGTCTGTCATAGGGACCTAGATGAACACAACTGAAATTTGAATGGGTGCCTGGTAATAAGGAGGAATTATTCTAGAGAATGTGGAGCTCCTGGTATCTAAGCAAATTGCAACCTGATCATTTCCAGGGGTAGGATTAATAAAACTGAGAGAAAATGACAGAGCTGACTGGTCGAAATGGAGACTTTGAATTGTCTTTATAAAAATAAAAAAAAGAATAAGCGTCAGGGTCAAGTCACAGTCTTTGTATGACTTTGAATGACCAAATATAAAGCTTTCAAATTTGGATTTGGACCTTTAATTAGATATAGAATTAAGGAGGTAGCAGCACAGATGTTACCTGCTTGTAATCCTCCTCCTTCCTGGCCTTCATTTGGGCCTGATTTTTATTTTTAATACTCTCCACACATTACAGAATTGATTAAAAATAGTAAAGCATCCTGGTCCAGATAAGTTTTCATCTGCCCAAGCTGCCAGAAATGCAGCTCTTGGAATGTATTTTTTTAAAATTACTATGTATCATAGATTGAATAAACCACAGTCCCATTTTGGCTGCTTGTTACAAGTGATACAAATATACGTACAATGATACAAATGTCTACTAGTGGCAAGAAGCCTAGAAACTGACCTTACTGACATTGAACTGACAGATAAAATCCCTTTCACTGCAGTGACTTTCATTTGAATTTTTGCAGTCCTCTCTCCCTCTTTTCTGTATTGTCAGTCTCAGTTTTTATAGAAACCATATTAGTAATTGTAAAGTAGCAATCGTAATTGCTTCCATTGATATAGGTTTAGGTTTTTGTGCTTCTCGCTGTCTCCCAATTTGAACTTGTGATATCTTTGCTATTGGAAACACCATATGTAGAAATTCTCTCCATCCATGAAGATCAACAACTCATCATAACCTATAATTTAAGAGCAGGAGTTCTTAATTTGGGGTCCTCATATTTAAAAAAAGTATTGGTAATTCATTTCCTTTTTAATCCCACGTATTTCACTTTATGCATTTAAAGACATCATTCTGGTCAAAATGGCAGAGTAGAAAGACATATAGACTCTAGCTCTTCCCCATAGCCCATAAAATACCTGTAAAGAATAGCTCTCAACAAATTCTAAAGCAGCAGAAGCCACAGAACGACAATGTGGAGGAGACTTCCAGCCCAGGGTGACCTGGAAGGCCGATGGGAAAGGTCTGTTGCACCAGATGAGGAGCAGAGCCCAGCCCAGCCCAGCCTTGATCACTTGGTGCAGGGAGGAGAACCAGAGCAGGCCTCTAGGGCAGAATCCCCAGCGGCAACAGCTCTCAGATCCCTCAACCCACAGGTGCCAAAGGTCAGTGAGAGGACTTTTTCAACTGGCCCAGAGAGCAGGATCCCCCCGATAGATCTGGCCCCACATGGCAGCAGCCCCCACTATAGGCAGCATCTGACTTCCATTGTTGGAGGCCTCATTGTTAAGCCCCTGGAGGAACTGAGCAGCTGATCTGAACCTCAGCCCTGAGTGCTGGCATGTGGGAATTGGAGGTAAGGCTGTTGTGGAGAAGAAATTTTACAACTCACAATTTCTGAGCACAAA
Source organism: Notamacropus eugenii (assembly GCF_028372415.1). Taxonomy (NCBI): domain Eukaryota; kingdom Metazoa; phylum Chordata; class Mammalia; order Diprotodontia; family Macropodidae; genus Notamacropus; species Notamacropus eugenii. The sequence goes on along the minus strand of NC_092875.1, from coordinate 462,557,797 downwards.
AGGTTCTTGTTGCTCCCAGATCAGTGTGCAGACTTGATTGTGCCACCCTGGAGGAACTGAGATCTTACAGGTCCCCAGAGTATACCCTACTCTTCACAAAGGACCCAAAAGTCAAGTAACTGGTTGAGAAAATGCCCCAAAAAGGGAAAAAAATAAGACTATAGAAAATAACTTTCTTGGTGAACAGGTATCTTCTCCCATCCTTTCAGATGAGAAAAAACAATGCTTACCATCAGGGAAAGACATAAAAGTCAAGGTTTCTGTATCCCAAACATCCAAAATAAATATTCAATGGTCTTAGGCCATGGAAGAGCTCAAAAAGGATTTTGAAAATCAAGTAAGAGAGATGATGGAAAAATTGGGAAGAGAAATGAGAGAGATGCAAGAAAACCATGAAAAACAAGTCAATAGCTTGCTAAAGGAGACCCAAAATAACACCTGAAGAAAATAACACCTTTGAAAATAGGCTAACTCAATTGGCAAAAGAGGTTCAGAAAGTCAATGAGGAGAAAGATGCTTTAAAAAGCAGAATTAGCCAAATGGAAAAGGAGATTCAAAAGCTCACTGAAGAAAATAGTTCTTTAAAAATTAGAATGGAACAAATGGAAGATAATGACTTTATGAGAAACCAAGAAATCACAAAACAAAACCAAAAGAATGAAAAAAATGGAAGACTGTGAAATATCTCATTGGAAAAACAACTGACCTGGAAAATGGATCCAAGAGAGACAACTTAAAAATTATGGGACTACCTGAAAGCCATGATCAAAAAAAGAGCCTCAACATCATCTTCCATGAAATTATCAAGGAAAACTGCCCTGATATCCTAGAAACAAAGGGCAAAATAAATATTGAAAGAATCCACTGATCACTTCCTGAAAGAGATCCAAAAGGAGTAAACATTGCAGCCAAATTACCAGGTCAAGGAGAAAATATTGCAAGCAGCTAGAAAGAAACAATTTGAGTATTGGGGAAGTACAATCAGGATAACACAGGATCTAGCAGCTTCTACATTAAGGGATTGAAGGGTTTGGAATATGATATTCCAGAAGTCAAAGGAACTAGGATTAAAACCAAGAATCATCTACCCAGGAAAACTGAGTATAATACTTCAGGGGGAAAAATGGTCTTTCAATGAAATAGAGGACTTTCAAGCATTCTTGATGAAAAGACCAGAGCTGGCAAGAAAATTTGACTTTCAAACACAAGAATCAAGAGAAGCATGAAAAGGTAAACAGGAAAGACAAATCATAAGGGACTTATTAAAGCTGAACTGTTTACATTCCTACATGGAAAGATAATATTTGTAACTGTTGAAACTTTTCTCAATATCTGGCTAGTTGGTGGCATTATACACACATACACACACACACACACACAGATATGCATGTACATATATATATGTATATATATATATGGAGAGAGAGAGAGAGACAGAGACAGAGACAGAGAGACAGAGAGACAGAGAGCAAGAGAGAGAGAGAATACCAGGTGAGTTGAATAGGAAGGGATCATATCTAAAAAAATAAAATTAAGGGTGAGAGAGAAATATATTGGGAGGAGAAAGGAAGAAATGGAATGGGTCAAATTGTCTCTCATAAAAGAGGCAAGAGAAAGCCTTTTCAAGGGAGGGAAAAAGGAATGAGGTAAGAGGGAAAAAGTGAAGCTTACTCTCATCACATTTGGCTCAAGGAAGGAATAATATGCACACTCAATTTGGTATGAAAACCTATCTTACAATACAGGAAAGTAGAGGAGAAAGGAATAAGGGAGATGTGGGGGGAATGATAGAAGGGAGGGCAAATGAGAGGAGGGCGATAATTAGAAGTAAACACTCTTGTGGAGGGACAAGGTCAAAAGAGAGAATAGAAGAAACAGGGGGCAGGATAGGATGGAGGGAAATATAGTTAGTCTTATACAACATGACTATTATGGAAATCATTTGCAAAACTACACATATATAGCCTATATTGAATTGCTTGCCTTCTCAGTGGGGATGAGTGGGGAGGGAGGAAGGAAGAGATGTTGGAAATCAAAGTTTTAGGAACAAATGTTGAGTTTTGTTCCTGCATACAACTGAAAAATAAGAAATACAGATAATGGGGTATAGAAATTTATCTTGTCCTACAGGACAAAAGAGAAGGTGGGGATCAGGGAAGGGAGGGATGTTAGAAGGGAGGGCAGATTGGTGGAAGGGGTAATCAGAATGCTCAGCATTTTGGGGGGGAGGGGAGAGATGGGGAGAAGGTTAGGAACTCAGAATTTTGTGGAAATGAATGTTGAAAACTTAAAATATATAAATAAGTAAAAAAAAATAAAGACATCATTCTGAGCTGTCCATAAGCTTTCCCATTCTTTCAAAGGAGTACATGACAGAGAAAAGTTAAGAATCCCTATCATATAGAGTTGCTTGGAGCACTAAGATATGGGACATATTCACAGCTCACACATCTAATTTGTGACCAAAGTAGAAACACCTCCTGACACCAAGGCCAGCCTTCTTCTACCTGTATTGTCTCATTTACAAAGTGCCTTTACTCATTATCTCTTTTGATTCTCATAAGCCTATGAAGCAGGCAGGATAGGATTTTTTTTTTTTTTTTGAGGAGACCAGAAATATGATTTCTTGGTACTGGAAATGTTGAGTGATAGAATTTCTTTTATTGTAAAGATTGGTACCTGATTTGCAACTTATGATCTTTAAAAGTTATTTGATACAATGAGACACTTTATGACTTACCTATGGTCACATGATGAGTATTTATCTTCACCCTCTCTCTTTTGGAATTATCACTATTTTTTTTACTAATATAAAACTAATACTCAGGGAAGTGATGTGAGTTACTCAAGGTAATGGCATAGTCAGGATTAGAACTTGGGTCTTCTGACTCCCAAGTCAGTTACATCTATAATTGTCAAAACAGTCCATATAGTAAGAACTACAGGAATGAAACATGCTCCTTGCATATAATATGATGTGAAAATGAATGACATTCATTGAATTAATCTGTTAGTAAATATATTTGGGATAGGCATTGTAAGTGGTCACTGAGTTAGTCCTAGAATTGAACAAGAGGAAGAAAACATTCACAATTGCTTTTGAGAAATTATTTGGTGCTTTTAATGATCCTAAGCTGCTTTCTAGTACAAATATCCATTTTTTAAAAAAACACATTTTCCCTGGGAATGCTGTATTATTGAAAATCTTGGAACACCTTGGAAAAATCTATGTAGTCCACATTGCCAGTTACCTATGGTGGTCCCAATCAGGGCACAGCATATTTTCAATATGTAAAAAATCAAAGTAAACAATTGAAAAAATATGTGATTAGAACAGGAGTTGAGCTGGTCACGTATATCCTTATCTTTCTTGACCTTTTTATAGCATTTAGTCCTTGATCACTTTTTCCTCCTTGACATGCTTTCTTCCCTAGGTTTTCATAATACTGCTCTCTCCTGGTTTTCCTCCCACGTATCTGGACCCTGCTAGGTCTTCTTTATTGGATCATCACTCATGCCTCAGTCACATACTTGTGGGTTCTTTCCATTCTGTTTATTTTCTCTCTTTCTCTTACTTGTCTCTTCCACCTTGCTTCTGACTCTTCATCCTTGACTTCCTTCAGAGTTCTGGTCAAGTTATATACCTCCTACAAGTGATTACCCTGATCCCCCTAGGTGCTGATTCCCTAGTTCTTGGAAATTACTTGATATTTACTCTGCTATATTTTGTATTTGGTTTTCTGGTAGGGTTGGGTTTTTTTTTTTTGTTTTTGTTTTTGTTTTTGTTTTTTTTTGGTATGCACTGTTTCTTCCCAAAAGAATGAAGGCTCTTTCATGGCAGGGCTGGTGTTGCTTTTGACTGAATATTGGTAACCAGCCTAGTGCTAGAAACTTGAAAAGGGTTTAATCAACATGCTTGTTGAATGGCATGGAGTGAGAGTGAGGTATTGGGCAAATAGACCTGTTGTTCCAGTGGTACCCAAGAAATGTTAAGAGACCCGGAAGAAGTCCTCAGATATATTGAGGGGCTCTTTGATGAAGGCTTTCTGGAAGATAGGACATGGACAAGACAGGATAAAAGACCAAGAATGAGCTGTGAGCAGTGCCAATGTAAGGGATACAAATCAATGAGCTCATGGAGCTATTAGTGTATTAAATTTTGTGCTAAATGTATGAGGAATGGAGGAGGAGATTTATTGGAAAAAAGACGTGGAATGATTGTCACAGGATATTCTGGTGGTCACAGAGAGAGACTGTTTTAGCATTGAGGGGTGTAAAAGAATAAGGATAAGTAGGACATAATTGAAAAGGAATTAATCATTGTGAGGGCCAGAAAATACACAAAAATTTAGATAAATTTTATCCTTTTGTTTCCTCCATTCCCTCTCTTAGAATAGTTGCAATGTAAACAGTACATGTTCTAGTTCTGGATCAGGAAAAAAAAATCATTTATGAAGAATTATCATTTAAAATTCCTTGTAAACAGTTCAAGAAAGCACTATTTCTAGGAGTCATCTACTGGGAAATAGTTTGGTTATACAGAAGTCTTCTTTGTAATGATAGTGATTACAATGGGAGTTTACCTCTCATGCTTCAGGAAGATAATTCAAAGGGGGAGAAGGTGGATAACATGTTGTCACACTATTAGTATTAGGAGGTAATTAAGATCCTGATCAGGGCTACATCGAAACAGACAGGATGATCTAGGAAATGATAGAAGTGAATTTTTTTGACTGACTAAATATGGTTTGTGAAAAAGAAAGAAACTGAAGGTGGCTCCTGAATTGGAGACCTAGGGACTACAAGATAGAGAAGTGGCTGAGGTTCATGGGAAAAATAATTAATGATCCTCACTTTGGATCAGTTACATCTTAGTTGTCAGTGCGATAGCTGACTGGAAAGAGCAGAAAACTGGAGATCACAGGAGAGAGTGCAGTTTAGGGATTGGTTGGACAAGCTGCTCCTGCCTCCAGGGGAGGCAGCACCAGGGTGGGCTTGTCATCTTTTTTTCTAGTGCAAGTCTGAATCGCTCATTGGAAATGTTCATTTGTCTTTACATTTTGATTGGAATCCAGACAAAACTTAACTTTCCTAATTGAGAGGGAAGGGAAAAAAGGAGAGGCCTCTTTTTTGTTTGTTTTTGTAAATATCTGCAGCCACCCAGTAGTTTGAAATGCCTTGAGTGCTTTATTTAGTGTTGTTTCTAATTCCTTTTATAATTCATGGCACCTTTAGTTACTCCATTTACTAGAAGCAAGCTCATCTTGCCTGTTTTATTGACTTCTCCTGAAGGACAGGCAAGACTTTTTGACTGCTTCTTTTGTGCTGACTTATTGCATGACCCTGGGTAAGCCACTCACTTAACCCAGGTGTCCATTTCTTCTCCACAAAGCAAGACAGATAATAACTACTCTATAGAGTATTTGAAATTAATGAATGTTTATTCAGCTCAATGATGACTGTGGGTAAAAGTTATGAGTGAAAAATGTGTCTTGGATTTCAAGGTGGAGAGCTAATTAAGCACCACTACACGAGGGGTTTGTTTTTATTGCCCTCACCCTACTTACTTTTCTTTCCACTAAGGCTGTGCCACCTACAAGTGAGGGGTGGTTCTGAATAGCAATGACAATCCAAGCCTTTGATTTCTTCTAACTTACTCTTTAGCTACCAGCACCCCACTCTTCCCCTCCACCCCCATCATTACCATCATCTCCATCCATGGAAATCCTAACCATCATTCAGAACTCAGCTCAGGTGGACTCTCCTCCATGAGCCCTCTCTGTTCTCCCCATTCAAAATGGTTTTTACTATCTCATACATTTCTTAGAACATTTGTTTCTGTCTCATTAAAATTACGATAACATCGAGAGCCCACATTCTATAGCACTTACTGAAAGCTCTTCCTTTATAGCACTCTCATGAAGTAGGCAAGATTTACCATGCTCCCCTGTGTCAACGGATCATGGAGATTTGAGTGATACTTCCAGAAGTGTAGATTTCTGTTCTTCCATTCTGCTTCCTCACTGTGCAACTCTTCTTTGGATCCTTCCACATGCCCTTTATAGGGATCCACATAGAATGCTGAGGGACTCCTCCCAAATCTTTTACCATTACCTGGGTAGCAGTGTATCCCTCTTTCTGGATGCATGACTGATCCACCTCCTTTTCTGGTGATACATTTGAGTGGTATCTTCTATGAAACTTCTTGTATCCATTTTGGTGGTTTGGGCTGGTATAGTCCTTTGGGTGAGCTGTAATTTTAATTCCCTGATTCCTAGCCTTATAGAATCAATATTGGTATTAAGAAAATGGGTTTTTTTGAGGAATGAATTCATATTTTAATTATCCCGTTTTTCAGACAAGAAAACAAAGTCAGAGAAGTTAAGTAAATTACCTAAGATCTCATGATTTAAAAGAGTGATTAAGATTTAGAACTGAAAGGAGACAACCCCTTTATTTTTATAGATAAGGAAACTGAGGTCCAGAGAGGACTTGCCTGTGATAGTGAGTAGCAGAAGTGGATTTGAATTCATATCTTTGTCTCCACCTTCAACGTTCTACCAAATCATATTGCCTTCTTGTTCAATTGCTTATTTGTTAGTTGTATAAAAGTTGTTTCCCAGTTCTTAACTGTAAATCCCATTTTGTATTTATCTTTGTATCTCTACCAGTGTCTAGCTTTACTGTTCAGCATGTAGGTGATTAACAAAAGTTTACTGAATTGAACTTGAGAAGGCAGAGTTCCAGGACTGGAGTGTCACACCACTTGCTTGCAAAGTTTCCAACTTTCCCTGCCGTCTTCTTGTCTTGTTATACGCCTGTCTGTGGCCAAGGATTTTATATGCCTAAGTGCTGCTGCTGTAGGGAGCCAAGCAACCCATGGTTAACTACCTTGACATGCCCTGGCTCTGAGAAAGCAAAGACTTTTTGGAAAGATGTCTAGGGCCATGCTTCCATCATTATGAGGACTGCTGGTACTATGAATACAACTTCCCAAATGGTAGGTAGTGTCCATAAAATTGATTGGTCAAATAGTTTTTAAGTTGACTTCTGCTAGGCACTATACTAGGTGCTAGGGATACAAATACAGAAATGAGATGTCCCGGCCCTCAAGATCACATTGTACTGGAGGGGATGCAGTGTGTTCACAAATCATTTAAATAGAAGATTTCTGTGTTACAATTTCTTGGCACTTGGCACTCACAGGTCACAAGTGCAGTCTCTGGGAAGCAGCTGCTATTCCATGTTCAAGGCATTCTGTGGGTCTGGACTCCTACTGGTAGATTTCTCTTTCATAGTTAACCAACACACACACACACACACACACACACACATACACACACACAGTTCAAAGTCGTCATTAAAATTTTTTATTTTTAACATTCACTTAAAAAATAATTTTATGTTCTGTTTCTTTTTCCTCCCATCTTTTCCCCATTGATTGAGAAGGCAGTTCATGTGATATCAATCATACATGTGAAGTTATACAAATATACTTTCATATTAGCCATGTTTTTTTAAAAAAGCAAGCAACATAAAGTGAAAAAAATAGTATGTTTCAATCTATATTCAGAGTTTATCAGTTCTCTCTCTGGATGTGGATAGCAGATTTCATCATAGGACCTTTGGAACTTCCTTGATTCATCATCTTGCTTAGAGTACCTACGTCTTTCACAGTTGATTGTTACAATGTTACTGTTACTGTGTACAATGTTCTCCTGGTTCTGCTTACTTCTCTTTGTTTTCCCAGGTTCTTCTGAATCTATCTTATTTATCATTTCTTATAGCCTAACGGTATCTGATAACAATCACATGCTACAACTTGTTCAGCCATTTCCCAATTAATGGACATTTCCTTAATTTTTCTTCTCTACCACAAAAAGAATTGCTATATTTTTGTACATGTAGGTCCTTTTCTAGTTTCTTTGATTTCTTTGGGATACAGACCTGGTAGTGATACTGCTGGGTCAAGGGATATGCACAGTTTCACTTTGGGCATAGTTCTAAACTGTTCTCCAGAATACTTGGAGCAGTTCACAACTCCAACAGTGTATTAGTATATCTGTTTTTCCAAATTTCCCCTAGGATTTGTCATTTTTCTTTTCTGTCATGTTAGCCAGTCTGATAGGTGTGACTGTATCTGGGAATTATTTTATTTTCCATTTCTCTAATAGTAGTGATTTAGAGCAGTGCTTCTTAAACTGTGGGTCATGACCCCATGTGGGGTTGAAAAAAATTTGATAGCAGTAAAAGTTTCTGAATGTGGAACTACCAAAAATTAATTCAGAATCAAACTGAATCCAACATGTTTCTGGCAGCACCATGTTGCATTGTGCAACTTTACTGTAGTCTTGGTTCTGAACTTTGTACTGCGAATGCCTTCAGGCCATGCAATGCCAATGCAAAAAGGGGTTGCAAGTGAAAGAAGTTTAAGAAGCCCTAATTTAGAGTATTTTTTTTCATGTGACTATTGATAGCTTTGACTTCTCTTTCTGAAAACTGATTTCATATCCTTCAACCATTTCTCAATTGGGAAATGGCTGTTATTTTAATAAACGACTTATTTTCCTATATATTTGAGAAATGAAGCCTTTATCAGAGAAATTTGCTATGAAGTTTCCCCTCCTACCATTTCCTGCTTTCCCTTCTACTTCTGGCTGCATTGATTTTGCTTTTGCAAAACCTTTTTAATTTCATGTAATCAGAGTTATCCACTTTACTTCCAGTGAGCCTCTCTATCTCTTGTGTGATTGTGAACTCATCCCTTATCTATAGATCTGACACATAAAGGAGCATTTTTTATGCTCTTTTAATTTATGATTCATTATTTATTCATTTTGACCTTATTTTTGGTGTATATACAATGTGAGATTTTTGTCTTTGATTAGTTTCTGCCAAATTGCTTTCCATTTTTCCCAACAACTTCTGTTAAAGAATAGGTTTCTACCCCAAAAGCTTGGGTCTTTGGGTTTATTAGACATTAGATTACCATGGTCATTTGCTTCTGTGTATTGTTATGCCTAATCTATTCCACTGATCAGCTGCTCTAATTCTTAGCCAATGACAGATTGTTTTCATGATTATCAGTTTGTAATGCTGTTTGAAATCTGTTACTGCTAGGCCATCTTAATATTTTTTCCCCATTGATTCCTTTGATATTCTTGACCTTTCTTCTAGATGAATGTTGTTATTTTTTTCTAGCTCTATAACAATTCTTTGGTAGTTGGTATGAAACTGAATAAGTAAACCAACTTAAGTAGAATTGTCATTTTTATTATATTGGCTCAGCCTACCCATGAGTAATTAATATTTTTCCAGTTGTTTACATCTGACTTTATATCCTAGATCCAGCTGTAGCACAGGAGTATCCTATATTCTCTTTCTGACCAGTTGCCAGATCCTCTTACTGTCTCTTGCATGAGAGTTCCTGGAGCTATGGTTGTTGCTGCTGCTGTCACCTCCAAAGGATCAGAGCTGGTGTTGGCACCACATAATTGGTGGGCTCTGGACCAGTCTTGAATTGGTAAAATATCTTACTCTGATCTTTTGTTGACTTTGCTGCTCCAGAATTTTATTTGAGGTGTTATTTTAAAGTTATTTGGAGGGGAATGTTGGGAGAACTTCCCTGCTTCCTCTACTCCACCATCTTGACACCTGCAGAGTGCTTTTCTAAGAAGGCAGAGTAACAGTAACTACAAAACATTCTTCCCATAAAACCAGGGCACAGTCTCCCACAAACATACCCAATATTAGTGGGAGGAGTGAGCACATGTAGAGAGTATGCTGCTAGTGAAGTATACACATTTGGAATATATGTGGCCAAGACAATTCATGCCTTTGACACTGCAGGGCCCCAATGTCCCTTCTTTTCTCTGGTCTCTTCAAAATGCTCCCTTATCAGTTGGACTCCCAGGAATTCAATTCCCAAATCCCATGATTTTGCATGCATAGTTGACTCTCCTCTCTGCTGCCAAAGGTCACTCTCTACTGATTCTCTCCTTGCTTCATTGGACCTGCTCCCTAATGGGTATGATGTTTCCTAATGACTGAATAGCTCTGATTGATAGCACCATGGCTGATGGAGGAGGGTAAAGTTGGAGTGGGTGGGTGGAAGAAATTCTTTCCTTTTGGTAGAGCTACTAGAGTAATGGCAGAGTGCCTTTCTCCAAATATGATTTTTCCCTAGATTCCAGGACTCATACTTCTTGAAGTTGCTTTGTGTCTGAACTCTCCCCAGCCTTGAGCTAACTTTTTAAATGCCCTCCTCTGGTTTAGCCAGTGTTTGACCAGGCAATAACAAGCTGCTGTCCAGTCCCACCAGTGAAGATTTGTTCACACTTCATAAAAGCATAACAGATTGATAGCTCTTCTTTTCACTTCATTTAACACCTTGTAATCTTTTTTTCACCCTTCCCCTCCCATGATTTCATCAATTAGCCTGGGGAGGAAATCAATTGATCAGACTGTCCTTACTCCTGTTTCTCCTCCATATGGAAAAAAAAATACTGGATAAATTGTGGGACTCTAAACATTAGAGGAGCAGGAATTGATACATAAATTAAGCACTGAAGGAAGTGAGGAATTCCAAGAGGTGATGAGTAGGAATATTCCAGGCATGGAGGGGGAACTGGAATTCTGTATTTGGAGAACAGCAAGTAAGGTCATTTGATTAGAACACAGAGGACCTGAGAGGAAGTAATGGATAATTATTCTGGAAAGGCTGGATTCCTGCTTCTCAGCCCAAAGATGATACGCTAGAGGTGCAGAAGGAGAGAAATTAGCGTGATCAAGCATTGATTTGCTTTTCTTTTGTTATTATTCAGTCATTTTCAGTTGTATCCAACTCTCTGACCTCATTTGGGGTTTTCTTGTCAAAGATACTAGAGTCGTTTGCCATTTCCTTCTCTGGTTTATTTTATAGATAAGGAAACTGAGCAAACAGGGTAAAGTGACTTACTCAGGGTCACACAGCTTCTAAGAGTCTGAGGCCAGATTTGAACTCTGGAAGCTGAGTCTTCCTGATTCTAGGCTCTGCACTCTGTCAACTCTACTACAACGCAGAGACAGTGTAGGCACTGCATGTAGCCAGTGGGTTTTCTTGTTTGCTTACTTTTTTCCCTCCTAGGGGTTTGGCTATGAAAGGGAGGAAAGGGAAATAGTCCGAGGGGCTGGTAGGATTAAGCAGAGGCTTTTTAAAGATGGGGGAGATCTGAATTTGTTAAGCCAGTTGAAAAATGACCACAGAGTGTCCTAAAGATACCTTGATAGGGTGAGACTCTCTGCAAGTGAAGATTTACCTTGTCATAAACATGGATCACACCTTTGTAACAAAGCTTCACTTTTTTAGGCACTGATTGGTGGGCTAAGACTCAGTTTCATAGCTTCTCAAAAAGTTTCCATTTTCAAAAACACTTTATAGTCTTCCTCCTCAGTATTTGTCCACCTTAAAGTTTTCAATTAATAGTAAGAGCTGACACAGTTACATAATAAAACTTCACAATTTGTAAAGAATTTTGCATGTTATCTCTTGTATTTTCATCACAACTCTGTGAGGTAAGTGCTATTAAAATAACAGGAATTTGTTTAACACTCTACTGTCTATAGAGAGCTTTACGTAGCTTCTTATTTGAGCCTGTCAAGGACACTGCGAAATTGTTATCTGCATTTTACAGATAAAGAAACTGAGACTTAAAGAGACTTGCCCAGGGTCATAGATGAGAAGTGGAAATGAAACAGGTCTCTCCAGACTTCAAGTTCATGATTTTTTTTTAAAATCACAACACCTTGACTATGCAAGTCATTTGGTTAAAATGTTTATATTGGATTTTTAATTATCTAAGTATTATGAATATAACTTGGTGCCTATTTGACACAGCCTTACCTTTGCTTATCTTTCTGTATAGTACAATTCTTTTGTAAAGTACAATTTAAGTTTTGGGTTTTTTTTTGCTTTTAATTAAGAGATATCCAGGTATATTATTCTGAATAACAGGTACATATATTCAGCAATGTGCCGGAATTAGCTCAAATAGGCTCCAGAGACACAATTGTTAAATTTCCAGTGTATTTACACCTTGGAAATCAGTGAATGTTACAAATCAAGGTGTGATCTATTTTGGTAATTGTCTAGACTTAAGAAAGTGATGGGGGAAAATATTGTTTTGTTGCTGAGTCATTTCAATCATGTTCAGTTCTTTGTGACTCCATTTGGGGTTTTCTTGGCAAAGATGCTGGAGTGGTTTGCTATTTCTTTCTCCAGCTCATTTTACAGATTAGGAAACTGAGGCAAACAGGGTGAAGTAACTTGCCCAGGGTCACTCAGCTTTTAAGCATCTGAGTCCAGATTTGAGCTCAGGCCCTCCTGACTCTAGGACCTTTATCTGCTGGTACTTTATGTACTGCAGCCACCTAGCTGCCCTGGGGGAAATGTTAGTAATGCACGATTTAACTTTAAAATGTGTTTCATATATATGTGTGTGTATCTATAAACATATAGATTTAGATCTATAGATATATACCTATATACCAATATATACCAATATATGTATATCAATACTTATCTACATATCGATATAGATATATAACTTTCCCCAGAGAGTCAGTTAAAAAAATTTACCAGCACACTTTTGTATACATTAAATGTTACATGTATGGTATTCATTTTTGTGATATCCATATCCCAAATAAAATATATTGTCATTATTATTGCTATTATATAAAAGAGGACATCTTTTCTTTAGTTAAAATGGTAATGTTGGTGCCAGTGAATTGGCTTACCCCGTAAAAAAGGATTGCTGCCGCTGAATCAGAATTCTTAGAGCCTAGACTCTTGCTAGAGCCATGAGTGATATTAGAGATTCTATATGGAAAAGAGACCTGGGATTTCAGGGAGTACCCTCCTTTAACAAGTGAGAAGACTAAAATGAAAGCCACGTGCCCAAGATCACATGGCTGTGTAGTGGCAGAGCCAGGATCAGCGCCCGGGTATCTTGGCTTCAAGTCCAGCTCTCTCTCTCTCTCTACTATGCCATAACAGTCAGAATTCATTACAAAAAATATTCTCAAATCAAAGTTTATTAAATGCCCTTATCACAAAGTACTGCTCAATTATGTTTAATTCTTTGGCACGTTTGAAGGTAAGGGCTGCCAAATCTAGGTTTGCTGTTTTTTCCCACAGTGCACTCCTTGCCTTGTTTTTCACTCCTTCTTGGCATTTAAGCTGTCTTGCTCAAGGGTTGAATGATTACACGAACTCCCATAACAGATAAAGGAAGCTTCTGCAACGTATTCTTTGCTAAAATGTCATGACTCTTCATCACATATTTGCCATTTTATGTTATCCTTTGTTCTTCTGTTGGAGAACTGTGTTCTTAAGTTGGTGTTGGGCTCAATCTAGGCACTATGTTTAGGAACAATAATTCCCTTTTTGTTGTCTGTTTTTGCATTTGTCTAATCCTGTGATTTTATCAGTGTGAAAACTCCCTCCCAGGGATTCCGATCAGTAACTAGTGTGGAGATAGGAGGTTCTTAGAGTGTAGCCTGGGGCATTGAGAGGTTAGATTATGACCTAGTGGGTGTCAGAGGCAGAATATGGACCCAGTTTTTCCTGACCCCAAGGATGTCCCTCTGTCCACAACATCACGTGGGTATTTATATATCATGATATGGTTTACAAAATGTTTCTTGATAGCATCTCTGGGAAATGGGTCATGCAGTATTTTCACTTCCATTTTACAAATAGGGAACTTGAGATTCTGGTAAAATGGTCACACAGCAGATAAAGATGATCTTTGTCCAGTTTACAATTCCAGATTTATACCTACTTTGGATTATTGATGGCAGAAATTTGCCATCAAATGGGTCTGGTTTTGACTCTATCCCATTGAGTTTAGTTACGAAAGCATTGGAAGTAAGTCATTATAAGGGGTATCTGCCTCTCCATCATCTATAAAGAGGGACCATGTCAAAGACTCGGAAAGTAGTTTAAGAGAGGGAGAGGCTTCATTGTATTGATCTGGAGATGGATAAGAAACTTTTATTCTCTCCAGTTTCCTCCTGCATTCCATGTTGGTTCATATAATTCTAATGTCTCCCATTTATATAGCACCTTAAAGCTGACTTGTTTGGTGCCCCCAGAAGAATGGCAGTGATGTTCAATTGAAATTACACTATTTTAAAAGAAGACTAATCTATGTCTTTTGGAGATTGCTTTATGCCACTAAAGTTAGTGTCCATTGTGCTCATGGTATTCTAATTACGTGATTGTCATTGGATTTACCGAGAGAGTATATTAGTGAAGATCCTGGAATCACTGGCATCTCTGATGCAAAAGGCAGGCTTGTGTTATACTGCAGATCACTTTTGAAGTTTGCTGGAAGAATTGATCACTTTTGAAGTTTGCTGGAAGAATTGGGCTTTCTCGTAGCTAGAGGGATAGAGGCTATTATGTTAATATGCTTGAAAGTGCATTGATTCTGCCTCCTTTCCCAAACCCTCTGCTCACACCAGGAGAGAGCTGGTGAAAGTGAGAATGAAGAGAAACTCTTTCTGTGCTTAAGATGGGGAAATAAGTATTAGTGACCTCCTTCCTCATTGATTACATACCATATACCTGCTCACAGGAACATACTTTTTATCATCCTTCAGGAGTCTGACTTGAACAAAACCATCTTGTTTTAGGAGAACACGTTGTTTAGTAATTGCATCTCCTTTACAGGGTTTTTCAGGCATTATGACCCAGCTGGAGAAGAGCTCATGCCTCAGTTAAAATTTTACTTTGTTTCTCTCACTATCTTCCCTCTTCCTGCAGGCATTCTTTTAGAAGCTCACTTTCCAAAGACCCTGAACACCAAAAACATACATGTGTATATATGTATGTGTGTACATAATACACACACACACACGTATTCTCAAAGGTCAAGAATTATCAAATAGGTACGTAAGTTACATCATAACATTGAAATCTACATCTGTTAAGCCCAGAAATCATGGCTTACTTCAGCCAAAGTAATTACTGTTCCATGTTTACATTCTTCTAGTACCAGGAGAATTGGGCTACAGGAGGATTTTTGTGGCAACTATGCAGAGGTAGAAACATCTGTGGGAACTTGGGGCTGTGTGGAAAGCTTTTTCCCACCCACTGGAAAACTATTGAGATACATGTGTCACCGATGCAGCAGGGTGAAGCTGATAGTTAATCCAGGGTTTGAAACATTTGTATGATGTTTTAACATTTATGAAGCGTTTTTTTAAACCACAATGCTTATTTGCTTAGTATGAGGGACCTGTCATTACAATGGTTCTAGCTTGACCCCTGCCTGCCTAGATCCCAACAAAACTTCTCCTGCCCAATGGGCATGAGCCCAGGACACTGGCTGTGGAAGGAAGATGCTTTCACCTCTATGATGAGCAGGGGGAAAACAACTTTTGGGAAAATGGAAGATCTCCTTTCCCCATACTTCCTTCTGTGTCTTTGACGTGATACTCTCTCTGATGTAGGGTCAGACATCACCTTGTAATGACCCACTTTTGGTATTTTCATACCTTATTATTTGCTCTGCTTCTGTGCCCTTGTGACTTTTAGACATTGCCATCTACAGTGTCGTGTATCAGTCTTTTTCAGCAACGAAGGACGAACATAGCAACAAAAATCTGCCGTGCAGGTGCATTCTCCGATACGGATTCTTCCCCAATTAGAAGTTAAATTCTTTGAGAGCAGAAAGTACCTTTTTTTACTATTTACTACTACTACTACTACTACTACTACTACTACTACTACTACTACTACTACTACTACTACTACTATCACTTCTTTTTTACTGTTCCAAGTATTTAGAACTGTGCTTGTTGCACAGTAAACACCTAATAAATGTTTTTCCCCCCATTTCATTCCATTCCATTAAATAGGATGGGGGTAGTGCAAGTGCCATCTGGATTTCACAAATGAGGGTGAAGTAAAAGAGAAGGATCAGAGATTTCTGTAGTGTTGGGGATGAATAAAGGGGAGTCTTTGAACCCTTTTTCTGAGATGTAAGGCCTCCTAAGAAACTTTTCTGCAAGGAACAATTGACCATATTTTCACCAAGACCACCATTCTAGAATTTTAGAGGAAGATCCATTTTAAGGTGACTGTCCCTGGGACTTTATCCAAGAGTTTCATTATTGAATGAAGTTAGTGGGAACTACCTATGTGATTGTCTTATCTATCTATAATGTGTGGGCCCTCTTGTGTCAATCCCAAGGACAGCATTATAGTTAAACTTCATCGAACTCTGATAGCAATGTAGTGCACATTTAATTGATCTTACTAAATATTTGTCTTATTTTAATAGTTGCTTATGTTATCAGTACAGTATATTTTTAAAAGACAAAAGTGGATATACCATGTAAATTGACTTTAGAAAAAATTAGGAACTTTTTTGCAATAAGAAGTTTGTGCATTTTAATGGTCCCTGGAGATATTTTTCATGCGGTGCCAATTCATTTTCTTTGCAGAATATATTCTTTAGATAATCCTGTACCCAGCATGAGTGCTTTCAGAGAGCTGGAACCTTGTAATAGAAAACCCAAAAGCAGTAACAGCAGTTTGGACAAATTACTGGCAGAAGCAGTCATGCCAGCAAGCAACCTGGCACATTTTTTATCTGAATTAGGCCTTATTTGACATACAATTGACATTATGCAGTTTTCAAGCCCACATTGGTCATTGATTTTCTGCTGAAGTGATACCATTACACTCTTGATACAATATGATTCTTTTTTAAAAATATATAATTTATTTATTTTTTAGTTTTTAACATTCACTTCCACAAGAATTTTAATTCAAAATTTTCTCCCTATCTTTCCTCACTCCACACCCTAAGACAGCATGTACCCCATCCAGCTCTTCCTCCAGTCTGTCCTCCCTTCTTTACTCTACCCCATTGCCTGTACATATTATTTTCCAGTTGCATGCAAAAACAATTTTTAACATTCATTGTGAAAGCTTACAATATGATTCTTAAGCCCCATTCATCTAGCAACCTCTTCTCTATCAAGAATAACCTAAGATTTACTAGTCTGATCTTGAGGGCAGAATATAATGGCCATCTTTGCTGTTTTGTTTTTCTTAAGTATGTTGCATTTTGCGGAAAGGTGTTCTGTTTGCTCCTGTGGGTCTAGACTCTTCTAGGCAGTTTGTACGTGACTTGAACAGTAGCAGAACTGTCGAAAAGTCATTTTTATGATAATGTCATACTCATTTAGAGAGACTGCAAAGTTAGATCGAGTGACCCTAGGACTCACAAGCAAGGCCGAGTACAAAGCAATAATACCCTTATTTGGAGGAAATACTTTTAGCTAGTAATCCTGAATTAAGTAGTGTTCTGACTTGTTTGGCTGAGGTTTAATGTAAGTGAGAGACTGGCAAAAACTGTTGAATCATTTTTTTTCACTCATGTGAAAGGCTGGCTCTTTCATAGTTAGGACCAGGGCAGGTCAACGTCTATCAATGTGTTCCTCACTTGTATACTCCTGGCTGTGCTCCCTCCTGGCAGCCACTTCCATTCTTTCCAGATGCAATCAGTGAATCAACCAGCATTTATTAATCACCTGCAAGGTACTAAATACTGGGCTAGGTTCTAGGGATACAGAGACAGAACTGAGACAGTCCCTGCCCTCACAGCGCTTATGTTCTATCAAGTGAGACATACAAACATTTACAGAATAAATACTATGCAAATCGGTTCCATGGACACATGATCCAGGCATTCATAGTCCTTTGTATACTTCTGGCCACACATTTTCCCTGCATATTACCTCTTCGACAGGTGTTAGGATAACCCTATATGCTGGAGTGTCCTAGTAAATGTTTTAAAAACCAGGTCTCCCAAAACATATGATGTAACTTTTAAGTTTACAAGGCGTAATTAACATTTTTCTTTCACTTTCTTAAACCTAGACAGTCAATGAAATAATGTATCAAGTCCTGATTTGTAGCCTCTGCCCATCTCCAAGGTAACAATGTTTACTTGAGTCACCACAAACTGGCTCGGCACACCTTTGCCTTTATGTATGGAGGGAATTTTTCTTGTCATTTGGCTGTGGTGTTTAGTTAAATATCTTTTACTTTGCACAGATGTCTCCTCTGCTTCACTGATAAAAAGAAATCTATTTGCTGGGGACTTATGAGTACTGATTTTGAGGGGATATGGACTCATAATATGTCTAGAGCTTTGGATAGTTTTCTGTGTGTTTGAATGTGAGAGAGGGGCCTCAGTGCTATCTGGGCAAGACATTCTCTTAAGTCCCCAATTGTCCTGTAGAAATACTTTGAAACGGAGCTTACCCTAACCAAAGGTGGGATTTAAGAATAGCGGTCTAGCCAGGGGGACAGAAATACCAAGGTACAGCCCTTGATGGGAATGGTCTTGGCTAGAAAAGTTCCTTTCAAATGGCAAGGTTAAATAAAAACTACAGGAGGAAAGTGATAACATAAATTTGATGGAAACCTTTGTTCACTGATACCTTAAGCGGAGAAAGCCCAGTGAGTTGTTGAATCTGTCAGGCACTGACTGAGGTATTGGTTCAAACATTTATGTTTCAGGTCAGTTTTGATCAGATGTGAGCTGACCAAAGACTGCCTTCTGAGAGGAACCAATTAATTACTCCAGAGAACTGAACTGATGGGAAAGGGAGGGAAGCCTCTGCTGGAAGGCTTTGCAAAATGGCCAAAACTAAAGGATATTCAGAATGCATAGTTCCTTAAAATTTGAAGCCATCAGGCAGGTGATGATTTAGTAAGTGACTTGACAGGTAGAATTACAAAGCAAACAGCTCAGTCTCTGTTTGAAATCCTGACAGAGTCATTAAGCTGGTACCTCAGGTGACAATCTGTTGTTGCTAGTGATTATTCTATCTCCTCAATGACTTCCGTAGATCTGGAAGCACTTCACAGAATTACAAAATGAAATACTGCCTTTGTTACAGGAGGAATGTCTTGTTCTCTGCATTGGCTTCTGGGATAGATGAGAAAAAAAGCAGGAGAAGGGCTTATCTTATTCAGGTCCTGAAAATAAATACTCATTATTTTGAATTAAGGAAAAAGAGTGTGGGGCAAAATAGACATAAATTTTAAAAAATAATTTGTCAGGCTATAATATCTGCATGTAGAGAAGGAAAAGGGCCCTTCTGAGCAGGGAGGCTAGCCAGTAGGGGCCTCTCTGGGAGCCTCATTTTCTCTAAGGTCAGTCTATCCCAGAGGGTGTTGTTGGTATAGTCAGAACTCTTGAGCTTTTATTTTTTGTCATTCAGTCATTTCAGTCATGTCTGACTCTTTTTGACCCCACTTAGAGTTTTCTTGCCAAAGATACTGGAGTGGCTTACCATTTCCTTCTCTGGCTCATTTGACAGATGAGGAAACTGAGGCAAACAGGGTAAAGTGACTTGTCCTGGGTCACACAGCTAGTAAGTGTCTGAGGCTGGATTTGAACTCAGGCCACCTAGCTGTCCTTCTTTCCCCTCTTTTCCACCCACCTTGATCTTTTTACACTTTAAGAAAATAGAGGAAGAATTAACAATGGCTAGTCTCTATACTCAGCATAGTGTTTGGCATGGAGCAAGTGTTTAATACATGCTTTTTGATTTATTGACTGACTTTATCCCCTGCTTCCTCTCCTCATTTTTATTCTTGATGTCCTTCTAGGTAAAAGCCTGGAAATTTGCCTAATTTTTACTCACTCTAGATCCTAGAGTTTGTGCCTATGTCCTCCCAGGCCCTCCCTCCCAGCTGCTGCTACTTTGAAAAAAAAAAATCACCTCTCCAGCTCCGCTTCTGACCACAGCTGGAGGCACTAGATGATACTCACCATTAACTGTATACTAATACAGAGTAGCAAGGTGGTGCCATGTTTGGAGTGCCTGCCCTGGAGTCAGGGAGATTCATCTTCCTGAGTTCAATTCTGGCCTCAGGCATTCACTAGCTGTGTGACCCTCAGTAAGTCATTTAACCAAATTTATCTCAGTTGCCTCATCTGTAAAATGAGCTGGAGAACAAAATGACAACAGTATCTTTACTAAGAAAACCTACAACTGAGCAACGATGCAAAGCAATGCTTCCTGCTCAGTATTTAAAGGTGAAGTTTTAATTTACCTGGTCTACTTTGGACGACATTCATGAAATGAAGGTGCTTTCACCCACTCAGATGGGTACTTCCTGGCATTTTGAAATATTAGCCTGCTGTTGGTTGGTCATGGAAAGAATCCTGCAGCTGGAGTAGGCGAACCTGGGCTCAAATTCCAGCTCTGTAAGAGGCACCTCTGCAAGGTGGCACAGTGGAGAGATTTGGGTACAAATGCTACCCTCAGAAACTGCCCACCTGCCCCTGAGCAAGTTACTTAACTTTTCTGCCTCAGTTTACTCATTTATAAAATGGGAATAATAATAACACCTATTTAGCAGGGCTGTTGTGAGGATCAAGTGGGGTAATATTTGTAAAGCAGTTTGTAAACTTTAAGGTGCCATATAGATGTTAATTATTATTGTTACTTGGTACCTATGTGAAGCTGGACAAATTTCTGGATGTCATTTTCATCTGTAA
This sequence comes from Notamacropus eugenii, assembly GCF_028372415.1. Classification (NCBI taxonomy): domain Eukaryota; kingdom Metazoa; phylum Chordata; class Mammalia; order Diprotodontia; family Macropodidae; genus Notamacropus; species Notamacropus eugenii. Next base: position 462,537,221 of record NC_092875.1, on the reverse strand, counting down.
AATGAAGGAATTGGATGAGATGTTCTCCAAAGTCCCTATGACATTCTTTATGCCTTCTGTCAAAAAATAAAATGACAGATTCTGCCAAGCTCTGAAACTAACAGCCTTTACTTTGCTACCCTAATATTTGAATTTAAATAAAAATGTTGAGGTTGTCCATAGTTTGGAGGTTATATAATACAGAGAAAAAACATGTGCCCAGAGTGTACTCAGTTAAGCACAGTAAACGAATTTATGTAATTAAATTGGCAGCTGTTGAATATCTCATTAGATTAACACACCAAGTTGCTACCCTTCAGAGGCTGGTTCAATTTCTACTGCAGTGACTTTATCGGGTAGACAGACTCTAACAAAAGAACTGTCCTTGTTCAGGAACCATAGATGAGAGCTGCTGATCAGAAAAAAGTTACAGTCGCTTCTTGATCATTCAGCTAATGGAAGGAGCTAGAAGGGTAGTGGTACAAAACAAGATCAGAATGTATTTTCAGGATTACACACAATTACCTGTCATGATGCAGGAGAGAGGTTGCTTAAATAATGAAAGGTTAACCCTTTGAGCATCCAAATAGTTTAAAAATAGAAATAATTTTAGAAATAAATATCCCCCCTCTAAAGAGAATACTGACCATTAAAGGATACAAGTATTTTGAAGTGGGACAAGACAAGTAAAGAAAGGGCTAAGGCACCCCCATTCCAAGCTTCTTTTTTTTATGATAAAAAGTAAAATGTTGAAGCTATTAAAATTTTCCTACCTTCCAAGCTATAATAAATAGAGAATAATGAATTCAATCTAGTAAATGTTTACTAGATTCTGGGGGTATAGAAATTGGAAAACAACATGGTCAGCAACATGGTCCCCTTGCCATGAGGAATTTTAAAAGGGGAGAAGATAAGTACACAAACAGAATGATAAAAGGCAGAATGTGATAAGGGCAAAGGAAAAGTCCAGACAAGAAATATAAAGAGGCAAACGTTGAATCTGGGTGATCAGGGAAAGTTTCTAGGAAGAAGTGATACTTTAGCTCATCTTTGACCTAGGAGATGGATTTCTGTAAATGGAAATGTGGAAGGGAAAGAGCCAGAGGAAAACGGAGAACAGCTCGTAGTTCAGTCTGACTAGAATATGCAATACTTGGAGAGAACTAGGGGGAATAAGGGGCAGCAAGGTGATGCAGTGGATAGAGAGTCAGGAAAACCTGAGTTCAAATCCATCCTCAGACACACTTAACCAGCTGTGTGATCCTAGGCACCAAGTCACTTTACCCAATTTGCCTCAGTTTCCTCATCTGTAAAATGAGCTAGAGAAGGAAACAGCAAATCAGTGTCTTCGCCAAGAAAACTCAAAGAATCATACATGGCTGAACAACAACAGGGGGAATAAGGCTTAAAAGTTGGGATAAGATTGAAAAACTAGGCAGTTTTTATTTTTAGTAATGTCTTATCAAATCATAATGCTTCTGAACAGCTCAGATTGTGGAATGCGAAGATTATTTTGATAATCTTGGGATCCAATCCATTTATTAAACACCTACTATGTGGCAGCTAGGTGGCTCAGTGGATAGAAGGCCAGGCCTGGAGTCAGGAAGACTCATCTTCCTGAGTTTAAATCTGGCCTCAGACACTTTCTGTCTGACCCTGAACAAGTCACTTCACCTTGTTTGCCTCAGTTTCTTCAACTGTAAAATGAGCTAGAGGAGGAAATGGCAAACCACTCCAGTATCTTTGCAGGAAAACACCAAATGGAATCACAGAGAATGACACAACTGAAACAACTGAACAACAACAACATTTGCCAGGCTAAATGCTACCCTCAAGTAGTTTATAATTTAACAAGGGAGAGAGCATGCAAAAGGATGCAAGAAGAAGGCCGTGCGACACAGACCGGGTCAATTAGTGCTGGTATCTTGTTCTGTGGAGTTAAAACCAGGCAGAACAACAGATATAAAATGGAGTGTTCTGAAAGCCCAGTTTCTGCTTTCTATGAAGTGAGGCATTGAGAGGAGTTTGTTACCGTGTCCTCTAGCCCTCCAGTCAAAGGAGAGAGGAGGCTGAGGGAGCCACTTCCCTCAGTTAGTTAACAGCATGAGTTAACAGCATGGTGGTGAAATTAGAGGTGATAAATTTTTCCTGAGAGGAGTATCTTGCTTTCTGGTGTTGAAACTTGTCAGAGTAGTAGATGCAGAGTGGGGTGGGATGAAGGAAGAATTTGATTGGGGAAGAGTCTGGAAACGGGAAATTGTTTGCCCAGGCAGACAGTGGTTCATAATGGCAGAGAAGAAGGACAGGGGATAAGGAAAAACTTATAGATTAAATCAATTAATTAAATTGATTAAATTAAATCAATCCCAAAGTTTCAAAGAGATGATTGATGTGGTTGGTTGGTTGGTTGTTGTCCTTCATTCTTGAAGAGGACCAAAATGACATCACCATGATAAAGTGAAGTTTCAATGTGTATGACTGTGGCTGACCAGACCAATATGAGCTCGGAATGCTCTACCACCGATTGGGCACAGATAGTTCATGTGAACATTTGGGGTAGTTGCTCCAGATTTGTGCACCTGATGTTTCCTTTGTGCTGTCTCAATTCTGTTTTGCTCATAGAGCGTAACACCTTTTCTGATGTGGGCATACCATGCTGATTCATTCTGTGCCAGTGTCTCCCATGTCTTACAATTAAATCCAAAGTTCTTGAAGAGTGTTCTTGTATCACTTCTTCTGACAAAAATGTGATTGCCTGCCCCATGTGAGTTCTCCCTAAAGTAGTCTTTTGGGCAAGCACGCATTTTGTATTTGAACAAGGTGTCCAGCCTTGTTGTGCTCAGAGTTGTGCTCTCTGAAGCATAGTTTGAATGCTTGGCAGTTTAGTTTGAGCAAGGACCTCAGTGTCCCATACCTTATCCTTCCAGGTGATTCTCAGAATCTTTGTAGACAGTTCAAATGGAAGCAACTCAGTTTCCTGGCATGGCACTGGTAGACTGTCCATGTTTCACAGGCACACAACATTGAGGTCAGCACAACAACTTGGTAGACCTTCAATTTGGTAGTCAGTCTAATATCTCTTCTCTCCCATAATTTTCTTTGGAGCCTCCCAAACACTGAGCTAACTCTGGCAATGCATGCATCAACCTCATTGTCAATGTGTACATCCTGGGAAAGTACACTACCAAGGCAAGTGAACTTATCCACAACATTCCAAACCCTTCCATTTGTTGTAACAGATGGTTCCACATATGGATAGTGTGGTAGTGTCTGATAGAGTACCTGTGTTTTCTTGGTGTTGATTATTAGGCCAAAATTAGCACAGTCAGCAGAGAATTGATCCATACTTTCTTGCATCTCAGCTTCAGAGGCTTCATTGAGTGCACAGTCATCTGCAAAGAGAAAATCATGCACCAATGTTCTCTCCACTTTGGTCTTAGCTTGTAGTCTTTTCAAATTGAAGAACTTACAATCAGTACAGTATTTGACCTTGATGCCATGTTCATCATCATTGAAAGCATTTGACAACATGGCTGAAAACATCATGCTAAAAAGCATGGGAGCAAACACACAGCCCTGTTCACTCTGTTGCTGACTGGGAAGGCATGAGAGCATTGTCCAGAACCCAGGCAAACATGCCATCATGAAACTGATGTACAATGCTGATGAACTTCTCTGAGCAACCAAATTTTGATGTAATTTTCCATAAGCCCTCATGACTAATAGTGTCAAAGACTTTGGTCAGATTTACAAACATTGTGTAAAGACCTCTGTTCAGCTCCTGAGATTTCTTCTGGAGGTGTTGGGCAGCAAACACCATATCAACTGTTTCTTGGCCCTTTCTGAATCCACACTGGCTCTCAGGTACATGACCATCTTCCAGGTGAAGGATCAACCTATATAAGGATTGATGTGGTAGAGACTTCATGGATCCCTACATGAAACTCATAGACTTAACACAACCCAGCACAGGCACGGAGCACAGCCCAGTAAAGGCAGAGAGCAGAGCGCAGCACAGATTGGGCCATACCAGGGCAAGGACAGACTGGGACAGGCTTCAAGGCACCACGCCACTGGCAGCAGCTGTAGGTCCCAGATTCCTCAACTCACAAACCCCAAAGACCACTTCAAAGGTCAGTGAGAAAGCCTTCACTTTGGTGACAAGGGAACTCAGCATTCTAGCCCTGGCTGCGGGCAGTGGCACCTTCCATCATTGGAGCCCTGGCTTAAAGCCCCGGGGGAATTGAGCAGCTGATCTGGACCTCAGCTCTGAGTGGCTGCCCTGGGGTGAGGAGTGCTGGTGTGGTGGAGCTGGTGGAGGTTCTGGAGAGGAAATCCTGCTTATAAACCAGAGCACAGGCCAGGAGAAGAATAAATTCCTCTCCCTTAATTGTGCCACCTTTGAGGAACTGAGAGCTTATAGGTCCCCAGAATATGCCCTCCCCTTGACAAAGAACTCAAAAGTCAAGTAACTGGCTGAGAAAATGCCCAAAAAAGGGAAAAAGAATAAGACAATAGAAGGTTACTTTCTTGGTGAGTAGGAGCCCCAGAGGAAGACCTAAAAGTCAAGGCTTCTGCATCCAAAACCTTCAAAATAAATATGCAATAGTCTTGGGCCATGGAAGAACTCAGAAAGGATTTTGAAAATCAAGTAAGAGAGGTGAAGGAAAAATTGGGAAGAGAAATGAGAACGATGCAAGAAAATCATGAAAAGCAAATCAACAGCTTGGTAAAGGAGACTCAAAAAAATACTGAAGAAATTAGCACCTTTAAAAATAGACTAGTTCAAATGGCAAAAGAGGCCCAAAAAAGCCAATGAGAAGAAGAATGCTTTAAAAAGCAGAATTAGCCAAATGGAAAAGGAGGTTCAAAAACTCACTGAAGAAAGTTGTTCTTTAAAAATTAGAATGGAACAGATGGAAGCTAATGACTATATGAGAAACCAAGAAATTACAAAGCCAAACCAAAGGAATGAAAAAATAGAAGACAATGTGAAATATCTCATTGGAAAAGCAACTGACCTGAAAAATAGATCCAGGAGAGACAATTTTAAAATTATGGGGCCACCTGAAAACCTTGATCAAAAAAGGAGCCTAGACATCATCTTTCATGAAATTATCAAGGAAAACTGCCATGATATTCTGGAACCAGAGAGTAAAATAAATATTGAAAGAATCTACCAATCACCTCCTGAAAGAGATCTGAAAAGAAAAGCTCCTAGCAATATTGTTGCCAAATTCCAGATTTCCCGGGTCAAGGAGAAACTATTGCAAGCAGCCAGAAAGAAACAATTCAAGTATTGTAGAAATACAATCAGGATAACACAAGATCTAGCAGTCTCCACATTAAGGGATTGAAGGGCTTGGAATATGATATTCCAGAAGTCAGAGGAACTAGAATTAAAACCAAGAATCACCTACCCAGCAAAACTGAGTATAATACTTCAAGGGAAAAATGGTCATTCAGTGAAATAGAGGACTTTCAAGCATTCTTGATGAAAAGACCAGAGCTGAATAGAAAATTTGACTTTCAAACACAAGAATCAAGAGAAGCATGAAAAGGTAAACAAGAAAGAGAAATCATAAGGGACTTATTAAAGCTGAACTGTTTACATTACTACATGGAAAGATAGTATTTGTAACTCTTGAAACTTTTCTCAGTGTTTGGGCATTTGGAGGGATTATACACACACACACACATATAGACAGGGGACACAGGGTGAGTTGAATAGGAAGGGATAATATCTAAATAAATAAAATTAAGGGGTGAGAGAGTAATATATTGAGGAGAAAGGGAGAAATGGAATGGGGAAAATTTTCTCTCATAAAAAAGGCAAGAGAAAGCTTTTTCAATGGAGGGGAAAAGGGGGAGGGGAGAGGGGAAAAGTGAAGCTTACTCTCATCACATTTGGCTTAAGGAAGGAATAACATGCACACTCAATTTGGTATGAAAAACCTGTCTTACACTACAGGAAAGGAGGAAAGGACTAAGGGAGGTGTGGGGGGAAATGATAGAAGGAAAGGCAAATGGGAGGAGGGAGTAATTAGAAGTAAACACTTTTGGGGAGGGATAAGGTCAAAAGAGAGAATAGAATAAATGGGGGGCAGGATAGGATGGAGGGAGATATATGTAGTCTTTCACAACATGACTATTATGGAAGTCTTTAGCAAAACAACACATATATAGCCTGTATTGAATTGCTTGCCTTCTCAGTGGGGATGTCTGGGGAGGGAGGGAGAGAAATTGGCACTCAAAGTTTTAGGAAGGAATGTTGAGGATTGTTTTTGCATACAACTGGGAAATAAGTAATACAGGTAATGGGGTATAAAAATCTGTCTTGCCTTACAAGACAAGAGAGATGGGGATAAGGGAAGGGAGGGGTGTGATAGAAGGGAGGGCAGATTGAGGGAAGGGGCAATCAAAATGCACAGTGTCTTGGAGTGGGGGGAGGAAAAAGATGGAGAGAAAAATTGAAACTCAAAATCTGTGGAAATGAATGTTGGAAACTAAAAATAAATAAATAAATTGGGAGGAAAAAAAAGAAACTCATAGACTTGATTACTGCAAGTAAGATGGATTGAGGACATCCTGGATCCTACCTTCCAAGAGAATGTAATTTAATATTTTCCTAACAATTTGGAGCCACTTTAAGCTATTCTACTCAAATAATTTCCACCCCCATTCTTTTTTTCCCTCTCTCTGTTTTTAGACTTTCTTTACTCTGAGATATTCTTGGCTCAATTACTTCTTAGCTCTGGCATCCACCAAACATGGCTTTGAAAACATTCACCAACCATCAATAGTTGATCTTTCTCCTGGTCAGTGAATTACTTGATTGTAGCATAGTTTAAATTTTCTTTTTTTTAGAAGTCATATGATATGTCTATACATATATATACATATATGTGTACATACATACATACATATACATATATGTGTGTGTGTGTGTATATATATATATATATATATATATATATATATATATATATATATATATATATATATGGGAAGAGCATTGGATTTGGAATTGAAAGACCTGGGTCTGAAACTTGATTCAGCTAATTAAGTGTATGTGTGGCCTTGGGCAAATCATTTCAGTTCATCTGTCAAATAGAGATAATAAAAATGGTCATAGCTACTTGCCTCAGAATTGAGAAGAAAGTACTTTGTGAACCCTGAAGTGCTCTTTAAATCTAGAATATGGGCCATTACTTACCAATCCATCCACACAAGTTCCCAGGAATGCTGTCTCAGGTTCAAGTCACCCTACGAGCCAGCATCCACTCATAAACATAGATCACTGGCCCCACTGACATATTTATTTTTATCTACCAACCAGAAGACATGGTAATTCAAACAGAAGACATTCAAACAGTTTAACAAATAGAATGGCAAGGTAAGTTTCTTCCTACCACTATTTCCACATATACATGAGGTACACTCTTCTACAGATTACCACCCCACCAGTAAGAGAGGGCATATATACAAAGAACGTGGGTAACCAAGGACAATGCATAAAGAACAAACAATAGGGAACAGATGTGGCCAGAGATAGTCATGGGCAGTGACTCTCCCAGCATCCTCTGGGATGGTCATCTGGCTTCTCTCTGCTGGACATTCCATCTTTGTTTTCTGCTGATTGTGACATCTCTGCGCCTGATGTTCTTTTTAATTAAGCTTAAATTCAGTTCAGCAGACATAAATTAAGCACCTACCATGTGCCAGACATTGTGCTAAGTGCATGTTGTCTTTGCTAAGTGCCTCTGTTACCATCTCCTAGGCTTTAGCTCTTCAAGTTAATCTACTGACTCCTTGCTGCCATTCACCAAAGTGTTCTGGCCACTCTTAACAAAGGCAAGTTGAACTCTTCTAGTTCCCACTGTTATTGTGAACCCCTACATTTATCTGGGGAGAGTCTAAGAAAGTGACCAGCCAATCTAGGACAGGTCATGTATTCTTTCGACTGCCGGTCTTGTGCTTATTTGAAGTTCATGGTCTCAGACAGCTGTCTGACTTAGGGTTAGAAATTTTCTTGTAACTCCCATGTAACCATCCTAGGCCTCCCAATCCTTTGCCTATTTGGTGATTCTTCTCACAACCTCACCCCACTCCCCTCCCCACTCTCACAAAAAACTCACTGGAAGAGTGCAGAGCTGGGACTACACAACCCACTTTGCTCACTAGAACTTCTCTGATTGACATGCAAATAAAGGTCAACAGAAGCTGAAAAAAGAAGGAAACATCCTCTCGCCTCACATCTGCCTTTAAAATAAATAAATAAATAAAAGATATACGTATGCACATATATTCTATATATAATACATATATATGCACATATATGTATATATGTTCATTCATTCATTTATTGATTGATTGCCAGCAACAAAGTCCTTTTATGCTGTGCTTTTGCTAAAGCAAAACCTTGCTGTGTCCCGACATGAATACAAGCTATCGTTTATTGGCTGCCTGGCTTACTATGGTGATGATTATCTGGGAATGCTAGCTGATTGAGATTTTACTTTAGTGAGATTTGGAATGAGTTAGGGTGCTTGTATGTGAAGAATAATGTTCTGGTCTGAGAAGTCCTTTCTAATGAAATGAGGAGAGGCAATGTTGCATATTGGGTAAAGAGTTGGCACAGGAATCCGGATGGCCTGGGTTCAAGCTCGAGCCTATGACTCATACTGGCTGTGTGACCCTGGGCTTAATCTTTCAGTACTTCCAGCTCTATACAGACTGTCAGTTGAAGAGAAAGTGCTGATTTGCGTTGGTAGAGGGTGGTTCCTCACTAAAAGTTCCCTTGTTATTTCATTATTTCAGTCATGTTCAACTCTTTGTGACATCATTTGGGGGTTTCTTGGCAAAGATACTGGAGTGGTTTGCCATTTCCTTCTCCTGCTCATTTTACAGATGAGAAGTTGAGGCAGGCAGGCAGACAGATGAGAAACTGAAGTGATATGCTCAGGGTCACACATCAAGTAAGTGTTTTAGACTAGATTTGAACTTAGGTCTTCCTCACTCCAGACCTGGTGCTCTCTCCCCATTGTACCACCTAGCTGCCCTGAAAGCTCCCTCCACTGATAAAATCACAAGTCCTCTGTGTGTGTAATATCATATATAATATGTTATTGTGTTACAGATGTATATAATGTTGTAATAGTATATGTCATATATAATCATATAACAGTATCTTACATGTACACGTTATGCCTGTGTTTATATAAATATGTACACACATGTATGTATAATACATGCATGTAAATACACACATACATATACACAGACACTGTCAAGTCTTGATTTAGAAGGTGCTAAGGAAGATGTGACCTCATTTTCCCAGCCTCAGCCCTATTCACCTCCTCTCTGCTACCCATTCTACGCTGGGCATAATAAGCATCCCCCACCCTCAGATTAGGGAATATTAGAGCTGGAAGAGATCATAGAGACTATGATTGAAAACAACAGCCTGCTCAGAGTTGCCAACTCTTAAATTTTTCCTGGAGTAGGAAAGTGATTAAGTAATTAGCCAGAGAACTGTAGGTTTTTGGCAGTAAACTTGAAAACCAAGTTTTCCATGGAGAAACTACATGAAAACAATTGAAAGCTGATGATACTTGAAAGTTTGTGCATATACCAGGTTTCTTGTTAGTCCTTTCCTTTGGAGAGGAGAGCTACTCCAAGGCATCCTCTTCTATGATTTGTAAACTCTCTTTGAGTACCAGGAAATGACTTGACGAGAGAACAAAGAAGGAGCTTGAAGTGCCGTACTGTGGATATGTTTCACAGGAGACTTCAGTCTTGATGAATTCTTAGAGAAAGTATATTAACTAATAAAAAGCTAGCATGTATCCCTATCATTTTGTCATTTTAATAACAATATTTCAGCTTAGAGAAGACTATATAAAATTTTATCAGTATAGAAAATGTTCTTAAAGAAGCTACCTTTATCAGAATTATTGACAGAAGAAACTGAATAATATTGAAACAGCTAGAAGACTCATTTTTTTTGAGATAAAATAATATAGTTGTACATGTTTGCACATAAAATAAATTAAACCCTTTTATGCTTTTTCTGGGAATACAAAAGAAGATATTACAAATACTTGGAAATGTAACTTGAGGGAAAATAATAAATTAATTGGGATGTTGCTTTTGCATCTCTTAAAAAAATAAGCAATATTGCAAAGCCCAAATTAAACCCCAATTAAGAACTTCTCTCAATCCAAGTAAACAACACAGCCTATTTCTCAGATACTTTGGAATAATTAAGAAAAATCTTTAAGGCAGCTAAGTACTCTAACACCTTATCTATAAATCACTTTCTGTGGGTTTTCTAAAGAAGGTCAAAGTTTGTAGCAATCAATACAGTGCTAAATGATTTAAGATACAAACATTGACAAACTTAAGAGACTATCTCTGCCCACAAATAGCCTTGATTTTAGTTGGAGAGATCAAAGATGCACACACGAGATGATAAATAAGCAAAAGAGCACCCTGTGCATTAATGCTTTGTGCCAATATCCATAAATAGGTCTGTGATCTATCATTAACTTGAATATTCTCAACAAAGATCAGAGTAGAACCTAGTTATGCCTCCCAATGCTATGGGCCTCTTGTCCATGTCCTTAAGGGCCAATCTAGCATACTGGGGGCCTTCCTTCCTTTCTTCTTACATCACAAAGGTTGCCTACCTGTGCCGTCCCTTACCATGTGACCACTCAGTCTTCGTTTTCAATCATATATTTCCTCAATGACATCTTTTACTCCTGTTCTCCAGTGTTCCTTGTAATTTGGGGTAGCCTACTCATATCTAGGAATCACAGGGCAAATCTGTGCTTAAGGAAAAGTATCATAGTGGTAATATATTGGATGGACTGAAGTCAGGAAGAGTTTGTGGCAGAAAGAGTAGTGGCTTTCTCTTTGATGCTCATTTTCACATCTTCAGGGCCTGTCATGGTCCCACATTTTGAAATTATCCAATAGCACTGGAAGAATATTGATATTTAAAATAGGGACCTTTGTTTCTCAGAGGAGTTAGAAGACAACAACAACAACAAAACATTGCAATTTCCCGAAGGTGATCCAGCTCACTGGCTTTCTTCTGTTTAATTCTAGGCCCAGATAAGTGTCCATATGTACTCTTTATACCAGATCTATCTGTCTGTCTGTCTGTCTGTCTGTCTGTCTGTCTGTCTATCTATCTATCTATCTATCTATCTATCTATCTATCTATCTATCTATCTATCTATCTATCTATCTATCCCCAGATGGATAAGTTCCACAGGAGACCTTTGTCACTGTTTTTGTCATGGACCCATTTGGCAGTCTGGTGAATCTTATGGACTCCTTCTTAGAATAGTGGTTTTTAATGGATAAAATAAAATACATAGGATTACAAAGGAGATCATTTATATTAAAATAAAAAGATGTATTTTTTCCCCATTAGTTCCTAGATTCCTGAAATCTTTGCACAGATCCTTTTGTCCATGAATACCAGGTTAAGAGCCCCTGCCTATAAGTTGTCCTTCTGATTGCGTGTTATACATAATCTGGACAATTCTCTTCTTGATTCTTCTTATGGGTATAGTCAGGCCAAACTCTTTTGTGTGGTTATGGGCTACTCCAGGGATTCATGGAACCTGCATGTCATAATCTGCAAACACCAGCACATGGAGACCCTCGCCATCCACAGGGAGTATCTCTTTAACTTGGATCAATTTTCAATTAAGGTGATCTCTGTTCTGGATGTTTTGTGAAGGTAGCCAGGTCTGGAGTCAGGAAGACCTGAGTTCAGATGTAACCTCAGATACTCACTAGCTGGGTGACTCTGACCTTGGCTTTAACCTCTATTTGACTCAGTTTCCTTGTTTGTAAAATGGAGATGATAATAGTAATCCCTACTTCCCAGGGTTATTTGTGAGGATCAAATGAGATGATAATTGTAGTGTTCTTAATGTGCCTTGCATACAATAAGTGCTATATAAGTGTAAACTGTTAGCTATTATTATTAGTATAATGAAGTGTTCATTTGTATAGTCTATCTAATTAGAGAATATGATGGCATTTGATAAAGTATTGATTTTGTGATACAAACTGTGAGGAGGAGAGCTTTATTTGGAGTTGCATTGTCAAGAAAACTCAAAGAAATGAACCTCAATCTAGGACTGAAAGGGGCAGGTAAGATACAAATAAACAGAGAGAGGAGGGCATGAGGAATAACATGGGCAAAGGGAGAGAGAGTGAAGGTGTCAGATGACATGAGCACCTAGAAAACCAGCTGGCACAGAGTTTACGTTAAAATGTGGTGGGAAATGTGATCAGCTAGGCAGAGTAGGACCAGATAATATGAGAGAGCCTTGAAAAATACGGGGGAAAGTTGGCTGGTCCAGGTTCATGCCATTGGCAGTTTCTGAGCAGGAGAGTAAGATGTCAAAAGAAGTGTTTAGAAAAAAATAATCCAGCAGAAGGGATGAAAGGGGGAGCCAGTAGAGGAAAGAAGACCAGCTAGGAGGTCATTGACTTTATTTAGGTATGGGAACTTAAGAAGAGAAAGTTTAGGGGGGGAAATAACTTCACTTTTGGACATCTTGAGTTTAAGATGTCTTGAGGATAACTAACTTGAAATGTCCTTAACCTTAAAACACTGAATAGATTATTGTTTTTTTTAGTGTAGAGCTAGAGTTCTTAACCTGACACTATGAATGTTTTAAAAATATTTTGATAACTATTTCATTTTGATTGGTTTCCTTTGTAATCCTATGTATTTTATTTTATGCATTTAAAAGTCTTATTCTGAAAAGGATTCCAGAGGCTTCACAGGAATGCAAAAGGGATCTATGACACATGAAGAAATGTTAAGAACCCTTGATTTAAAGTGATAGAATATATATCTTTTTCTTGGTAGGCCTTGTCCCTTAGATCACCATTGTAGTGAGTTATACTCCATTTCCTTTAGGAGAGAGAGTTTATAGAACTGTGATTTCATTGGTATAGAACAGTGGTTCTCAAAATATGGTTCTACAAGGTCAAACTATTTTCATTATAATACTAAAATATTTTAAATTTTAATATGGTAAATATCAATAGATATAAGCCATAAAATCTAAGCTCTTAGAAAGGGGACCCTCACTAATTTTTGAGAGTGTATAGTGAGACAAAAAGTTCTGAGAACCTTTGGCATAAGAAACTCTATCTATAAGTAACTTTCCATTATTAACACATTTTGGCAGTTTATGGTCTCAGTTTTCTGGGAACAGTGAGAGTCAGATGACTTGTCCAGGGTAACCTACACAGTATAGATCAGAAGCAAGACTTTCTTTCTGACTCTAAGACCACCTCTCTATATACCATGCTATACTTCCTCACAGTCTACTAAGTATTGTAAATAATCATTTGATATTTACTCTTCCAGATCACACTTGGCTATGGGCTTCTTATAACTATTTTTTTCTTGATGCGTTGTGACTTTTCTGCTATTAATTTAATTTCCATCAGTAACTTAGAAGTAAGTTACTAATTGATGTAATTAGAAGTAGCTAATTGATGGTCTTTGAGCATTCATTAAAGTTACATGGACTAGTTTGGGGAAAATTCCATCTCCTGTTTAAGTATTACACCTTGTTAATGAAATCCATGCTTATTAGAATTTTTCTCATAACTATATATTTAAATATCATTAGTTCATTCATCATTATTGTGGGCTTTGAATAAGCTGTCCCATACTTCATGGTTTTTATTCTTTCTAGCAAACCACCACGTATAGTCAACTTCATAAAAGGCTGAAAATGAAAGTCTTTGGTTTTTTTCATTTCATTTTCATATTTGATGAAGATTCCCATTACTGAATTTTTTTTTATTTCTTCACTTCTCCTATTGCTCTCTTCCCTTTATTGGCACCTGCCATCCTTCCTCCCTAACTACCCCTCCCCCTGCCAATTGCCAGTGTCTGCTAATAGAATTTTAATAGATGGTTACCGTGCTCACATGAGGAGGGAAGAAAATTGTGAATAAAAACCCTGCAGTTTGTTGTTCTGGTTGATGGAAAATCATAATGAATCATACAGTGATTTTATTTCGTTGTTGCCAAATTCATAATAAGGTAATGGCCACCAACCTGGCATTCGGTTGGAGGCTTTGCCTGACTGAGTTGCACAGTTCCCATTTCAGGAAACTAACTGGCTCCTCTTGGTAAGACAAAACACCTGAGATTCTTTGATTTTTTTTCATTCAATCTTGTGAATTTTGAAAATGTTGCTGCAGTGATGTTTTAGTATGAGAGGCATAACATTGAAATTGGTCAAAATGGGGGACTTAATCTGTTTAACTTCTTTTTAAAGTAGAATCGTGAGTTGAAAACTATTGACAGTTTACATAATTTGCCCACATTTCTCAACCACGGGGTAAAAAAGTGAACACCATATGTATGTTTCGTTGTACTCATGATCCTTCCCCAAAGAGCTATCTAAGAGTAGTGTCTTCTTTCCCCAAACAATATATAAATTTTTAGAAAGAGCCTTGGGAGAGAGAATGTTTAACAAGATAAAATTTTTCTACCATCTTGAGATAGTTCCTAACCTAGACTCAAGTATTCTGGGCATATCTGTGGAGGGTGTACTCACTGAAAGGGCATACTTTTTGCCTGCCTTTAGTTGATGTAAATAGGCTTGTTGTCAAAGAGCCTTTATGAATTTAGATTTTAAAAATATAACAACATAGCATAATAATGTGGGAGCTTTCTCTACCCATGTATATACAACCCACCTATGTCTCAGTCTACAAAGTTCTAGAGAGTTGCCCCAAATATGTAGAAAGTCAGTGTGGTATAGTGGATAGAGCATCTACTTGATGTCAAGACCTGGATTCAGATCTGGGTATCTGATCCTCATCTGCAAAATGTGGACAATAATTCCCTTGGAACCTACTTTGCAGGGCTGTTGTCAGGCTTGGATGAAATAATCTTTGTTAATTGATTTGAAAATTGTAAAGTCCTGTATTTAATGTTGTTGAATCGCTTCAGTCATATCTGACTCTTCATGGTCCTATTTGGGGTTTTCTTGGCAGGGATACTGGAGTGGTTTGCCATTTCCTTTTCCAGTTCATTCTATGGATGAGGAAACTGAGGCAAACAGGGTGAAGTGACTTGCCCAGAGTCACACAGCTAGGAAGTGTCTGAGGTCAGATTTGAACTCAAGAAGATGAGTCTCCCTGACTCCAGGCCCAGCACTCTATGCACTGTGCCACCTAGCTGGCCTAAGAGTCCTTTATAAATGTCAATAATTATTGAGGTTTCATCACTTAACCTCCTTGATCCTCAGTTTCCTCATGTATAAATTGAGGAGGTTGGATGACCACTAAGGTCCCTTTCATCCCCACCTCTATGATCCTTCTAGCTTTAAACCATGATCTATTCTAGTTCTAAAATTCTAAGACTGTTTTTAAGTCAGACTTTTTTCCAGGTAGCTGTGTCCCCAAGCATTTTGTTGGCATTATTATGTTATTTTGTGTATTGTTAAGCTTTTCTGAGAAGTTCAAATTTTGGCCCTACAGGGATCTGACAAGACTTATGATTCATCCTGCTGATTGATGCCACTGACTGGGTGGTCCCATCGGTGTGGTAGTGTTCTCACTGTCATCAAAGCCTGAAGCCATCTAAGACATATTTAAGTGACAGGAATTCTCAGTATTCAGTAGCAGAAGGCCAGAAAATCAGCCCTTGCTCTGATTTTTTTATTCACAAGGCCAAAGGGGCTCTCAGGAGACCATGCAGTCAAATCTCCTACTTTAAAACAAGACCGCATCGTATGTCCTCCTAGACAGGAAGGAATTTATTCTATTGCGATGTAATTTATAGCTTAGAACTGAGACCAGATTCAATAGTAGGAACTTTTTACAAAATCTAGATATCATTTTGACTCATGCACATACCAAGGGTTTTGTCACCCAAATTTGAGTCATTTGCCTCAACCCAGGATTTCTCCTAATAACATCAGAATTGTACTTGTGTCTGTGTCTCCACTAAAAAAGGAAAAGGAGCTGCCTTTAAGATGCTTAGTGTAGTAGCAGTAATAGCAATACTTTGGCAGTACCTGATGGAAAGCCAAAGACCAGAACCAAAAAGAGTTAAAACAACTCTGCCTCCCTCTCTATAGTATAGCCTCTAATATTATCTTAGGATTAAACCCCTTCACCCCCAACCCCCAAGGGAAAGCAGGCAAAAGTTGCTGGAGAATTGTAGTATAAGAAAGGATAAGCAGGATGTTCTCAGAAAAACCTGGAAAGACTCACATGAACTGATGCAAAGTAAAGTGAGCAGAACCAGGAGAGTATGGGGCACAGTACCATCAATGTTGTACAGTGATCAACTCTGAATGACTTAGCTATTCTCAGCAATACAATGCTCTAAGACAATTCTGAAGGACTTATGATGAAAAGTGCTATCTACCTCCAGAGGAAGAACTGATGGAGTCTGAATGCAGATTGAAGACTACTTAAAATTTTTTTATTTTGTTTTTTTTTGGGGGGGGGGTCTGTGTTTTCTTTCATAATATAACTAACTTGGAAATATTTTTTGCATGACTGCATATATATGACCCATGTAAAATTGCTTGTCATTCAGTGATGAAGGGGAGGTGAAGGAGGAAGAGAGAGGATTTGGAATTCAGAATTAGAAAAAAATGAATGTTAAAATTGTTCTACATGTAATTGGGAAAAAATGAAATGTTAAATAAAAAATAATAAAATTGGGACAATAATAGCACTTAAAAGAATTGAGGATCAAATGAGACCATATATATAAAGTGCATTACACCCCACCCAAAAGTTGCTAGAGACACAAACAGACCCTTTCTGGTGAGTACTGCACCTCCTCCAGGGGTCTTCCCAACTTATAATACTATCCTTAAGTTAAACAAACCCATCCCCTAGTCTTACACAGTCCACATAACTCACAGTTTGCTCTTCTACATGATGGCTCCATCCTTTCCTACTCCTGGCTTTGATTTCTGAATAGCCCAAGAATTCCTCCTCTTTTCACTAAGAGGCTTAGATAAGGAGCATCTCATTTTCTAAGACTTCCTCTACTGTATCAGAAGCCTTGGTCTAGAAATTTTACTGCTTTTCTGGAGACTATTCTAGTCACCTATCCTTCACCAATTCTGGCTTACATTTCTATAGCTTCTAGCTAGCTTGAGGGATCCCTTTACTGCTCCATTATTGCTTCTGTCTGGTGCTGTTCCTGAGACCACGCAGGTTTCTGCAAGGGCCGTACAATTCCCTCATATGCATGGTTCTCTGGAACTCCAACCTTTTCTCTGACCCTTTCTCTGGTTAACATGGTTTTCGTTCTTAGTCCTCCTTTCCTCTAGACAGGTAGTCTCCAAACTTTTTTTGGTTATGTACTTCTATCAGTAAATTTTTTTTCAGTATGCACTCTCAACAAATGTATTTTTTAATTTATATATGTACTTATATATACATATGTATATATATATGTACTTATATATACATATGTATATATGTACCTGTATATATACATACATATATGTGTACACATATGTGTATGTGTATATGCATGTATGTGTGTGTATACATATTGTCTGTATTCAGACATCAGTTCTTTTTCTGGAGACAGATGGTATGCTTCATCATTGCTCCTTTGGATTGTCTAGGAGTACTGAATCATTCACGTTGACGCAATGTTGCTGTTGCTGTGTATAATGTTCTCATTACTGTGTACAGTGTTCTCCTGGTTCTGCTCATTTCACTTTGCATCAGTTCATGTAAGTCTTTCCAGGTTAGAAAAGGAATTATATTGAAACAGTTATCAAAATTCTATCATTAAATTCTATCACATAAGCCTTTGGTATTAAACCTTTCTGGTTTAATTTTCAAAATATTTTTAATGGCAATGTCATTTGCCCAAAGACAATATAATATGCTCCTATTTGGGTTCTCTGAGCTGAGATATATATTAAGTGCTTCAGTATTAGGGGTTTAAAAATGAAAAAAAAGCAAAAACTGAACTATTCTGGGGATACCAATACAAAAAATTAGTCCCCACCTGAAGAAGCTATTCCAAGCATCTACACTACAAGGCTTTGTTCTTGAAAATCATTTGGTAAACTGTTGGCTACTAGCTGATAACAGTTGAAGGATAGTTGGTTGGTGGGCTTGTTGTGGGACGGTTGGGTTTTTTTTTTTTTTTTTTAGTTTTTGCTTTTTTTGCATTTTAAGAGTTGAGAATGAGGAACTCTTTGAGATTAGAGTCTGTGTTCTTTTCTTTTATTAGAACTTTAGCACAGTGTCAGGCACATGCTAAGTGCTTAATAAATGTTTATTGATAATGAATGTTAAAGACCAGAAAAGTTTAATTCCAAAGGCTTATGTGATGGAATTTAATGGCAGAATTTCAGGCATGATATCAGGAGGTGAGGGAGCTTACTGGAGACAAAGGAGATTGAAATCCTACCTTAAGGATGCCAGCAACTTGACCTGTTCATAAGGCCAGTCTCTGAATATGGCTGATCCATTCTGGTGGTATTCACAAATTGCTTCAGCTAAATACTTCGTGCCTTGTTTAGAAGGGTGACCTAAATGAATGGTTTATCCTTTTTCAGGAAACCTCCTGAATCCTGCTAGTAATATAAGATATTAGCTTCAAATAAGCAGAAAGAGGATTAGAAGCTATTTTGAATAAGAGACATAAATTAAATTTGCTGAGATGTCATTTATACAAAATACTGCTGGTGTTGATAATCATTATAAACATAAAAACTGAGAACAGTCATATCTGAATGAAAGTAAGATTTAGTAGCTAGGTCTAGAAGAAATATGACATAAATGTGCATGGTGACCCTACACTGTCTGTGTTTGTCTTCACTAAAATATTCAAGCCTTACCTTCACTGAACACATAATTTAAGATAACGATTTAAGGTAACATAGAAGACTGCTCTCAATATTATAAAGATTTTGTAGAGATGTGAAAATAAGGATATGGGGCAAGAATTATTAATATTATCAATATTTTCCCAGGGATCTTTTTTGGTGTTATTGAAGTCTACCATTTTTCCCTTCAAAGCGTTAGACATCTTGCCCTTCTTTCAGATGTTTTGAGAATCAGTCCATCAATGTCCTGGCCCCTCCTCTGTGAATGTGTGACCTGGTCTAGTTCCTCTTCTCCTCTTTCCTTCTTAGTTCTACTTACTACCATTTTGACCTGTTCATATATTGTGTGGTATAATAGACTCAGAGGTCTTTGGCTCCAATCTCAGATCTCCTATTTACCACTTGACTTTGACCAAGGCCTTCTTCTCTAGGTCTCAGCTTCTCCATCTGTAAAATGAGGAGGCTGGACTACAGAATCTTTAACATCTGTCTTGCCTCTAAGTATGTAAAACTATGATTATTGACTACAAATCCATGGGGACCTTCTGAAAAGTACAGTCTCAGCTTCAACTTTAAAATGGAATCATGGGAGATAGCAGTGTGTGGAAGTTCCCCTAGCTATCTTTCATAGATATCCTCCCATAGGCATGACTATAGATTGGCTCTTTTTACTATTATTTTTGAGCAAGTAACAAAACTCTAGCATATGTAACAGAGTTTATTAAATGCTAAATTCTGGGTGAAGCTGTGGTGGCCTTTGCCCTCACCATCTACAGAACATTTGTTTTTTGTTTATAAGATACACAGAGTAAAGCGATAACTCGAAAATTTGTTTTTGGCATTTATATAATCTATAGGTTAAAGGTATTTGCATAATCTGGGTCCAATACAGTAATGACCATTTTCTTATATAGTTACCCTTTGAGTAAAAGCATGAGCTAATACCAACCCAAATACACAATCTTGAAAATTTGTGTGGTAGAATAAGGTGACTCCAAATGGAAGAGAGAGCTAGTTATTCAACCAGTTTTACATGTAATTAATGGTATTAACAAAGTGTGAGAGGCATTCATTTCACTGCACCTGCAAACACGTGAAACTGAGAATATAATAGGTAAGTAGAATTAACAGTGGCTGGAAAGCCCCAGCACTTGTATAGCAGCAGGTTTCACTTGTGAGCTTCTTTCAAACAGTATCCTAAAATAAATGACCTTTTCCAAGATTCAGTGGATTGTCTTTAACTGCAATGTAATTTTTCCTCCAAAGGATTTAACAACAGTGAGAGAACCTGCGACAAAGAGTTCATAATACGCAGAACAGCCACCAACCGTGTCCTGAATGTCCTCCGTCACTGGGTCTCAAAGCACTCACAGGTATTTTTATGGTTAATTTATTTATTTGTTCATTTATTTATTCTAAAGGACTTGAAACAACAGTTCTCTGGAATATGATGAGCATTTTTCAGGTCTGCAGATAAGTAGCATCAAAATACCACATGTCATGACCTACTCTGTCTCTACATAGCATAAATTAGAGGCTAAGAGAACCAGAAGGCCCTTAGAGATCCTCTGAGAACAACTTTCTTATTTTGTTTTGTTATCTTTTAAAATAAAGAGTTATTTATTTTTAATTTTCAACATTCACTTCCATAAGTTTTAAATTTTCTCTGCCTATCTCCCTTCTCCCCTCCCCAACTTCCTTATTTTATAAGAAAATGGAGGCCCAGAGAAATGAAGTGACTTACCTAAGGTCATGCTACCATTAAATGGCAGAGGAAGGCCTAGAACCCCAGCCTCCTGACTTTGAGCACAGTGTTCTTTCCCCACACCACACTTTTCCACTAGAAAATTAGCCAAGGAAGTTCCCACTTTTCTCTGATCAAATCAATAAATGTTCTTGTACCGTATCTAAACTTGCTTTCCTATCATCAGTCCACAAAAAATACTGCTGTGATGTAAAGCATATATTTTAAATGATTTAAGATATTCAAACCGAACTGCCTTTTGATCCACATTTGTTTCCTGTGGTCATTTGGTTTCTCATTCTAGGGCAGAATTAAAGCTCATTAGAGAAAATAAGACTAGTCCTTGTTTACTTGTCTGGATTCGTCTGAGTAGTTTGTGATGTTTTTCTCTTCTAGGGTCATATAATTAGGAAGGTCTACTTCCTTGGAAATGATTCAGTTCGTAGTCACTCCAGAACATGTTAAACTCCTGAGTCAAGGCTAGAAAACTTGGAAGAGAGATACTAGTGTGCATAGGAAGCCAAGTCATTTAATTAATACTAGTATTTATTAAGGATTCTCAGACATTATGGGGTGGCTAGGTGTTACAAGGGATAGAGTACCAGGTCTTAAATCAGGAAAACCTAAGTTCAAATCTGACCTCAGACACTAGCTGTGTGATCTGGGGCAAGTCACTTAACCCTGTTTGTCTCAGTTTACCCATCTGTAAAATGAGGTAGAGAAGGAAATGGCAACCCACTCCAGTATCTTTGCCAAGAAAACCCCAAAGGGGATCTCAAAGAGTCTGACACAACTGAAAAAAGGACTGAATCACAACAAGTCAGACGTTGTACCTCACCAGTTAATGGAAAGGAGGAGGAAAAAGGCTTTAAAACAGGAAAATATCTTAGAACCTATCAACTTCTGAGAACTGGAAAGAACATTAAAAATCATCCAGTGAGTCCAGTCACCTCATTCTACAACTGAATAAATGGAGGCCCAGAGAGATTCAGGGACGTGACTATGATCACAAGGCTAGCCAGCAGCGCTGTTGAGACTAGAGCCCAGATTTTTTGTGTTCTTTCTACCTTACCTGGGGGTCCAGGCCTTGCAGTCTCCTTGTGTTGCTTGAATAACAATAACTCAATTCCCATAGATACTGCCTAAGAAAAACCTCTTTGATGTCCCATTCTGTCTAGCAAGTAATGCTAAACAAGCTCTTCCATACATATTGTTAATTAGGTCTGCTGGACAGAGGAGGTTGAATGATACCATTACATTCTTGCTTAACTTGATGTGGGAAATAGATTCCTGTGTGAAATGATGGTCTCTTCCTCCAAATGATGTACTCATGGCCACATAATCCTTTAGCAACCCCAAGAGGCCCATCTTTTATGGACCAGCCCAAGCACACAGCTGCCCAGGTTCATTTCCTTTCTCACTGCCAATGAGCAGGATGGACTAGAAACTCCACTCTTGAAGGGGATGGTGAAAGCAGAATTCGGTATGAGAAGTGTAATTAACTAAAGGGGTGCAGTGTTTTCCCAGCACAAGCTTATTATACAAGCATAGACCTGGACTGCCATGTGTCCCCCATGCATTTTAGGAAGATCTTGCTAGCTATACTTCCTCTATTACATTTTATTCAATGAGTCATTATATTTGAGTCCCTGCAGTTGGGTTTTGGGTGGCTCTTACACAGTTGTCTCATCATCTGATGACTTTATCCTTGCCTTCTCACTCATTCTAATGAGTTTTCTTTTAGCCTTTTTACTGGTCTATATCATGTAGAATGATTCTGTTACCTTTCTACTTGGCAGTCATTGCCTTAGTATATGTGTCCTACTTTTTTTTCCTATTTTGGGAGTTTATAGTTTGTATGTAAATCTTAGGTTTATTTGTTAGAAAAATAGTGTGCCAAATGAAAGAGCTTATAATATTATGCTACTCTGCATACCCTGGTAAAGCTGTCTTGGTAGATAGGCTAAACCAGGTTGAGGAATTGACAGGCCTCAGACCCATCGGTGAGTTAGGGGGATGTCAGCCCCCAAGAACGTAGAGGCTATACCCAGTGAAATGAGCAGATGAGAACAATTTGTTCCAACAGCCTTGAAGGTGACTGAAACAAATGCTGCCGGGTACTTAGAGCTTGGCTGTATGTCAAAGGTCATCACCCACTGAATCCATTGGTCATCTTGACTTCAGTCCTGCCAGTTGTAAAAGCAAGGACCCCAGCATACACAGGAGGGCCTGCTGTCACAGGTTCTTAGATCTGCTTTTCTAAAAGGAAAGGCAACTTTTGAGGGGGTCAACAATCACTTTAATCAAGCACAAGTATCATTGACTTAGATCAGGGGGAAAAGTCAGCACCCTGAACTTCAGAGAAAATACAGGGAAATCAAGATCAACAGACAGGCTTCCAGCTGCCTGACATAAGCAATGCATACACCACAGATCAACAGACAGATGCAGTTGTCTGACCGTTGCATACATCTAAAGTTACCAGAGAGAGAAACAACAACATCTGGGTTTTCAAAGCTGGGGGGCTGCTTAGCAGCTTCCCAGAGTCTCATCTGGCACACAAACATTCTTCCAAAGAGTAAGCCCCAAAGTAAAACCTCACTTCAGAGTATTTATACGCTTTTTGGAGCCAGAGGGCATCACAACCCTTGAGAACCAGCGCTTCATTAGAAAATCAACAAAAGGTGTAGACCTCCCCTAAACAAGCTTCCCTTAATGGGCAGGCCTGTTAATAGGTAGGGAAGATATTTAATCTCCTTAAGAAGCAAAATTATATTAACAATAAACAAAAATACATTATCAGTACAAGAGTGGACTCTGAATCTCAAGTGTTTGCTCACAAATAGAGAATAATATTTGTCTTTATATTTCTAGTCATATAGTGTCATAATTATACTCTTCAGTAAGCACACTCTGATTGCACTAAAATAACCTTAATATATGTCAAGATTACTTAATTAAGAATAGGCAAGCTAGAGATGAAGAAGTTTGGTTAGATAAAACTTTTTTTTTAAGTTATAGGATATCATTTTCCCCTGTTGAATATTACATGTAATTTACTAATCTGCCAGAAGTACCTGATTTTATTTTGGTGGGTAGCTGTAAAGTGGCATGTTTTCGTTTCTTTTTGGTTCAGACCTGTGATTTTGCCGGTAACCATGTGGAAATGTTGTCTGCCAAAGCCAACTGGCATATCTGTAATTTATAACTGTAGAATGTTACCTGAGATAATGAGAGGCAAATGAATTGGCCAGGATTCCACAGATAGTGAGCACTGGACATAGGATTTAAGCCTAGTCCTTTCTGATTCTAAGGCCAGTTCTCTGTTCACTGTGCTAAGCCACCTCTCCTAACTTATTGAATACTTAAAATTATTTTTGAATTTCAAAGGCACTGAAACGTTAAAACTGTGATCTTGCTGACTTTTTCCCCCTTGAATGTAACAATTCCAATTCTTCCAAATAATTATTTAATAATTCTCTAGTGAATGGATTTCAAAGACCTATAGACAAGGAGCAAAGTTCTTTCCTGCAGCTGGTGAATGTGGAGGTATGTGTGTGTGTCATCTGTGTATACACTAAGTCTCAGCATTGTTGGACCCTGCTTTACTCAGGAAAACTGAAGGGAGCTGAAACATGAAGGTCAGTCCTCCAGGGAGAGCCCTCAGAACACCAGCCATATATTCCATCAGTCAAACTAATTAGGAGTAGAATGCCACATTTTCTACTAGCTCTCCCTTTGTATCATTGATGCATTAAGACCAAATAAATCTTGTACCTTCAAGGTGAGGCTATTTCATTTCTTCCTAGCTACAAATGCTTTAATCTGACGTTCACTTCTGGATGGGCTTTTCTCTTCCGATTTATAGGCTTTAGATTGTCTGTGTAATTTGAGGCTTTGGTAAAAAGCTAAAGCATTCTTCTTTGGTTCATTTTTAAAAAAAAATTATATATTTTTTGTCAACAAAAATCCACTTTCTTTCTGTCCCACCCTAAATCCCCAAATGGGAAAGAAATAAAAAGAAAGCCCCTATAACATGTAACAAATATGCACAGTCCAGCAAAACAGATGCAGAAATTTTGTCTCCCTCCGTACTTGGAGTTTCTATCAGGAGGTAGGTAGTATATTCCATCATTAGTCCTAGAACTGTGGTTGGTCAGAGTTCTAACTCTTTCAAAGCTGTTGGTCTTCACTATGTTGTCTTTGTATTAACTGTTCTCCTGCTTTTCTGCTCACTCAGCATCAATGTGGTGTGCATGTATATAAACATATATATTTATGTATCTTCCCAAGTTTCTTTGAAAGTATCCCCTATATCATTTCTTATGTTCAAATAGTTTTTGATTTTATTTCTATTTCGTAATTTGTTCAGCCATCCCCCAATTTATGGGAACCCTGTCTGATTCCCATTCTTTACTATTCAAAAAGAGTTATATTTTTATACTAATGTAGGGTGTGTTTTCCCTACGACTAATTCCTCCCTTAAATTGCCCTCCCTTCTCCCTTTCTCCCCTTTCTCTCCTATTTCCTTCTTGAGTGAAATATATTCTTGTACCTAGATCAGTGTTTGTGTATCCTTTTCTCCTTTGGTCAGTGCAGATGTGTGGGTTCAAGCATCTCTTTCCTCCCATCCCCTTCTATGTAGATGTCTACTTGGAAACTCTTGTTAAATGAGGCAGTTTCCAATAACCTTTCTTTCCCTTCTTCCCTAGTGTATTTTCTTCCCCTCCTCATTCTCTTAAAATCAGGAAGACATAGCAAAATTACCCCCTGACCCAGGTCTTCTGTCTAAATTAGACTTGCTCTGTGATCCCTGATAAGGATAGTGTTCATAGGGGGCTCGTGTATCCCCATAGTAGAATGTGAACAATTTATCCTTATCTAGTCCTTCATCATTGTTTATCATGTTTACCTTTTTATATTTCTCTTAATTCCCTTGTTTGAACTTCAAAGTTTCCACACAGTTCTGGTCTTTTTATCAGGAACACGTGGAAGTATCTCAGTAAGGATACATTTTTCTCCATAGGTTTATCTTCACTTTGGTTGGGTGAGTTATTCTTGGATTTAAGTCTGTAGCTTTTGTCTTGTGGAACATGGCATTTCAAACTCTCTGCTCCTTAATAGTGATGGCTGCTAAATCATTGGTGATCCTGATTGTGGCTCCTTAGTACTTAAATTCTTTCTGGCTATTTTTGGTATTTTTTCTTTGGGAAATTCTAGATTTTGGCTTTAATGTTCCTGTGAGTTTTCATTTGGAACTTTCTCTTAGGAAGAAACTAGTCGATTCTCTGTTTCCCCCTTTGCCCTCTGGTTCTATAAGATCTGGACGGTATACTTTTAAGGTTTCTTGAAATATGGTGTCTCACCTTTTGTTGGATGTGGCTGGCAGAATGTCCAAGAGTTCTCAGATATTTGTCTCCTTGGTCTATTTTCCAAGTCACTTGTTTTTGCTGTGAGATACCTTGTGTTTTCTTCTAATCTTTCAGTCTTTTTACTTTGTTTTAATATTTCTTGTTGGCTCACAGAGTCATTGGCTTCCAGTTAGTCCATTCTGATTTTTAGGCAGTTTGCTGCTTGGCAAAGTTTTCTACTTCTTATGCCGAGCTACTGATTACCTTTCCAGTTCTTTCTCTCATAGTTGTTATTTCTTTGCCAATTTTTTCCTCTAGCACTATCATTTCATTGATAAAAACATTTTTCTCTCTCTCTTTTTAAACTCTTGCTCCATCCAGAATCAGAAGAATGTTGTACACAGCAACAACCACAGTGTGCAAGGAATTTTTCCGGTAGACTTAGTTCTTCATAGCAATACAAAGTCCTAAAAAATTCCCAGTGGACTTCTGAGGCAAAACTTCTTCCACATCCAGAGAAAGAACTATGGAATTGGATTGCAGATCCAAACAGACCATTTTCTTTTGTGTTAAAAACAAATAAACAAAAAAAACCCCAAAACTCTTGCGCCATCTCTTCCATGAACTTTAGTGGAATTAGTGCCCAAGATGTGTTTTTTCTTGTAGGTTTCTCCTGTCAGCGTTTTGGAATCATTCTCTTCATCTGGGTTTGTGTCTTGCGAGTCCCTGTTACCATGATGGCTTTGTGTATTGTGCAGTTGTTTTGTTTATTCATTTTTCCAGCCTACTTCCTGACTTTCAACTTGATGTTAGGGCCAGGCTCAGTGCACTCCTGTTAGGAATGTCCTTCTTGGGGGTATTTCAGGTATTTGGTTGTTACAGGACTTCGGGGATAGCTCAGGTTGGGGATCTGAAAGCTTTCAGGACTCCCAAAGTCATCCAATCCAGAGCAAAGTCTGAGAGCTGACCTCTTGGTCTGAGTTCTACAAGTTCCTGACCTGAGTTTGGATCTAAGAAACAATACCCTCCTGTTAGACTTAGCCCCTATCAGCCAGCTGGAAAGCCTTGCAGGTTCTCCTTTGCTGTGAAATTCCTGTCCTTGTTATTCTTCTACAGGTTTCAGACTGGGCTAGAAACAGGAACTGAGACCACACTCTGATCCTGGGAGCTGAGCTATACTGCTTTTACTTCTTTCTGAACCTATTTCTCTCTTAGTATACATCCTAGAGCACAGGTGGGGTGTGGAGAGGAACAGGCATAGGTCCCCTTCTCATTCCACTATGAATCTGTGATGTAGAACTGGACAGTGAACACCTGAATTGTCAGTTTGCATCTGTCCTAGTGGGGGCACCCCAGTAAGGGGATTTCAAACCTCCTCATGCCCTAGTTTATTGCCTCTCCTTGGGTGCTAGAATGCTTTGCACTCTGGTCCAGGAACCACAGACCTCTTTCTGTCTTCCTGTGCCAATCTGATCTGGAAAATGACTCACTGTGACTTTTCTTTGGATTTCCCCATCAGGATTCAGTCTTGTGAATTTTCTAGATTTGTTTGGAGGAATTTTAGGGTGGGGTTGAGAAGAGGCTTATTGCACTGCTTCTTGCTACTGTGCCATTACGACTCCAACTTTGCTGGTTACTCTTGAAATATTTTAAGCTTAATTGTTTTATCCTGGGAAGACCTCTGTGAGCTGATGAAGAATGAAGTGAGCAGAACCAGAAAAACACTGTACACAGTGATAGCAGTACTGTAATGATGATCAACTGTGAAAGACTTAAGCTTTTCTGAGCAATATAATGATGCAAGACAATTCCAGAGGACTCATGATAGAAAATGTTACCTCTAGGGAGAGAACTGATAAACAGTACAAATTGAAGTATAATTTTTCACTTTATTTTTCTTGATGTTTTGTGCAACATGACTAATATGGAAATATGTGCTGTATGACTTCACATATACAATTGATGTCCTATTTCTTACTTTCTCAATGGGTGGGAGAGGGATTAGAGGGAGGGAGAGAACTGGGAACTCAAAATGTACCAAAAAAAGAAAGTAAAAAAATAAATAAACGAATTTAAAGGAGAGGGAAAAGAGAAAACCTGGGTGTTTTATGCCTCAGTTTCTTCATCTTTAAAATGGGGGTAATTATCTACATCATATCTGCCTGTTTTAGAACCAAATGAGATCATGAACATGGAAAGCTTTGAAGCCTACAGGACTGTACTAGTAGAAAAGTCCTGAGGTTTAGAGATCAATTTTACCCATGGAGCTCAGAGAGAAGTAACAGATAAATGGCAGAGCTAGAAGTCAAACCCGGGTCTTCTGAACCAGAATCCTGGTGCTCTTCTACTTTTGCGCACTAGGATGTGTGAATGGCTGTCTTCATGCAGGTTAATTACATACCTTCACTTTACGTCTTAATGCTATTATGTAGAATGCCCTCAGGGAGTAATATTTTAGCTCTTAAAATTATGTTTCAGAAATCAGCCAAGGCAAAGTCTACAAGCCCAAGTGTCGCTTGGTTCAGAAATCAGATTAGTATAGAAAGCTAGGCAGGTGTTTGTTTTTAGTTGCCTTTACCACTCTGTTTTTCATGCTTATCTTTGTTCACCCCAGCTGTTTATTCTTTCACTTCATTTGCAAATTTAGCTGGCTCTGTAAGTTTTCAGGATGGTAGCAGCTTCCCTGAATCCTATTATGATTGTCTAGCTATGGGTAAATGACAAGTTCAGATACATTTTTGGGAGAGAGCAAATCTGAGGTTGAGCCTCTGCTGAAAACTGCATATAGTCTGCAGCAATTCTGGTTTCCTTGAACTACCTGAGTAATAAGTCTGAAGAGGTGGTCTGTCCATTTGGTTAAGAGGATGTGTGTTGACCACAGAGCACAAGTGAACAATCTGCAGCTGGTTCTGCAAGCTCTGAAAAGCTTCATCAGCGTCATTGTTGGCTACTGATGCACGTCAATTCAACAAATAGTTATTAAGCATCTCCTAGGTGTTGGGCACACGAAATAGAAAGAAAAAGAATGGACTGGCTCCTGCCTTCACCCAGTTTGCTTATAAAACTGGAATAGTACATAACCAAAGACAGATCACTGGAGCACTTAGAATGAATAATTCATATTGCCACTGGTCTGTTGTTATATGAGGCAGCTTTAGCATGTATTCTATGATACACAAGCACTGCACTGGGCCCTAAAAGTGTAATCTAGTAGAAGAAATGAACATTCTCAGGCTTGTGAATGAAACCACTTTAATATAACTAATTTTTTTTAACTGGCAGCTTTACAGAGGTCTTATGGATACCCTGCTTGTAGAGGTTTGTGGAGGGGATGTATGTTATATTTTCTTCTCCACTCACAAGCGCACTTTCTCTGCAATCTCATCATCTCCAAAATAAACCCAGTTGTTTATATTTCTAACACATCTCAAGGTGCTTTAGCACTTTCATTGTGAACAGTGTGGGCATTCAAAACTGAAAGTAAATAACCAGTAGTTCTTTATCCCAGATGTCTTACTGACTCTGCTGCTTGGTTCTGGGAAGTGAGATTTAGAAGAGCCCATCTTGGCCTGAGATGAGCCTCTTGCTCTTTCATTTGTGGATATGAAAAAATGAAAAGACATACTTGATTGTGTGCACATGATGTTGATGCTGATTACAAAATTAAGCTCAATTGTTGATGGAAGGGCCAGTGGAAGAATGAGTGGAAGCTCATTGTTTACCAGGGTCTAGAAATCTACATAGATTAGGAGTTCTTAGACTTTTTTGTGTATGTCATGGATCCCTTTTCTGAATAATATTTCTAAACTCATAAAATACACAGAATCACAAAGAAAACCAATTATACAATTTTATTAAATTATTTTTAAAGCACAGAGACCTTAAAAAATTGTCAGTTCCAATTCTTTTCTCCATCCTCCCTCCCCCACCCATTGAGAAGGCAAGGAAAACAAAACTCATTACAAATACAGTAGAGGCATGACAAACAAATTTCTACATTAGCCAAGTTCAAGAAAAAAAGAAAAGTGAAAAAAAATGTTTTAATCTGCATCCTGAGTCCATCAATTATCTAGCAAAAGGTAGCATTTTCATCATCATGATCATCGTCATCATTGCTAATATTTTATATAGTGTTTCCTTTGTGCCTGGCACAGTGCTAAGTGGTTTGCAATTATCTCATTTGATCTTCACGATGACTCTGGGAAGTAGGTGCACTTATTATGGTCATTTTACAAATGAAGAAACTGAGGCAAGCAGAGGTTAAGTAATGGGGCCAGGACTGTATAGCTAGTAAGTAGCTGAGGCCAGATTTGAAATCAGGTCTTCCTGACCTGAGATCCACCAGTGTATGTATCCACTGTATCATCTAGCTGCCTCAGTCTTTGAAACTGTGGTGGGCCATGGTGTTGTTGAGGGTTACTAAGTTTTTTGAAATTGATTGTCTTTATAATATTGCTACTCCGTAGATTGTTCTCCAGCTCACTGCACTTTACATCAATTCATACAGGTCTTCCCAGGTTTTTCTGAAACCATCCTCTTCATCATTTCTTATAGCACAATAGTATTCCATCTTATTCATATACCATAACTTCATTCAACTATTTCCCAATTGATGGGTGTTCCCTCAGTTTTTGCCACCATAAAACAAGCTACTATAAGTACTTTTATACATATGGGTCTTTTTCCTCTTTCTTTGCTCTTGGTGGTTTAGCCCTAGTAGTGGTACTGCCAGGTCAAAAAGTAATAATCACATTTTAATAGCCTTTTTGACATAGCTCCATATTGCTTTCCGAAAGATTTGGACAATTTCATAGCTCCACCAAAAATGTATTACTTTACCTGTTTTTCCACATCTCCTCCAACGTTGGTTATTTTCCTTTTTTTTTTCATCTTAGCCATTTTGATGTCTGTGAGGTGATACTTCAGAGTTGTTTTGATTTGCATTTCCATAATTATTAATAATTTAAAGAATTTTATTCCTATGGCTATTGATAGCTTTTATTTCTTGCTTTGAAAACTGCCTGTTCATGTCCTTTGTCCATTTATCAATTGGGGAATAGCTCTTATTTTTATAAATTTGATTCAATTCCCTATATGTTTTAGAAATGAAACCTTTATGAGAGAAACATGCTGCAAATAATTTTCCCAGTTCCCTGCTTTTCTTGTAATTTTGGCTGCATTGGTTTTGTTAGTTTAAAAAAAATCTTTTTAGTTTTATAGAATCAAAATAATCCATGTAATCTCTTGTAAATCTTTCTTTCTCCTATTTGATCCTGAACTCTTTAGCTGTCCATAGATCTGATAGGTTACTTCTCCACTAATGTGCTTATGATATTATCCTCATGATATTATGATATATTGTGATATATTTATGATATAATCATGCACCCATTTTGAGCTTATTATGGTATGTCATGGGAGCTACTGGTCCATTCCAAGTTTCTATCTTGGAATGAAACTTGGAAAGACAACTTTCCAGTTTTTTGAGTTCTTGCTCTAGTAGCTAGGATCTTTGGGTTTATCAAACACTAGGTTACTGTGTTCATATCCTTCTGTATATTGTGTATCTAATCTGTTCTACTGAGCAAACTCTCTATTTCTTCCTATTATCAAATTGTTTTGATTATTACAACCTTGCTGTGATAGTTTGAGATCTGACACTGCTAGGCCCCTTCCTTCACATTTTTTGGAAATTGATTCTCTTAATATTTATTCACCTCCAGAAGGATTTTTTTATTTTTTCCCTTAGAGCTATAAAGTAATTCTTTGGTAGTTTGGTATGGCATTGAGTAAGTAAATTAATTTAGGTAGTATCATTTTTATTATGTTGGCTTGGACTATCCCTTAAACAATTAATATTTCTCTGGTTGTTTAGATCTGTCTTTATTTGTGTGAAGATTGTTTTATAATTTTATTCATGTAGTTCCAAGTTGTCTGGCCAGGTAGGCTCCCAAATATTTTATAATGTATGGAGATATTTTAAAAAGAATTTATCTCACTTAACTCCAATTGCCTCCCCAAAAAATAAAAATAAAGGCAAAGAATTTCTTTATCCCTTCCTGCTAGGTTTTGTTATGTGTGTGTGTATACACATATGTGTATGTATGTGTATGTATATGTGTGTATATATGTACATATATGTATGCATATGTATACATATATAAATATTGATTTATGTGGATTTATTTTATATCCTGCAACTTTGCTGAAATTGTTAACTGTTCAGACTAGCTTTTTACCTGACTCTCTAGGGTGCTCTAAGTAAACTGTCATATCATCTGCAAAAAGTAATAGCTTTATTTCCTCATTTCCTATGCTTATTCGATGTTATTGTTATATGTCTTATTATTATAGCTGGGGCAACCAGGTGATGCAGTGGATAGAGCACCAGTGCAGGAGTCAGGAGGACCTGAGTTCAAATCTCACCTCAGACACCTGACACTCACTAGCTGTGTGACCTTGGGCATGTCACTTAACCCCAATTGCCTCATCCTGGGTCATCTCCAGTCATTCTGATGAATATCTGGTCACTGGATTCAGATGGCCCTGGAGGAGAAGTGAGGCTGGTGACCTGCACAGCCCTCCCTCACTCAAAACAAAGTCAAGTGCAAGTCACGTCATTATTTCTCTGATGTCATGGTCTTCTTCAGCAACAAAGGATGATACACATTGTTATAGCTAGAAGTATTAATACAATATTAAACAGTAATGGTGCTTGCTTCACCCCTCATCTTACTATAAAAGTTTCTAGCTTATTCTCATCACAGATAATTCTTGGTCCTGGTTTTAGATAGATATTACATATCATTTTAAGAAAAACTCCATTTATTTCTATGCTTTCTAGTGTTTTTTTAAAGCAGGAATTAATGTTGTATTTTGCTGAAAGCTTTTTTTCTGTATCTTTTGAAATGACCATTTGATTTTTGGTTTTGGTATCTATTGTTTGGTAGAATTCCCTTGTAAATCTATCTTGTTCTGGGTTTTTCCCCTCTGTAGGGAGCTCATTTATGGCTTATTTTTTTTCTAAGAAATGATTGTCTTCTATTTCCTGTTCTATTAATATGGGCATTTTATGTTTTTGTAAATATTCATCCATTCCATTTAGATTGTCAGTTTTATTGGAATATAGTTGGGAAAAATTGCTTTTATTTATTCTTCTTTGGTGGTGAATTCACCTTTTTCATTTTTGATGCTGGTAATTTGGTTTTCTTTGTTCTTTTTTTAAAAATAGATTATCAAGTGCTTTACCTATTTTTTTTAAACAGCTCCTAGTTTTATTAGTTCAGTTTTTTAAAACTCTGAATTTTGTTAATCTTCCCTCTTCTAACCAGTTCAGATGAGAGTGAAATTCACACCCCTCTCCAGAGTATAAACTCTTCTCTTGTATATCTCATGTGACATAATTTTCCCTATTCTCCCTTTCCCTTTCCCCATTTCCCCATCCATTCCTCTTCCTTTCCTTTTCATTCTTCTTTTGAGATCATCCTAACATGACAGTATCACATCCAGAACCTTTGACTAATTAGACTTCCTCAGAGACCCCTGATGGTGATAAAGTTCTGAGGAGTTACATGTAACCTCTCCCCATATGAGAATGAAAACAGTTAAACCTTGTTTAATCCCTTATGGGGTAGTGAGGTAGTACATTGGATAGAATACTGGGCCTAGAGTCAGGAAAATTCATCTTCCTGAATTCAAATCTGGCCTCAGACACTTAGTAGCTGTGTGATCTTGAGCAAGTCACTTAACCCTGTTTGCCCCAGTTCCTCACCTGTAGAATAACCTGGAGAAAGAAATGGCAAACTACTTCATTATCCTTGCCAAGAAAACTGTAACTGGGGTCACAAAGACACTGCTGAAACAACTGAACACAGTCCCTTCTGATTTCTCCATCACGTTTATCTCTTTGGGCTTCTTTTGAGTTTTGTGTTTGAATGTCTCAGCTCTGATCTTTTCATCAGGAATGCTTGAACATCTTCTATTTCACTAAATGTTCATTTTTCTCCCCATAGGATTATACTCAGTTTTACTGAATAGGTTATTCACTATAATCCTAGATCCTTTACCATATGGAATATTAAATTCTAAACCCTCTCTTTCTCAATAGGGGTGGCTGCTAAATCTTTTATGACCTTGACTGTGGTCCCATGATACTTGAATTCTTTCTGTTTACTTGCAGTATTTTTGCCTTCACCTGGAAGTTCTGGATTTTGACTATGCTGTTTAATATTTTAAGTAGTATTTTTGGCATAATATAATATTTGGGAGTTTCTTTTAGGAAAGAAAAGCTTCAACTATATTACCTTCTGGTTCTTAGATATCTGGGAAATTTTCCTTTGTAATTTCTTGCATACGATATGTACTCTCTTTTTCTGATCGTGACTGTCAGTGATTTTTAAATGATCTCTCCTTGATTTATTTTCCAGGTCAGTTGTTTATCCTGTGAAATATTTTACATGTTCTTTTATTTTTTTCAGTCTTTTTACTTTGTTTTATTATTTATTGATGTTTAACGTAGTCATTAACTTCTTTGGTCAATTCTATTTTTTTCCCCTTTTACCAAGCTTTTAATTCTTTTTTTCATAACTTTTGCATAGATCTTATTCTTTTTCTTACTTTTTCCTCTACCACACTTACTTAATTTTTAAAATCATTTTTGCCCTGTTTTAACTCTTCTAGAAATCCTTGTTGGGCTTGTGTTCAATCTGCATCTTTTTCTTCAGACTTTGCTTACAGATGTTTTCAAATCAGTCTTCTACATTTGTGTCTTCAGTTTCCTTGTCACCACAGTGTCTCTTTATGGTCAGGTTCTTTTTTTTTTTTTTTTCATTTTTCCAGCCTACTTCTTAACTTTGGACTTTGCTAGTGTAGGGCTATGCTCATTTCTCAGGGGGATGTTTGACCTGAGCTTCTATCTTCTTATGTCCTTCTCCTGTTTTTACAATTCATTCTGGAGACCTACAAATTTTAAATGCTTTCAAAGTGGTATGATCTGGGAAGAGGTCTGTTTGTTACTATTCTGGTCGGAGCTCCGCAATTATTTCTGTTGGTAAAAAAATTAGAAATCAGTTATGAAAATGTATATAAATAGCAACAGTTTCTAAATAGACTTTTATAACTAATAAATGCAATTTGAGGCTCTTATTAATGTAAAAACATACATTAATATCCCTCTATCATGCTGAGGATTTTGTACCCTTCCTGCTGCCCAGCAAATCCAGTAATTCAAGGGTCTGCTCAGGGAGTTCAAATCCAACTGTCTAAGCAGCATGGATCTGCCCTTCTTCTGAGATTCATAGGTCTTAGGGACATCATTTGGGCGAACACTCTGCCTTGAGACAAAGGCAGTGGGGGCAAGATTGGGGTTGGGGGAGGTGGGTAGGAAGAAGAGAGATAACCAGACCTGATGGCAATAGGGATAGAATTATAAAGACCTTTTATTTCATTGATATAAGGAATTTTCTGATGATGAAGTCTCCCTCTACCAATACAGGTCTTAGGGAGCTGCAAGATGAAAAGAGAGCAGGCATTGGGCCATACAATCAATATATATGTCTTCTCCCATTTAAAAAGCTGGGGGGGAGGAATTATACATTCTTGCATATCTCATGGTCAAAGAGCTATTGAACATGCCTTAGAAATTTTCTAGAACAATATCCCTTTACTCTACAGATGAGAAAACAGAGGATCACAGGGGCAAATGGCTTAAATATCTATTATTTAAAGATGTTATTATGACCAATGCTGAACATCAAAATCCATCTCCCAATAGTAAAAAAATATAGGGTGTCCCAAAAAGTCTTAGTGCATTTTTAAGTCTTAGAAATTTAAAGCTGCTCTTTTTCATTTGTACCTATTTTTGGAAAATAAACTTCAGATTCTTTTTTTAAATAAATTAATTAATGAAATAAGTGCTTTAAAAGTCCAGATATTCAGATAATGTTGGTGAAGAGAGAAATTTAAAAGTAGATTCTAGCCAACTATTTGATTCTTGTACTTTAAATTTTTTTTTTGCAGAATTATCATTAATGTCATCCTAGATTTATATTACAGACCTCTTAGCAACAATGATATTAATATTCTATTCTTCCAAAAGGGGAAATGCAGAGTTCTGTTTCTCTCAACAACTATCCCATAGTGTCTCTTTAAGATGTAAGACAGTCTGGTCAATGCTAAAGCATTATCAGCCTGGGTATAGTGACATCAAGTCTGGAGATCTGAATTTCCTCATGCACAATGTCAGTGATAATGTTGTTTTGTTTTCTTTTGTTAGCTTAGGCGTCTGCAAGTTCATACATTTCATGATGATGTTTGAGGGGAGAGTTAGTTCTGTTGTTTGATGTTGCTTTGTCAGATATATTCACATTGGTCAGCTGTGCAGTGTTAGGTTACAACTTTCAGTTCAGAGCTGGGCTACCATTTATGCATACTTTGTTCCAGTCCTGAATCTGGAGCTGTGTGTTGGGGCCAGCGGTATGGAACAGCAAGTTCCTATCACATCCTATTTGTTCCCAAATATTCTCAGCTGCAACTCTGTACCAAGCATTGTTCTCAGATCCATTTCCACAATTCAGCTTTACCAAGTACTTATTAATTTACTACAAGCTAATTTCTTATTTTACTCCCTAACTCCACTCCAGTTTTTCAGCATTCATTCTCTTCTGGAGTTTTACCAGTAATAGAAGAGGCCTGAGCTGTGATTATCCCTCACATGTGAATCCTGGTCAGGGACTCATCTCACTGCCTTTGCCACAAAGAGTCCCCTTTCCCTACCATTTTGAAGTATATCCTGAATTCCTGCTCTCTATCCCTGCTGGAGTATTTTAGGGGCAAGACTATAAAAACCCTTGGCTAAAAATCCCAAGGCTTATATGGAATGGGCTTGATCCTGGGTTGTCTCTAAAGTCATATCTTCTTGGCTTATTATGCTCCCATCAGGTTTCCACTGGGAACCTTGCCAAGTTGGCTCATTTGCCAACATAGAATTTTTGCTAGGAGTCTCACGATACAATCCATGCTGTCTCCACAGATGTGACTAAATGGGAGCCAGATCCTCTGTAAGGACCCTGGTCAAAATATCCTCTACAAGGCTTTATTTCATCCTACAGAAAATACAGATAACACAAAGGATTCACAACATAAATGATTCTCATGTCTGCTTCTTGGCTTCCCTGGCTTCCTTCAAGTCCCAGCTAAAATCCTACTTTCTACAGGAAGTCTTTCTCAATTCCTTTTCATTCTAGTGCCTTCTCTGTGTTGATTGTGGTTGTTCAGTCTTTTTCATTGTCTGACTCTTTGTGACCCCATTTGGGGTTTTCTTGAAAAAGACATAAGAGTGGTTTGCCATGACCTTATTTTACAGATGAGGAAACTGAGACAAACAGGATGAAGTGACTGGCTTAGGGTCATACAGCTAATAAGTGTCTGAGGCCAGATTTGAACTCAGGAAGATAAATCTTCCTAACTTCAGACCCAGCACTCTATCTATATGACACCTAGCTGCCCATCTTATGTTGATTAGTTCCTGTTTATCCTGAGTACAGCTTGTTTGTACATAGTCCATTTTTGTAAGTTGTTTCCTGTATTAGATTGTGAGCTCCTTGGGGGCAGGGGCTATATTATGCCTCTTTTTGTGCATAGCACTATGCCTGGCACGTTAATAAATGCTTAGTGACTGATCAAAGCCCATAAAGAGTAGATTCCTTCTCTGGCAAATCCCATCTTCCCTCCAGGGTCTCTTCAAAGGCTAACCATCATTACACAAGCCACAGACTGAAGCAGGCCACTCTATACGTACCTAAGATCAGTCCCTTGCTGTCCTTCCAGCTGCAGGACCCTGTACTTGTCCCTTCTGTCTCTCACAGGAAGGATAGAGGGTTTCTCTCATTCCAACACAGCTTCTTGGGCCACATGGTTGAAACCACATGTAGGACACATGTGGTTGAAAGGCTCCAGCACTGCCTCTCCACAATTATCATTAGTGGCTTGCTGGGGGAGAGGCTGTGCAGGAGCACAGGCTTAACCCTGTTCCAGTCCTGTCCCTTCAACTGTTGAGTGCTTTGCCTACATCTTTTGCATCTCTGCTCTGTGTTATTTTGACCAGGTACAAAATGTCTAAGATGCGAGGTGGGCCAATGGACAGGGAACAGACTTGCCCATGGTCATATAGCTAAAAAGAGGAAGAGCTCATATTTGACCTTAATTTCTCCAACTACAAATCTAGTGCTCTTTCTACAAAACCATATTTCCTCATTATATAGATACGTAGTTTTTACAGAGCTTCAAAAGGTGAAGTGACTTACGTGTAGTCCCTCCTAACTGTAATCATTGGCAGATTCAGGATGGCACCTGTTTTTCAATTGTCTGAAGGGCAATCATGTGAAAGAAGGTCTAGGCTTATTCTGGTTGACCCAAGAAGACAGACCAGGAGCAATGGGTACAAATAAAAGGTAGATTTATGTTCATGGTTAGGAAAAACTCTTTAACAACTGGAGCCATCCAAAAGTAGAACACGCTACCTCTGGAGATGTATAATTAAGTACCTCTGATTGAATCTTACCTTTATCAATCAAGAGTCTTTACAAGGAGTAAAGTACAGAAACAAGAGTTTCTTTAACTAGAAATAGTATATGTATTTGTATTGTAAATTATTTTAATGTGATTAAAGATCTTCCCTACCCATTAATGGACCTGCCCATTAAGGGGAGTTTGATTAGGGAAGATTTGTGGGAAAGACCAAGTCTTTTGTTAATGAGGCACTGGTTCTCAAGGGATGTGATGCCCTCTGGCTCTAAAAAATATATAATTACTCTGAGTTGAGGTTTTGCTTTGGGGCTTAGTTTTTAGCAAGAAGGTTTGAGTGTCTGATGAGGACTCTAGGAAGCCGCTAAGGAGTTCCACCCCCTCCCCCAACCCCCTGGCTTTGAGAACTCAGATGTCGTGCTTCCCTCTCTAGTAACTATAATCAGACAGTTGGGGTCCAATTATCTGTTGAATTCAGGCAGAGGTAGCCATGTCTGTTGATCTTTCAATTTCTTTGTATTTTCTTTGAGATTCAGGGTGCTGACTCCCTGAACTAACTGAATGATATATATACTTGGTTAAAGGAATGATACATGTGCTTGATTAAAGTATGTGCCTTTCCTTTTATGAATGCAGATCTAAGAACCTATGGTAGTAGAGCCTCTGTGTATGTTGGGGTGCTTACTGATACAAGATGGTAGATTCTGCCTCACTGAGAGTCTTGGAGTTAATGGCAGATAGGTGGCATGGAGTATAGGGTGTGGTGTCTGGAAGACCTTAGTTCAAATCTATCCTCAAGATACTTACTAGCTTTGTGACCCTAGGAAAGTCACTTACAGTCTGTTTGCTTCATCTGTAAAATGGGATTAATAATAACACCTACGAAGATCTGAGATTAAATTCGATTTCAGACACTTAATAGCTGTGTGACCCTGGCCAAGTTATTTAACCTCTGTTTGCCTCAGTTCCCTCATGTGTAAATTAGGGATTATCATAGCACCTACCTCCCAGGGTTGTCGTGAGGATCAAATGAGATAATACTTGTAAAGTGCTTAGCATAGTGTCTGGGACATAGTTAAGTGCTATTATTATTATTCAATTCTGGATAATCACGTAGAGGGGGAGTTGTATAGAGGATTCTTGGTCAATTATGGGTTCAACCAGATGGTTTCTAGGTTTCCTTTCCAAGTCTTAAGATTCTGTAATTCTGTGATCTGTAGAAAATGTGAGTTATCCCTCACTTTGGCAGAATAATTGACTCATCTTCATTTCCAGTCATACATGTCTGGTGACTTTTCCCCTTTTACGTAATATATTGAATTGGTTGCTTAGTATGTTCTGTTCAAAATAGCAACAGTTGATTAAAAAGTCATGGTTCCATCGAGCAGTAGAAGGATAGCTTTATCTCATTGAATTAGAATATTAATAATATACATGCTTAATACTCATTTCATCCTGATATCGAACTTTCAAATTTAGCTATGTGAACAGAGCCTGTTTTATTAAACTTCACAGATATTACATTTTTTTTACAAATTGCAGGTTTGTGGCAACTCTGCATCTATCAAGACTATCAGCATCTTTTCTCCAAGAGTATGCACTCACCTCATGTCTCTGTGTCACATTTTAGCAAATCTCAAAATATTTCATATGTTTTCATTACTATTACATCTGTTACACTGATCTGTGATCAGTGATCTTTGATGTTACTATTGTAATGTTTTGGGGGTGCCACTGACCATGCCCATATAAGGTGGCAAACTGCTCCACCACCCAGCCTTTCCTGCCTCTCTCCCTCTCCCATTGGCCTCCTTATTCCCTGAGACACAACAGTATTGAAATTAGGCCAGTTAATAACCTGGCAATGGCCTAAAAGCTGGAGTGAAAGGAATAAGTTGAGGGAGGGCTGTGCAAAGTCACCAGCCTCACTTTTTCCTCTGGAGTCATCTGGGTCCAGTGGTCAGATATGGATTAAGACAACTGGAGATGAGCCTGGATGTCATGGGCAACCTTGGCCTTTCAAGCTAAGGTCTTTAACAGGCCTCAGTCTGATTGAGGCAAAGTTCATTCAATGATTTAAGGCTTTTTAAAAAATGAAACAAAGAATGTCCTCTTAAAAAAAAATCAATTAGGGAGGGGAAGAACCCTCAGGGTTTCTGGCCGAAATAGAAACAATTGTTATTTACAATAACCAATAGCCAGTCAGGGCCCTAACAGTAACCAAGCAGGGATTGGTCTGAGACCAGAGTGATTTGGGGTTAAGGTTGGTCTTTAAAAATGAGCTAGTCAAATTATCTCTAATAGACTGAATTATTCTTAACAAGGGAGAGAATGCTTGAGCCCAATCAAGGAAGCATCCTCAGTCATCTCAGTGAAATGTTAATGGGAGATATTCTTTCCACAGTCAATCAACAAGCATTTATTAATGAATGAATGAAAAAAGTATTTACTAAATACTTTGTGCAAAGTAGTTGAGGCTGCAGCATCTCCACAGTCGTTGCTTCCTTGGATGATGACTGTGGGACTTAGGTTGAAAGCAGGACTAGTGATTAGGGATGCCCGTTCCCAGGGCTTCTGAACTTACCTGCCTGTTGGAAGTAATTGGTTAGTCATTGGCATTGAAGAGAATGGTTCCCTTCTCCATAGTGGTTGATCAGCAGCAGCAGCAAGCTGTATTTATGAAGCACTCACTGTGTATCAGGCACTGTGCTGGCACACGCAGCATATATTGAGGGTGAGTGACAACACCCAAGGTTCAAAGGAAAGCCTCTGTTTAGCCTTTCTATATTGCCCTGGCTTACTCCTGGTCCCATCTTCCCCAATGTCCCTGGTATCCCGAGTTGGAAGTGAAATGAATTTTCATGTTGAAAATTGCACTTAGACTCTATAGCACCATTTGTTGAAGATTTCAGCTCATCAGGGATTAAACAGGCCTTTTGGATCTTGCCTGAGAACCTTAGAATGCACAGAATTATCCCCAAGTTCTAAAGAACTTTCAAGCAAATTCTTGGAAAACCCACCCCTTACTCAACAGAGCGCTATGCTACTATGATACTACCTAATGTCTTCCCATCTTGGGTTCTATTTCAGGACTTTTACAAAGAAGAAAGACTCCAATTCAAATGCATATATATATACGTATATGCATATATACGTATATATATATCCTATTGCATTTGGTAACTGTTTGATGTGGAGGATTACATTTATCCCAGTAGCCTTTGTTTTAGGGCCTTCTTGGGATCTGTGGGTCAGTCTCTGAAATTTCATCTGTGCAACTGTCAAAGGTGAGACTAGGCTAGTGCCCATTAGTGCAGATGCCAGGGAGTAG
Source organism: Notamacropus eugenii (assembly GCF_028372415.1). Taxonomy (NCBI): domain Eukaryota; kingdom Metazoa; phylum Chordata; class Mammalia; order Diprotodontia; family Macropodidae; genus Notamacropus; species Notamacropus eugenii. Next base: position 462,495,410 of record NC_092875.1, on the reverse strand, counting down.
GTATAGGACAACATGCCTTTCTTGATACCCTGCACTCTCAGGCCACCTCACCTTAATCAACAAAACAGGAGAGGATAGGTGCAGAGGAGTTAGGAAAGGTGGTCCAGCTGCTCTGACACTTAAAAGAGATTCTTCTCCCACCCCCCAACCCCACACCAATAGCAAATTAGTCATCAAATACTTGAGCCTTGCAAATGACTTTACAGAACCATTAGACAGAAGTCCAACATCTCATTGACCTCTCCTCCTCCTGCCTGTCACCCATACGAGCCTAAGCCATTGTAAACCTAAGGGAGCATAAACATCCACAAAGAACAGGTAAGACCCATTTTCTTGTAAATTCTCAGAGCAAATCAAAGGGAGATAAAAAGACATAGGATATATCCCATTAATTTGGCCCTACAGTCTGAGATCTTTTTGGCTTGTCCAGATTTCTGGTAGTCCTTGGACATAAGGATACAGTACTTATTTTCAAAACAGCATTTCCTTACTCTGTTTTGTTGTATTATTGATATATGCTGCCCTTGAGAGCTATACTGACTTGGGCAGCAAGTTTCATTATAGTTAATCGTGAAATGCTTGGTTTTGAAGGAACTAAGATACAATCTAGTGAAATGAGCAGTTGGGAAGCCTAGTTTCTAGTGCTGCCTTTCTAATAACTCGTTATGTAACTTGGCTCTGGACAAAGTTGCTGTGGGCCTCAGTTTTCATGTATGTGAAGCTCTCACAAGGTTGTCATGAGAATCGAGTGAGAAGCACTTCAGAATATATAAAGTGCTACATGGATGCAGTACCTACTGTGTGCCAAATCCTGTGCTAAGCAGCTTTATAAACATCGCATCTGATTTTCACAACAACCCTGTGAGGTAGGTGCTATTATTATAAACATTTTTTAACCTGAGGAAACTGAGGCAGGGATAGATTTAGTCACTTGCTAGGGTCACAGCTTTTAAGCACATGACTTCCTGGCCCCACCAGATGCTTTTAAGATTAGTCATTGTTTGGGTTACTCATCTCCACTATAAAAACAAGAACTCAATTCCTTTCACGTTTCTCACCAACATGTTTCCCAAAAAGCCTTTGTTTCTTTCCTTTGAATCTTCTGTACTTATCCCATGTCCTGCTTAAGTTTATGCAGAGTGGCTTCTTTAAAATGGGACTTATTTAATGAAGATTGTACATGAATAGAAATGAATCCGTGTGTTGAGAGAAAAAATATTCCGAAGTTCTCTACTCTGGATCAGACCGTTATAAGAAAAGGATATTTTTTGTGTCCTTTGAAAGTAATAATAATGATAGGTAAAATTTACACAGAGCTTACTCTGTGCCAGGCAACGTGCTAGGCTCTTTACAGTTATTATCTCATTTGATCCTCACCACAACCCTGGAGGTGGGTGCCATTATTATCCCTCTTTTACAAAGGAAGAAACTGAGGAAAGAAAAGTTATGTGACTTTGAAGAAGCTCTCAACTGTAAGAGCCACAGGGAATCCTGTCTCTCCTAATTTATTTTCCTTATTCTTAAAGCCAATAGGTCTCTCTCCCTCTCACATTTCTCAGAGAGATCTCTGCGGGTCACTCCATAACCACCTGGCATCTGAATTTGCTGACTGAGAGGCTGACTGGTACCATGGAAATAACACTGGTGTTTGGGTTAGGGGAATGAGTTTCAAATTCTGAGTTTGACATTTAATAATTGTGTGACTATGAGGGAGTCAGTAAATCTCTTTAAGATGCACTTACCTGTCTGTTTGATAAGAAATGTAATTGCACTTCCTGTCCTTCAAGGCCACAAGCCAAGTTCTGTTCTAAACATTAAAAGTGTTCCTTAATTACAAGTTGTTTTTTCACACCGTTTTCAGTGTGGAGAATATCATGGAGAACTTTGGACTCATGGCTGCTACAGCCAAGTCCCTAGTTTTTGTCTCCAGATTTTTGTTCATTTGATTTTTCTTTGTTGGCCTGGGGGCATGAGAGGAGGTTGTTTCTAAGTACAGCTAGCTAGCTTCAGGGACACTGACAGTGGCTTTCAGACCTACCAGACCATCATTCTTTACTCTCATCCTTCTTTACAACTACTCTCCTGTCACTAGCTGCCAAAATGGATTTCCCCAAGGGTGTGGGAGACGTCACAGAATTGCTGGATCTTAGATAGAAAGCTGCAAGGGAACTTAGTGATCTTCTAGCCCATCTCCCTAAATTTACACTTGATAGCTGAGGAGTAGTATGCTTAATGCACTTGCCTCTGGTCACATAGGTAGTAAGTAACAGCTGGGAACTGTTAGATTCTTTGGTTCCGATAGCTCTATGGAGCACTATAGGAAATCATGTTGGAACTAGAGGGGTGTGAACAGATAGTACATCATGAGGTGAGGCCAGTTCAGGGAAGACAGCAATGAGGCTATTTTACCTTTCACTCCACCAACACTTATGTCATTAACACATGGATCTTCATCTTTCCCCATACCACCATCATGAGGAAGGTTTCATTCTAAACAGTAAAGGTGTTCTATAATTATAAATTATTGTTTTCTCCTCAGTATCCTTCAAGGAAAGTATCTAGCATCATCTAGAATGATGTTTTGCTGGGGTTTTTTGATGGGACACACACACACACACCCACACACACACATACATACACACAGCCTTTTCCTTGGGGAAAGGAATCAAATACATCTTACCAACTCTGTCAATCATGAAGTATGTGGGACCTTTATTTATGGACCAAGTTTTGGCACTTTTCCTCAGGCCAGTATCAGAATGGGAGAAAAAGTATTTTAGATAAGACCATTGGGAGTTATTTAACCAAGGAGGTCAGTGAAAAAAAAGGCTGTCTAAAAGGCAGAAAGTGCTAGACTTTGGATTTTTTTCCCCAGTCTTCCATTGTGCATTGCCCTCAAAGATCTCAGCCTGTGTTAATTAGCCACACAGTAAGAAGCCAAAAATTGATGTCTGGAAAAATTCTCCTTTTTTATGAGAATGATTTTTTTTAATGGAATGAATCTCTTTGGTTGTCTGAAGATGAGAGCTTGGGAAATGCTGGTTTTCTAGGTTGAGGTGCAGTTTTCCAGAATGCTGATCTAGGCAGTCATCCTGAACTAGAGGCCAAAGCTCAGCAATCATAAAAATGTGTATCTTTTTTCAAGGACTGGTAAAAGTATTTTCAATATAGATTTTATTCCCCTCTCCTCCCCTCTTCCCCATATTAGCTGAGTGGGAGTCATTTTGTCACCATTAGTTTCTTGACAGTTATTTTTATTCTAGCATATTTCCCACATCCTACTCCCCATGCCTTCTCCTAATAGCCTCCCACTCCTCATATGCGTAGCTCACTCCCTTGCCTCTTTCAAATTAACCCCAAACCCCATTACCTAGTTTAAGTGGAATTATGATGCAGATTATCTATGGCTTGCCTCATCCAAAGTTGTCTTCATCTCCTAGTGAGTTCAGTTAAATAAATAATTCTTTCAACAACTAGTTATCAAATGCTTCCTGTGTAATAAATGCTTATAGATTATAAGATTTCTAAAAAGGTACGTAGACAGTGAAATACACTTTACTATCTTCTCTTAAAATGTAAATTCCTTTTTGGTCATGGTGACATAGCCTTGTCATCCCCATTACTGGGATGACTGAAGCTGGTGAATCATTTGAGTTCTGGAGTTCTAAGCTGTAGTACTACTGATGCTGATCCAGTGTCCCTATTTACTCTGGCAGTGGTATAATATATTTGATACAGTGTGATATAATATTATATATAATATAATTCAGGAGGAACTAACCAGGCTAGATTGGAAACTCAGCAAGTCAAAGCTTCCCACGATGATCTGTAGTAAGATCAGGTCTATGAGTGACAGCTGCTCTTGCAGCCTAGACAAGATAGGGAGACTCATTCTTAAGAAAAAAAGGGGGGGGGGAAGCTAATTTCTCCATCTTAGGCTTCTTTTCTTATGATTCCTCAAAAGACATTTAGAATTCCTGAAAATTATAAAATAATCTTTGGTAACGTCTTCCAGTGTTTAAAACCTTCAGATCTGACAAACGTTTCAGAGTCTTCTAGGACAGATCCCCTAGAGTTTCTTTCTCCTTTTTTTGCAACATGAACTATGTATTTAGCACATTTTGTGGTCATAGTAGAACACACTGGACAGTACAGGGTTGAATGTTGATACGCTTTTTAAAAATGTCAGTAATTCTTATAGTGGAAATGGTTATATTCTAGTTCATTCAAAGAAATAAGAATAAAGATTCAATTTAGTGAAGAGCTTTGAAGTCCCAAGTCAGATATGAATTAATTACATGACCTTGGGAAGATGGCACAAAATATTCCCCATACCTGGAATAAACACATCATCTGCTTTTCAGTAACTTTGTCTGCCTTTAAGGCTCAGTTCAGGTACCATCCCATTCATGAAGCTTCCTTTAATCCCCCCACATGTTAATTTTCTCTTCAATTTTCCTTTTACTCTATTTATGACTTAGGGTTGGCAATTTCTTGTGACTCCCATTCCACCCTTATAGGAATCTTTTGGACCCCATACTCATTTCTTTACAAAAGAAACTATATAGAGCTACATGGAAGCTAGATTACAAAGCATACCTTACTCCCAGAATTCTCTGAGTTCTCAATAATAATTTTAAATCTAGAACAAAAGCTAAGCAAAAGAGATAGATTGGTTTTCTCTATTTTCTAGGCTCTTCATTTTGCCTTTATTATGCATACCAATCAGTAGGGTACTTGGCTTGGGTGCTAAATTTGAGCCAGTGAAACACCTTGCTGTCTCCCTTAGGAACAGGTGGTCCCAGATTGAATTTAGTAGTATAGAATCTCATGGATACTAAGCTACGATGGGAAAATTGTCATCATAATTCTCATTATTGTCAGATTTTTCCAATGACTTGCAGATTCATTAGAGCATAAGGAGAAAATTATTAAATATTTCCCTACTGTCTTAAAAGACGAAGCTTCAAAAAGGCTGAACTTATAAGCAGGGAATAGTTTAACAAAGCAGCATGATATAGTGAATAGAAGCTGGACTTGGAGTCATGAAGGTCTGGGTTTCCAAATCCTGCTTCTGATACTTAATTTTCTGGGTGACCCTAAACAAGTCACTCCATCTCTGAGAGCCTTATTTTTCTCAACTCTAAAATAAAAGCATTGGACTTTAAGGTTCCTCCCTGCCAGTTCCAAATCTATAATTCTGAGTATTGGATTGTTTGTTTGGTTTGTTATTTCACTATTTTATGTTTTGTCCTTATTAATCCTAATTAATTGGCCAGCTTGTTGATCCAATTTAGAATCTCTAACTTTCCAATATTTGTCATACTTTGCAGTTTCTCTGTATTAGAAACAGAAGGTACATTAAAAAACTTCTAATCCAGGGTTTCTTAATTGGGGCTATAGATAGATTTCAGGTGGTCTGTGGCTTAGGATGGGGGGGATGGTTACATTTTTAATTTTACTAACCTCTTACTGAAATTTGGCATTTCCTTTAATTATGAATTTAAAAAACATTAAGGGGTCCATCGACTTGACCAGACTGCCAGAGGAGTCTGTGGCAGAAAAAAAGGTGAAAAAGCCCCTTATTTCACAGATAAGGCAACTGAGATCTGGAATGGTAAAGTGATTTCCCTGAGTAAATGACAGATCTAGAACTAGAGCCCAAGTTTCTTGATTCTTAACACAAAGTTTTCATTCTTTTTTTTTGTTGTTGTTCTTTTTATTTTATTTTTTGTAGGTTAAGTGACTTGCCCAAGTTTACACAGCTCGTAAGGGTCTCAGGGTGGATTTGAACTCAGGTCCTCCTGATTCTAGGGCAGTGCTCTATCCCCTATGCCCCCAACTGCCCCAACACAAGATCATTCAATTAATCAACAAGTATTTATTAAATGTCTATTAGATATCAGGTTCTGTACTGGGCATTATGGTGGCAAATACAAAGAATGGACAAATCCAATCTGTGGGTTTATATTTGTGGGTACTGACCTCTCCCCAACGCAAATCGAAATCTCTTTCTACCTCTAGCACATGGTCACTCTCGTGATGAAACTCTCCAAAATTAATTATACTGGTCTTTGGGTGACAGATAGCTAATTGTTAGGCCTGGACCTGATGACTTTCCAAGCTTGATAGCAATTGTTGGAACTTGCAATTTATGGGCATAGCCTTAGAGAACCCAGGGTCCCCTTCATGCCTGGATGAGGCTTCAGAGTACAATTTTAATGGAGGGCTTTGTTCGATTCCACCTTAGTGCCCCTGCCCTCCTCCATTACCCTGTTGAAGGCAATGTCTTCCTTCCTTGTCAGGGTCTTTGCCCATATTGAATTCTGCATTGCATCAAATACATATGTATGCCTGTGCTATCTCCCCCATTAGACCTCAAGTTCTTGGAGGGTAAGTACTGTAGAATAGTTTGGGGTTTTTTTGTCTTTGTACCCTGAGCACCTATCATAGGATCTTGCTTAACAAAAAGTTAACTGAATTGAATTTCCATTCCTACTGCATGGTTCAATCTCATATTTGTGGTAGTGGTGGTATGGTGTTGTTACTGAGTTCTGTCTGACTCTTCATGACCCCATTTGGAATTTTCTTGGCAAAGATACTGGAATGGTTTACTATTTCCTTCTCCAGCTCATTTTATAGGTGAAGAAACTGAGGCAAATAGGGTTGGTTGACTTGCCCAGGATCACACAGTTAGTAGGTGTCTGGGGCCAGATGTGAATTCAGGAAGATGAGTCTTCCTGACTCCAGCTGGGTCCAGCCCTCTAACCACTACACCACCTACCTGCTCAATCCCAAATTGCCATCATATAAATTACAGTAGCTTTCCAATTGATCTCCTTTCATTCAGTTTTTCTCAATCCTTTAGGTACATCGACTGATTAATCTCCCTGAAGCACAATTCTGACTCCTTTAATCAGAAAATGTCATTAGCTTCTGATCATCTATGAAACAAGTGTAATCTGTCCATTATTCAAGACCCTTCATGATCTGGCTCCAAACTCCCTGCCCAGAATGATGTTCCACAGTTCCCTAAACCTTACCTGTCCTATGCTCCAACAAAATGGAACAATTCAAACTACTTTCCTAACATTCTCTGTGCATTCTTACCTATTTAGAAGCCTGGTGACATCCTTCCTGTTTCTAGCTCTTCCCCTTACTAGACCTTAGACCTACTCTCTGACCTTCATGTTCCTCCCTGGTAAACTGGGAGTGATAATACCTACCCAGCCTGCCTCATGGGTCACATATATGTAACAAAGACAATATATGTGAAAAGATTTTGTTTAGGTCTAAGGCGTACAGTTAACGTCCAGTTCAAGAAGCCTTCCTTGAGCCTCCTGCTAGAAATGACCTCTTCCTCCCCTGAACTCCTCTAGGACGTGGAGCTCTGTTAATGCATGGAACTGTTGATGGTTCTTATATCGACCCATCCTGATCCAAACTCTCACACCACCAGCTGCCTTTCAGACATCTTAAACAGGATGTCCAGTAGACACTTTAAACTCAATATATACAGAACAGGACTCATTGTCTTTTCTCAGAAACCCTCCTCACTGCTACTTCGTTATTACTGCAGAGAGCAATGTTATTCTCCTGGTCCCCCAAGTTCTCAACCTAGGAGTCATCCTCAACTCCTATTCTCCCCTCCCCATTCAAGCTGTTGCTAAGGCTCTCAGTTTCATTTCTACAGCGTCTCTCAAATACAACCCTTCTCTCCTCTGACCATGATCTAGTGCAGGCCCTCATCACCTCACGCCTAGACTGTGGCAATAGTCAGCTGCTGGCTCTGCCTGCCCCCCATCTCTTCCCACTCCAATCTGTCCTCCATTCAGCCACAGATGAGGCTTCAGTCCAGTGAACTGGCCTCCTGGCTGTTCCTCAGACAAGATCCTCCATCTCTTGGCACCATGTCTTTTCTCTGACTCTCCCCCATGCTTGGAATACTTTTCCTCTTCCTCTCTGCCTGACTTCTCTGGCTTCCTTGGAAAGATCATAGTGGTGGTTTTTAACAGTCATCCTGATGAATATCTGATCAGTGAGTCCAGAGGGTTCAAGAGGAGAAAGTGAGGCTAGTGACCTTGCACAACCCTCCCTCACTCAAAACAAAGTGAAGTGCAAGTCATGTCATCATTTCTCTGACGTCATGGTCTTCATCGAAAACAAAGGACAAGCATAGCTTATTAGTAGACCGAGCTGCCTGAATGGGGACCCAGGTAGCTGGGTAATCCTCTCCCTTCTGTCTTTGCCTCCCCTTCCTTCTCCTCTCCAAAGGAAGGTAAATTTGGATAGCCAGAGGATGCCCAGTTAACTTGGGCTTTACTGGCTAGATCTTTCTTTCTTTCTTTCCTTCCTCCCTCCCTCTCTCCCTCCCTTCCTCCCTTCCTTCCTTTCTTCCTTTCCTTCTTTTTTTTCTTTCCCAAAACCTTAAACATAGTGCACCCTAAGCCCACATATTGGACCACAGTAGGTGCCTGCCCAGGCTGGACCCTCCTGGCTTAGAGCAATTATCAATAGTAACTGTTGCTCTTTCCCTCCCACCTTGATTTAGTTATTTTTTTTTCCTTTTCTTATTAAAGGGGCCATTCCCTGATTATTTCTTAAAGAGGCCTTTTCAGTGAATGGGCGTTTCCTCACTCTAAGTGAGTACCTGAGCGGGCCTTAGCCTAAAGAGGCCAAGGTCTCCCATTGCATCCTGGGCCATCTCCAGTCATCCTGATGAATATCTGCTCACTGGATTCAGATGGCCGTGGAGGAGAAGTGCGGCTGGTGACCTGCACAGCCCTCCCTCACTGAAAACACAGTCAGGTGCAAGTGATGTCATCAGTTCTCCCATGGCACGGTCTTCTTGGCCAACGACGGACAAACACAAAACCCCCCATTTTTTACTGGAAGCCTTTCTCAGATCCTCTTGATGCTAGTGCCTTCCTTCTGTTAGTTGTTTCCTGTTTATCCTGTATATAGTTTGCTGTATATACATGTATCCTGAATGTACGTACACACACACATGCCTCCTGGGTATGTGTTTGCATATTACCTCCTGGTAAGCTCCGCGAGGACAGGAACTTTTTGCATCCCTAGTGCTCAGCGCGGTGTCTTGCGCATAAGAGGCACTTAATAAATGTTTATTGATTGATTATAATTATTTGACTATATATCTTATCTCTCTAACTGAGTCTTAGAGAACAGATTGTGCTATAAGCATGTTTTTCCTAGTTTCCCTTTCCGCGGTCCCCACCTGGGCAGCCTCTAATTTCCAGGGATCGCCTCTTCCCCAGTCTGAAGGTGCTTTACCTATCTCTTCATGATTTCGCAAAAAGTAACAGCTGCCGTTTTAATGACAATTGCAGCACATACCTCAGGCTGTCCGGGATGGAGCAAGGTGTGCTTCCTTGAGCTGCTAGGAAGCTTTACAAAGCAAACTTTAACTTCCTTTTCCTAGACTAGCTCTGGAGTTCAGAGAAGGAACTTCCAGATCATTCCCAGGCTTGCAGCTGGAAGACCTGAGCAGGGAGGATTATCGAGTTCTTTAGTGTCCCTAGAGTTTTATCCAGCTGTCTCAGGAGCGCCACCTTGTGGAACCCTCAGTTCATGTACCTCACAAAAAGCTGGTTTCTTGAATTTTACATGGGAATACTAGACCATCAAGGGTACCCTTTACAGTCTCTTTATTTCTGACCATAGAACTAGTTCTCATGGAATGCAGTTTACGTTTTCAAGGTTGAGTAGAGAGCAGAGCTCACTTACAAGTCATAAGAAATAAATGATGGAAAGGTACATTGACTGAATAAATACAAAATATTAGGCACATATGGTATTAATATTCTGATTCTGACTGAAATAAGACAGCCCTCTTCCTGCCTGACAAAGTGATGATTTTTTTGGTTGTATAGTTGTTATAGGGTTTCAACAGACCAAGTTAGATATTTCTGTATTGTAGTCTCAGTGTCCCGGGATATAGTTTGTCCAGGTTTGGTGACAAGCTCATCAAAGTCAACTAGAGGCTGCCTTACTGTTGATTTCTTAGGGGTTTTTCCTTATTAATAACTATTTTTCTTCTGTCCTTCTGATTCCAAAGTCCTATTCTCTTTGTAAGAAAAAGAAGATGCAAAGTAAGAGTTGAATAGTTCATTAATATTGTTCCATTCAGGGCATCTTTTCCTTCTTGAATCCTGTTTTGTCCCCAGTGTAACTTTGCTCCCAATCTTCTTGTCCTCTCTATTTCAATCATCTATTCCTCTTTATCAGTCAGAATCAGGCCCAAAATAACAATTCTCCTTTTCTTTTCTACTCCATTTAAAGGATTGAATTTTTTCCCATTTTTTATTCTGAATTTAATAAACACCAAATGAAATTTCTCTATATATTATAGGATATAGAGGATTCTACATGAAACCATGAATTTCTGCTTTCTTTTTTAAGTACTTAATAACTTTAGCATATAATTTTCAAAGCTGTTCTGCTTATCTGTAATCATTTTTTTAAAAATATATAATTGATTTATTTTTAGTTTTCAACATCACTTCCATAAGATTTTAAGCTTTGAATTTACTCTCTCACCCTTTCCTCCCCTTCCCCAATATAGAGTTCAATCTGATGTAGACTCTACTTATACATTCGTATTTAACATTTTCATATTAGTCATGATGTAAAGAAGAATTAGAACTAAAGGGAAGAACCTTGAAAAAGAAGACACAAAATAACAAAAAAGAGAGCACATAGTGTGCTTCCATCTGCATTCAGACTCCAAAGTCCTTTCTTGGGATGTGGATGGCATTTTCTATCATGAGACTTGTGGAGTTGTCTTAGATCCTTGCATTTCTGAGAAGAGTAAGTGATCACATGATGTGACTGTTACTGTGTGCAGTGGTCTCCTGAGTCTGCTCATTAGTTCATATAAGTCTTTTGAGGTCATCAATGTCCAGAAAAGTATGTCTTGTGGGGCATTTTGAGTGTATCACCTCTTTGGCAGGAGGTAGATGGTATGCTTCATCATCGGTCCTCTAACATCCATTGTTCATTGCATTGAGCAGAATTCTTAAGTCTTTCAAAATTGTCTTTACAGTATTCTAGTTATTCTATGAACTCTTCCCTTGGTTCTGCTTACTTTACTCTGCATCAGTTCATACAACTCTTCCCAGGTTTTTCTAAAATCATTCCTTTCAGCATTTCTTGTAGCTTAGTAATACTGAGGGATGGAATTGTCCTTGAAGTTGACTGCCTACTGCTATGGTATCAGCATAGCATACCGAGAGGAACAAGTCTTATGCCTGACCAGCAGGCTGCTTGTCCTCCTGTGGAGCTCGCAAGTAAAAGAATGAGGCGGGAGAGCAGGTCATGAAGCAACTCCGATTTATTCAAGCAAGCACTCTGATTATGTAGTCTCTGCCAGCCAGCCCAACGAACTATGGTAACACACATAAACAAACCTGAAACTATAGTAATGAACACAAGCTGGAACTATAGTAACAAACACAAACCAGGGGTGGGGCCCTCCCTTCCAGTGCCATCTTGTTCACCCTTCCCTGCACCAGACTCAGTTTACCTGATGTCCGTCAGTGTGGTGTCCCAGATGGTGTGGTGGTCAGCACCCCTTACAGCCTACAAAGGTCCATCCCCATTTTTTCAGAGGTTAAGAGAAGTTAAATGACTTCATCTCATCCTTACAGAGCTAGTTTCAAAACGAGAATCTAAATCTAGAACTTGTGATGAAAATCAGATAACTTGTGTTCAAATCCCAGCATAACCTGTATGGCTGTGGACAACACTCTTGCCCTTTCTGCAAAATGAGGGAGGTAAACTAGATGAACTCTAATAAGGTTCATTCTGCCTTCAAATCCAGAAGCCTGTAATGATTTGGATAATAAATAAACACCCTGTGTTCTGCATTGAGCTCTGCAAAATAATTAAAAGAAACAGAGGGAGGGAGGCCGTCAGTGTGTTGGATCAGTTCCCTGAGGATTTACTGACATACGGTAGACCCTAGAATAGCAGGAAATGGGATAGCAGGGCAGGGGCTGCTATTGTTGGTGGAGGAGGATGAGATTGTCAGTTGGATGAAGTAAGCAAAGAGAAGGATATAAGGTCTCTTGGCTCAGTTTTAGTTTCTGTTCTGCCTGTTATTGCAAAGAATGGAAAACAGTGTAGATTAGAAATCAGAAAAGTCTGGATTCTGTTCCTGGCTCTGGCATTTAACTAGTTGTGAAACCTTGGGCAAGTCACTGAGACTCTCCATCCCTCAGTTTCCTCAGCTGCAGAATGAGAATGAGAGCCTGCATCATTACACAATTCTGTATTAATTATCCGATGTACTAATTAATTAACAGGTATCACTAGGCAATTAATATGTCACATTATATACAATATAATTTATAATTATATATTTGTATTGCATAATTATTATTGTGTAATATACAACTATATAATATATTAGAGCATACCTGAATCACTAAGTCAAATGAAGGGGAAGGAAATAAGCCTTTATATAGTACCTACTATGTGCCAGGCACTGTGATAAGCACTCTTTTACAAATAGTATCTCTCGTGATCCCCACCATAGTCTTGCAAGGTAGATGCTATTATTATCCCCATTTTACAATTGAGGAAACCAAGGCAAAGAGAGATTTAGTGATATACCCAGGGTCATACAACTAGAAAGCGTCAGAGACTCCAACTTGGTTCTTCTTGATCGTAGGCCTGGCATTCTATCGACTGTACAACCAGTTGAGATAATGAAAGCTATCAAGTTAATAGAAATATTAAGGATTGTTAGGAAAGTGAACGGTAATTGCCTCAAAAATACAGGATGTCCCCAAAGTCTTTAGCCAATCGAAGCTTAAAACGACAAAGTAACTTTGGGGACACCCTGTGTCTGGCCCTTGTTATGGAATGCACTCTATAGCAGGTGTAAATTCTTAGCAGAAATTGGAATTTGGAATTTCATTATACTAGGAGTGCTGTTTCGAGAAGTTCTAATGAGCCTGTTTTTTTTAGGGCAACTCGCCCCAACCCCAAATAAATAAAACAGCATTTTTTTCCCCATAAGGATGCTTTTCTTTGAAGTTTTCACAGAGCATTTTATTGTACTTCACTTATGACTCCTCTTTTGGGTCTCAGGCATGTTTGTTGACTGACTGATTAGCTATCGGCAAAGTCACTATCCTGATATCTTATATCTTCATTTCATGGCGTTTGTTGTTGTTCAGTTGTTTCAGTCACGTCTAATTCTGTGACCCTGTTTGGGGTTTTCTTGGCAGAGGTACTGGAGTGGTTTGCCATTTCCATTTCCTGCTCATTTGACAGATAAAGAAACTGAGGTAAACAGGGGGAAGTGACTTGCCCAGAGTCACACAGCTAGTAAGTGTCTGAGGTCAGATTTGAACTTAGGAAGATGAGTCTTCCTGACTCCAGGTCCAGAGCTCTCTCCACTAAACCCTATCCCAGTGCTAGATGCCTTTTCATAGGTCATAACCAGATTCATTGCATTATTAAATATATTATATATACATTTTCTATATGTTATACATATATATATGTAAATGTATTAAATATATAACATAACTACTTGAAGACACCTATCAGCTAGCATTAAGTAAAATGGACCTAGTTACTGGGACAGTCTCTGATAGAGAGGTAGACTATCCAGGGTATAGAGTGAGGAACAAACATACAGTAGAGAAAACCTATTTTGGAGTCCGAATATTCAGTTTGAGTCCTGGCTCTGACATTTGTGAACTGTATGACCATGGGAAAATCCCATTACCCACATGATGCCACAGAAGGAATGCTGGACAGCACCTGAACTGGAATCCAACTGGGCAACTTTAGTCAAATCACTTCACTTTTTTTCTAATTCCATCTCACCTGTAAAATAAGAGGGTTGAACTAGATGTCCTCTAATGTTCCTGCCAGCTGTAAATCTAAAGTCTTGTTATCCTGTCACCTCTGAGCTTCACTTTCCTCATCTAGAAAAAAGGGATAATACTTCCCTGCTCCCTTGGGTTAATATTATGGGGAAGGTGTAACATGATTGTAAGGTGCTATTATTAGGACATCCTGAGTAAGGACTTTGGAGGTTAATCTTCTTTCAAACCATTCTACCTTGAAAAGGAAAACAGAATAGAGAAAATAGAAATACAAATGTTGCACTTTCCTCCTCTTCAGTGCATAAAAGAAATAGAAATGAGTGGCTGAGTCCCATTGGACAGTGCTAGCTTGCTATGCCCGTTCTCAGTACTCAGTGTGCCCTGTGCCTTCTGTACCCAAGGAAACAATCACTGAATTGTGAAATGGATATGTAGAGTGTTTAAAACTCATCGTTATGTAACCCCCCCAAAAACCAAGGTCAGACTGATATGTGAGCTCATGGTAATGACAGGAATTAATCAAATGATGAAGAACATTTTTATGGTGATGGAGAATCTGCAAAGTAGGTCAGTTTCTGCAAGACCAAGAATACACTGAAATTTATTTTTTTCCTTTCAGTTATTTGGGCTCTTTCATCCATAAACATGTAGTTACATACACTAGAAATCGCTTTTATGTCATTTAAAATAACAAATAGTTCGCCTTTAAGCTAAGAGCAGCATATAATCAAACATTCAGGGAGGAAAACAATCTGAACTGTCACAAATGTATATCCTTTTCCTATGAAAGGGCAGCCAAATAGGTGTGGCCCATTAGACCACAGGCTCCATGACTGTAGGAACTATATGTCTTATTAATCTTTCTGTGTCTCCCTGCCACCACTACCACCATAGGATGTCTAGCATAGTGTTTACCACCAGAAGGGGCTTAGTAAATACCTGTTAAGTGAATCAGTAAATGCAAATTTCCCTTCATAGATGTTCCTTTTATTCAGTAGCTTCTGACAGCTAAAACATAGTAGGCACTTAATATTTGTTGAATTGAATCAATTACTTCATCCAATCATGCTCTCAATGACAGAATCAAAGAAAATGCCATAGCTGAGTTTATAGATCCTTCTGTCATGTGTGGAGTGTTTAAAAACATAACCTAGATAAACCAAGGCCCAATTGGTTATATAGGAATGCAACCTGGAAAACGATGACATGTGGTTTGGGACTTAACTTTTCGACTTAAACTTTTAGACTCAAGTTATTTTTATTTTGTAGGATTTTGAATTCAACAATGAACTAAAGATGAATGTCCTCAATTTGCTGGAGGAAGTCTTGAGAGACCCAGACCTTTTACCCCAAGAAAGGAAAGCCACGGCCAATATACTGAGGTAAAGGCTTTGCAAGATGAGTCATTTGTTCTGGTGATTTACGCTTCCTTGTGAACCATATTATACCAAAGTAAATCTGTCCCCTCAAACACCACAAACTCTAGGACCAGAAAAGGAAAGCTACCATTTATATAGAACTTCAAGGCGTATGAAGCGTTTTACATGCATTATCTCATTTCACTTAGAACTAGTGGGATGAAGATAACCACAGCCCCACATGACTCTGAAGACAAGAATTCACCACACGAGGCTGTAATGGTGCTTTCTCATTAATGGATATGGTCATGTCCACTTCTCTTTCTTTGGAGATGTATGTTTTAATAACGATAGCTAGCGTTTATATAGTGCCTGCTATGTGCTAGACACCATAGCAAGTGCCTTTCACAAATGTCTCATTTGATCCTTACAGAAATCCTGCAAGGTAAGTGCTATTATTATCCCCATTTTATAGATGGGGAAACTGAGGCAAGCAAGATTAAATGACTTGCCTATGGGCACCCAGCTGGTAAATGTTATAGGCTGGTAATGAGCTAACATTCTCATGACTCGAGACCCAGCCCTCTGTCCTTTGCATTATTGAGTTGCCTAGAACTGTTTTTAGGACGTTAGGAGCTATAACATTGCATATATTTTTCAAACTACATGTTTGCTTACAGCAGGTAGAAACTATTTGATTACAGAGCTATCTACTCATGAAGAGGAATCTCTGAGGTTCATGGAGCCCCCCCAACTGCCAGCCAGACTCTTTCTGTTGTTCTAGACTAATATTCTTAAAATAGCTAGAGAAGGAGACTCCTTAGGCTTCTGTAAAACTCATTCTAGTATTCAACCACCCTTGTTATAATGGGCCATAGTCTAAATTCCTTTTTTTATTATTTTAGCTGCTTGCCACCTCTGTCCTCAGTGGTATCAGTCTCATCGCTTAAAGAGCTAAAAGTGACCTACCAACAGCTCACATTTCTGTAGCACTTTAAGTTTCATAAAACTCTTTTCTCTCAACAACTTTGTAAAGCAAGTAGTACAAGTATTTTCTTCATTTTACAGATGAGGAAACTGAGGCACAAAGAGGTTATGTACCTTCCCCACAGTCACACACCTAAGAGGTGTCACAATTGGTACTTGAACTGAGGTCTTCTGACTCCCAGTGAAGCTCTTCAGTGGTTGTCGATTTCTTTTTCCTCCTCCTCCTCCTCTTCCTTCTTTTCCCACTATTGTGCTTTAAGGTTTGAAGAGGACTTTACAAGTATGATCTCACTTTATCTTCACAACAATCCTGTGAGTTAGGCGATATTATTATCTAAATGGAGAAACTGAGTCAGCCAGAGGTTAAGTTACTTGCCTAGGGTTATACTGTGAGTAAGTGTCTGAATCGTTTTGAACTCAAGTCTTCCTGGGGACAGCTAAGTGGTACAGTGGATAGACTGCCAGGCCTGGAGTCAGGAAGACTCATCTTCCTGAGTTCAAATCCAACCTCAGACACTTCCTAGCTGTGTGACCCTGGGCAAGTCACTTCACCCTGTCTGCCTCCAGTTTCCTCATCTGCAAAATGATCTGCAGAAGGAAATAACAAATTGCTCCAATATCTTTGCCAAGAAAGCCCTAAATGGTGTCAAAAGAGTCATGAAAAACAACTGATTCTCTTCCTGACTTGAGGTCCAGCCTTCCATGCGCTCTACCACTTAGCTGTCTAGGAAGTACATCAGGCTTCTTCCCAAGAGTCTTTAAGAGTACTGTAAGCCTTTAATGGCAGCACCATAGACAGCACTTACGGTGGGCTTGGAAAGAGACGATGGAGCTTGTAAGTTGGGAGGCAGTTTTGCAAGTGTACAATAGTTTGAAACAATCTGATTTTTTGCTTCAAAATCTTTTAAACATGAATAAGCAGAGTGTGTATACAGACTTCATAACGTGTGTGCCCTGACCAGAAATGCTACTCTGTGGTTAGTATGTCAGCATTTTTATTTGCTGTTATTGTACTATTTCAGAGTCCTGGGGAGTGTGGGAGACAAGTTCAGTGTGAACTGAAGTGATCCTCAATGATATATGACAGGGAATTACAAGGTCACTGGCAAATCTCTCAGCAGAATCACAGGACAGCTTGATGTGATGCTGTAACAAGGTCCCCGAGCTAGCCCCAGCAGCCAGTGCCAGTGGTCAGGCTAACAGGCTGAGCTCCAGGTCCCTGAAGAATTCAGTCTCTTTTCTTTGACCCTTTGCCTAGAACAGTACTCTGACCCAGAGAAACCGGCTAGCCTTGAAAGGAGGCCTTTTAGCTCTGGATTACATTGGCCAGGCTTGATGGGGATAAGCTGACAGATCAGATACACAGCCTCAAAGGCAGCAGCAGCTAAGAGACTTGTTGGAGCAATCGTGACTGACCTCTCCTGACTTTCTCTAGGCTTGGCTCCAAGAAAACTTTGTAGCGTTGACCCTTCCTCTGAGGGACCTTGTTTCTTTTCCATACATCTGACTCCCTTAAACTGGAAATCTCTGCCCCCTCATGTGTAGCTGCCTGGTACCTTTATTAAATCTCACAACTGCTTCTCTTGCTCCATACCAGCTCTGCTCCTTATTCCCCAGTAACCAACCCAGTCTGCTATCTGTCTGCCTTTAATTCCTTATTTGGTAGCCAGTCAGTCATCAAGCATTTATAAAGTACCTACTAAGTGCTAGGCATTGGTTAGTCCATAGCTAGACCTCATAGGCACAGTGCAGGGGTACAGACAACATCTTTGCTTTCATTCAAATCCTGCTAAGATCGGGAAAACTTACATCAAAAAGTCTCTATTAGTCCATTATTTTCAGGATATAATTCCAAACTTTAATAAATGAAGCCTTGATTTCATTTAACGAGAGATTATCTCCGTAAAGGAGTGATTCCTCTTCGCGTGCAAGTATGATGGCAAAAGTAGAAAAGTAGTATGGGAAATGGATAGTAAGATGGAAAGAGTGCTGGGTTTGGAATCAGAAGGCCTGGGTTCAAATCCCAACTCTGCCTTTTAATACTTGTGAGGTCATTTCATCCCCTCTTGACCTCAGTTTCCTCATTTGGTAGAAACAATCTCTTGTCATTCTAAGTGTAAAATAGGTTTAATGATGCACTAAAGCTGTAGTTAGGAGATTTAGGATTAGCCCTCCTCTGTGGGGACCTGGGGAAGTGGACAGAATGAGAAATGAACCGAACTGAGAAGGGTTTGACCTCTGCTCTGCTCATGAGCCTTGAGCTAATGGTGTCTCTCAGCCAGGAGATAATAACTGAAAGACATCATTTCAAAGGGAATTCAGACCCTCTGAATCAGGAAAAATGCATCTACTTCTGGCCACTGGAAGGAGCTGATGTGATACAAACAGGCTCCTAGGAAGGAGCACATCACTCAAAAAGATCCCATGGACCTATTGAAACTAAGCCCCGATGCTGTCTTAGAATCATCAGTGAAGTTTTGAAGGGTACAATGAGACTTAATGATCAGGTAATTGACATGCTTCAGGTAAATGTGCAAGGTCAAGAATTCCAAAGACACAGAATCATAAAGATGTGCAAGACAGTGATGAAGGATGCTGCTACCAAGTCTGGGCCAGGACAGGCTTCCTCCTTTATCCACAGTAAGAATAGGTGGGGTCAGAGGCACTCCTTCCTCCAGAGGGCCAGAGATCAAGGTAGTGCTGAGAGAGGGGCCAGTGCTCTGGGTGAGCAGAAATGCAGCAAAACTCAACAAAGAGGGGCTGGGGAAAGGGCTGTTAAGAATGAAATTCTAAAACAGAATCATAGATCTAGAAGTGAAAGGGACCTCAACAGTGAGGCCGTCCAGTCCAACTACTCTAATTTACAGAGGGGAAAACAGGTTCAGTGAGAATGAGTGATTTGTCTAAGATCACACAGGAAAAGAGACTGTGAATGAGGCCCTCTGCCCCAGAAAATCATGCTTTATCCACTCTGTTGTGCTTAATCCATCCTCTCCCTTTTACAGATGAGAAAACTGAGGCCAAAAGGAATGAAATGACTAGCCTAAGGACACAGATGTTTAAGGGCTGAACAGGAACTAGGATCCAGGTCTCTTGATTCCTACTTAAGTCATCAACAATCTTTCAGTCTGGTGATTTTCATTTTACTTGAGGGGAAAAATCCCAAACTTACAAGTCGTAATATTCCCCTTTTACTAGTGCATAAATGTGTTTCTAATTTAAATGCAGCATGTAATTGTAATGGTACTTGGTAATGTTTGTGTGACCACTTCTACAATAAAAATTTGTTACTTTGAATATTTGTACTTCTAAAAATAAATTTCTATGAAATTCAAAAAAAAAAAATCGAATTAAGTTCTAAGAAAAATTTGAGAATCTCGTTATATCTAGCAGATCAAAAGTAGGCCGCAGGTCTCAATAATGACTGATTATCTACCCTCTGGCCCAACATATGAGTGGAGTGAGAAAAAGAAACCAGAGATAGGTGTCCTGTGGCGCAGTGGACCACAAGATCTGGGCTTGGAATCAGGGAGACTCACCTTTCTGAGTTCAAATCCAGCCTCAGATACTTACTCGCCCAATGACCCTGGGCAAGTCACTTAACCCTGTTTATCTCAGTTTTCTCACCTCTAAAAGGAGGTGGAGAAGGAAATGGCGAACCATTCCAGTACCTTTACCAAAAAAAAATCCCAAATGAGATCACAAAGAGTTGGACATAACTGAAATGACTCAACAGTAAGATCTGTAAGTCCAGTCAACTTGCGATGAGCCCTTAGAGGTTAGAAGATCAGAGTTCTGAGAATTTGGCTAGCTCAGTACTTTTTGTGTAGAACCAGGCATAGAGAGCCCTAGAAAACTTGCCTGTGGATTATCATCCAGTCAGACCTATGACTGATGAGTCCCTGAGGGACCAGGGCCAGCCAGAGGACACATTAGTTAAAAATATATATTGAAAAAAATATAATCAAACAGGGAAGCAAATCAAGTGACAATGAAGGCTGCCTTCTTGGACGCTTGGAGAAAAATCTCAGTCTCCCATGTGTAACTTTGTGCCAGGGATGAAAGAATACATACAGAGAACATGTATGATGAGCACATGTATGGAGGAGCTGTGCTAAGGAGAGATATGTGGCCAGGACAAATGCATAGTCATTGGTGCAAGGCTGCAGATGCCCTGTTGTCATCTTGTTATCATCACTTAATGATGTCTAGGGTCTTTCTAGGTGCTTTGGTTACTTACCTGCTCTCTGCCGCCATCTCCTAGTCCACTGGTTCTCTATTCCCCTTTACTAAAAGGTTGAGGTGAGAGGGTAGGGTTAAGTCATTGAGTCTGTAAGCCACTATGCCGAGCTAAGGGGTAGACTTTACTTACAATTTCTTTTTTCCCCAATCTTTTTATTTGGTTCTAATATTTCTTATGATCTCATGAAATTGCTCAATTCTGTTATGCTCCATTCTGTTTTTCAGGAAGCCCCACTCCTGGGGTAACGTTTCCTACCTTCTATTCTAAGCCATTTACTCTTCCAGGTTTTTTTTTCCTTCTCAGGAGCTCTGATTTTACTTATCACTTAATTCACTTTTTAATTTCTAGTTTGGGAGTCCTTATGGCCAAACCTGCTTTTCTTGAGGCCCCACTTGTACTTGTGGAGATATTCTCTTTAACCGTAGTATTTCTTTGTTGTTTCGGGCATTTATTCAGGTTTCCAGTCTCACTTTCTGAATTAGGCTTTTGTGTTAGAGTCAGACCAGATCTCCTCCCTTCTGAACTCATGGTTATCGTTGCCTCTGCTGCTATGGACAACCTGCATCTGGTAGTTAAGACTGTCCTCTGTCCTAAGACTGTCCATCCCTGTCTTCTTGGTGACTTAATCCCCATCTCTTAGTGACTTGATGTGGGTTTGGGCATTATATAGATTTTTGCTATTTTTTCACCATCATCATCACCATCTCAGAAAATGTTACCTGAAATTCTAGACCTGTTCTGAAGAACAAAAGTTTATTCTGTGTACAAGTTATCTATTAGCAAAACAAACCATCATCTGACCTTTGTGTTGTATTTATCTTACATAAAAGCAGGACACATGCTGAAGATTTCATCTAAATTGTACTTAAAGCATTAAGACTATATCCACGATTTTTAGATTCACCTTTACTTTGTACCAGATCTCCTTCTTAACTATCCAGTGCATTATCAAGTCAGGGGATGGTACAATTACCTCCTCAAGCAGGAGGAGAGCGTATAAAAACAGGGAGAACTCAGGCTAATTTAAGCCCAGAGGGAAAAGTATAGCAGAGCAGTGCAGCTCTGGAGGAACAGGTTACATCATTTGATGTTTATAGTCTGCTGTGCTGGGAAAAATCTCGTGCGTTGGGCTCTGCTGATACTGCCCGAAGTCTTGGACACTTTGAACACTGGAAGGCTGGGAAGTGATTCTTTCAAGTCACATTATCAACAACCTTATTTCCTTGGTGCGTTATATTTATATGTTTATAATGTGTAAGACTTCTTTATAATTATATATATAATTATGTGCATATATAACTATAATGTGTAATATTTATAATTATTACACATAGCTAATACATATTTATAATATGTAATATATCAACATATTTATATGCCTTGATACTTTCTCCCTACATGTGGAAATGCCTGGGGCCTTGATGACAAGGAAATGTTTATTTCCTAGCTTCCCCTATGTACCTAGATCAGAAGTTCTTAACTTGGGATCTGTGAAGTTCTAAAAAGAAATTTTTTTCAATATAACTGGTCTCCTTGAATCCTATTTTATACATTTAAAAACATTATTCTGAAAAGGGGCCCATAGGCTTTACTAGAATGGGGTCCATGACTCAAAAAAGTTAAGAACTCCTGGGCTAGTATATGAGATAAGTTTCCAATGTAACACCAGCAGATTTTCCACTTGCTTGATTCAGGGGAACTGATAATCATACCTAGTACCCAAGTTGTGAGATATCTAGCTCATTACATCATGTTAGTTTCCTTTTGGAAGCCTGAGACCCAGGATTGCTAGAAAGGAGATGTCCTACATACAGGTAGTACACTTGGATCTTTTTCAGGGGCTTTGAAAAATTTCCAGATAAAATAAAGCAGAATAACACAGCAGGAATTGATATTACCAGTGAACATATAAATAGTTGTCATCACTGGAAATCCTTCCCCCAAATTACAGTATACAAGGAAGATTTATTATTATTTTCTATTTTTAAAGAGAAAGTATATTTTTGATCTCGATTTCAATTTGGCATTTCCTAAATGCCTGCTATATGAGGTCCATTGTGCCAAGTCAGGGATAAGGGCAGCCAAAAGTGGCCACGTGGTGTCTGATTAGTGCTGCTGGCTCAAGTTGACAAGGTCCTGAGTCTGGGAGAACAGGTAGAGTCCATAGCAAAGCAGAGGTAACCCCTAGAACGGGCTCAGATCCTGAGGCTGTGGCTATTGGCTATGTATCCTGATGTCAGATGCCTGCTGGGTATAAACCATGAGTCACAATAGGTTTGAAGATGTTTGTAGGGAAAGCCTTTTCCTTAATTTGGTAAAGAAGAGACTCTCACTCTTCAGAAGGAAAAAAGAACCTCCTGGTTTCTCTGACTTCTTTCAAGTCTCATTTTAGATCTCATTCAAGATGCCTTTTCTGTAATCTCTCCTCATCCCCACGCCTTCACAGCTAATGGCTTTCCTCTGAGATTTTATTGTTGTGGTTCAGCCTTTCAGTAGTGTCTGACTCTTTGTGATCCCGTGGACCACAGCACACCAGGCCCTTCTATCTTCCAGTATCTCTCAAAGTCTGTCCAGGCTCATGCTCACTGTTTCCATGGTGCAATCTATCCATCTCATCCTCTGCCATCTCCTTCTCCTTTTGCCATCAATGTTTCCCAACATCAGGGTCTTTTCCAACCAGTCCCATCTTCTCATTATGTAGCCAAAGTATTTAAGCTTTAGCTTCAGTGTTTGACCTTCCAGTGAGGAGCCTGAATTAATTTAAGTATTGACTAATTTGATCTCCTTGCTGTCCAGTGGACTCCCAAAAGTCTCACTGTCTCATCATGGTGGAGGGACTTGCATAGCTCAATGAAACTGTGAGCTGTACTGTGTAGAGTTACCCAAGATGGGCAGGTCATAGTGGAGAGTTCTGACAAAAGGCAATCTACTGGAGAAGGAAAGGGCAAGCCCTCTGAGATGACCTTTCATCTATCCTGTACATGTCTTGTATGGATATAGTTGTTTTCATATTGCCTCCCCTATTAGAAGGTAAGCTCCTTGAAGGCAGAGACTGTTTGCCCTTCTTGTATCCCTAGTGCTTAGCACAGTGAGTATCACATAGCAAATACTTAATAAAGTCTTGTTAACTTGGCTTGAGGAAGTTGTCTAGTAAAGAAATAAAGTTTATGGATTTAAATAAATTGAAATCAAATTATCTCCCATATATTAGTTAAACTCAGCCCTGAAAGAAAATAGGGTGGCGTGCTAATAGTTGACGAAGACATTGAACATCACGTGGTAGTAAGACAAAAGCTATTACTTATTAATGATAATCCAACTAAAACACTTTTTCTAGTGAATTTTTCCAAGTTCAAGGTTGATTAGTTCATTGTCAAACTGTGAAAAGCAAAAGAATGTCAGGATGCGTATAACAATACAGTGGATGATAGCTTAATCGTGGCAGTCTCACCACAACTCTCATAATGCTCATTAATTCTCCAATGCAAATCACGCTAGTTTTTCAGCAATTCTGAATCTACGTTTGAGCAAGGTCAGCAGAGAAGAGAGGGACTAAAGATCCATTGCAAGACCTTTGCATTTCTAAAAATACCAGAAGAGCGTTTGATATTCATCTCTATGACTTTCAGGCTGAGAGATCTTACCTAGTCTTATAAAACCACAGAAAATGGACTGACTTTTTAAAGACTTTTTAAATATGACCATCTACTCTAGGTTAAGATTCAGTAAAAGAATTGCTGCCAGATTTTGCAAGGCCCAGGGTGGAATCACCCAGACCACTTAAGGCAGCTAGATGATTCAGTAGAAAGAGCATTGAAGTCAAGAAGTCCAGAGTCCAAATCCAGCTTTGGAGACATATTAGCTGTGTGACCCTGAGTAAATCACTTAACCTCTGTTTGCCTCAGTTTCCTTATATGTAAAACGTGGATAACAATAGTACCTCCAAGGGTGCCATAGAGATAATATATGTAAGAAATTTGGAAGCCTCAAAGTGCTATATAAATGGTAGCTGTTATTCTGAGCATTCAAATGATTATTTCAATTCAAGTATTCAAATAGAGTTGAAAAATATTTAAAATATCATTTTGAATATTTAAATGATTAGTAGACAAAGTTATAGGACAGTAACAGATTTGAAATCTATTGGGATAAGAGAATACTGGGGGACTACATGTAGTGGAGATTTAAATTCTTGACCCAGTCTAATGTAAGAAAGAGCATCACCCAGAATCATAATAAAATTTAGACCTAGAAATCAGATAACCTAACGCCCTCATTTTATATGGATGAAGAAATTGAGGCATAGAGAAGTTGTGATTTACCCAAGCTTACATAGCTAATCAAAACAGAATAAGAATTTGAATTCAGCTCTTCTGACTCAAATCCTAGTGCTCTTTCCATTAAACCTTGCTGCTTCCTTCACTAGTGAGTGGTTCTGGATACTTATTATGTTTTGTCTTTCCTCTGGGGTTAAATAAGGGCGGCTGTAAATTAGATACTGTTAGCTTGAATGCTTGCATGGGCCCTGGACTCTTTTCCCCACATCTTTGGAGACCTTGCCATGAGATATATTCTGATATTCTCTAAAGAAATATGGGTAGGGACAAAATGAGTCAAATTCTGAGGTTCTTAGGAAAATTCCTGACTCCAGGCCCAGTGCTTTATCCATTTCTCCACCTGGTTGCCCCTTGATTTGTACAAAGACAAAAATATTGCATAGATGGGAGAGTAAGCGTATAGGCCAATAGTCAATGGGGTTTTTCTTGGTCACCTTTGGGGTGTTACTAGCGTCCAGGATTTCTCCTGTACTTTTTGAATCTTTTCCTCCTTCAGATCCTTTGCTCATTGATCCTCTACGTGCAAGCACAGTACTCAGTCTTGTCTGGTCAGGCAGCTAAAGTGTTGGATGGCCTCAGTGTTCCACAGGTATCCTGTCAATATCAAAGAAAATCAAGTTAGAACCCCAACATTAGGTGGATCCCCTGAATGGGGAGTGTTGAGGTTTAGGGGTGCTGGAACCCCTAAATAGTGACATGCAGGTTCTGCCTCGAATGAATTCAACCCAAGCCTTCTTTCAGTCAAAGACAAGGTTTATTAGAACACTGGTCTGGGCGGATGAGATTTTAAGAATTTGCCATACGTGTGACACTTGCATTAACAAGCAGCCTATATTGACTCTGAGCATTGGCCAGACTCTTAAAGAATCTCAGCACTTTAATGGAGACAAGATGGATCTTTTATACAGAAGACTGTGGGAACAGAGAACGGATCTAGATGGAATTAAGGAGTGATTGTCTAGGGTGGGGCCAGGTACAGACAGTTTAGGGGCATTTACTTAACTGGGAAGGGGCAATTGCTCCAGGTGAACACCAGGGACATGAGCTACCTGAGAGAGCCCAGGACTTTTCCTTTTAAATGTCCAGATCCCGAAGACCTAGTCTTTTCCTTTTAGGGGTGCAGATCTCATCCCCATCGAGAGGAGATGAACTAAAGTTGTATGGGATTGGCAGGTATAGATGGCCTGCATCTTTGCCAGGTCGAACGGGAGGATATCCCTACCAACGAAATCCCAAGTCCTTTGGATTGTTTGAGTATTGAGTTTGGATTCATACAAAAATAAAAATCTTTGCCTTTAAGGAGTTTACATTCTGCTGGGGGTGTAGGGCCAGGAGTGCAATAATATAATATATATACAAACTATCTACAAAGTAAATTTGTGGGGTAGGAGAGCACTAGCAACTGGGGAAATCAATAAGAGTCTATTATATGAGGTAGCTCCTGAACTACAGAAGCCAGGAGGTTGTGAAGGGAGAACATTCAAGGCAGGAGAGGATAGCCCGAAGCAGAGCCAGGAGGCTAAAGATGGAACGTCATATATGGGCAGTAGCCAGTTTGGCTGGAACATTGAGTGATTGAGGAGGAATACTGTGTAATCAGCCTGGAAAAAGAGGTTGAAGCCAGATTGTGTGATGGGTTTTAAATGCCAAGCAAAGTAGTCTGTATTTTATCCTAGAGGCTTAATGCAGCCACTGAAGCTTCTCGAATAGGGAAGTGGCACAGTCAGACCTATGATGTCATGATATCAGTTTGGTAGCTGTATGGAAAATGCATTGGAGTGGAAAGAGACAAGGGCAGTAATTTTGAGGCTACCACAATTAATAGAGGTGAGAGGTGATAAGGGCCCAAGCTCCAGGGTTGTCCATGTGAGTAGAGAGGAAGGGATAGGTGCAAGAGATTTTGCCGAACTGGTCAACAAGAATTAACAACTGATTGTACTTCGGAGGTGATTAGTGGTGAAGACTCAAGGATGACCAACTTCTAGGGTACAAATGTAGTTTACTATTTTGGACAGACATGTGGAAATTGAGATGCCCAGGAGACATCAAAGTAGGGGACTCCTAGTAGGTCAAAAGATATATAGGACTGGGACTCAGGAGACAGATAATTGATGAATATGTGGATTTGGGAGTCATCTGTGTAAAACTAATCATAGTTGAACCTGTGGCCGCTGATGAGGTTACCAAGAGTATATAAAGAGACATGAAAGGGGTCCAGGATAGAGCCCTGAAGCATATCCACACATAGTGGGCAAGGCAGGACATACAGATTATCCTGCAGAAACTCTGGAGCAGCTCTGTCATAAGAAAAGCATTGTCATAAAAACCAAGGAGGGAGACAGTATCCTGGAGAATGGTTTACAAACAGTGTGAGATATTGAAAAGAGGTCTAGAAGACTGAGGCCTCAGAAAAAGCCTTTGGGTTTAACAATACATTATTGGCACCTTTGGAGAGAGCCATTTCAGACAAATAGTAGGGTAGGAAGTGAGAATGCAGAGCCCCGAGAAATGAGTGCAAAGAGAGCAAGTGGAGACTAAGGAATGAGGCTGTGAAAGGGGGGAGATAGGACCATGAGTTGAAGGGACTTGATGGCCATCTGGGTACATTTGTTTATACCTTTGTGTAGCCATATTGTGTAAAAGGCTGTTCTGTCTTCTCAAAGGCTGCTCTTTGCCAGTGTAAGGGCACCTTCATTCATCCATTTTACTCATGTTTAGTTTAGAAGATCCTGTTTTGTCTTTCTCTGATTCAAAACTGCTCTTTGATGGCCTTGCAGGAGGATTACCTGGTCTTTAAATAGTTGTGCTTGAAGATCATCCCAGAACTTTCCTAGTAAGCAATACATTAATTCATCTTTATCTGGACACTGGATATAGAAGGAGCACCTTAAACTTGTGGCTTCAGTTGACAATGAAAATCCATTTGCTTCGTGGTCATAATCTAACTTGGGATAAAGTTTATGGTGGGTTTTTGATTTGGGTGACGTGGAAAATAGAATAATCACTCATATCCCTGTAAGTCAGACTTCCACTGAAGAAAGAGGAGTGAGTACTTATTCCTTCCTTTCTCTGAACAAAGACTGATCCATTTCTCCATCCATTTAGACTGACATGAAGACTCATCTTCCTGAGTTCAAATCTGGCCTCAGATACTTAGTAGCTGTATGACTCTGGGCAAGTCACTTAACCCTGTTTGCCTCTCTTTCCTCAACTGTAAAATGAACTGGAGAAGGAAGCAGATCATTCCACTATCTTTGCCAAGAAAACCCCAAATGGGGTCATGAAGAGTCAGACTGATAAGACTAAATGACAAGGCAATTGCATCACTGTTATCTGAAGCACCCAACGGGCTATTGGTACTAAGTGAATGCTAATTCCTCTAAGTAATAGTGATTAGCAGTGTATGTGACCCAGGACTTTCACCTAGGGTGTGCCTTTTCTCATCCACATGGTAAACTTTGGTGGCTTATGGGTTTCCAAATAGCATTGTTTTAGTTCATAGTTCCCGCAATGAGACCACGATATAGTGAATATGGTACTGTAGCTGTAGCTGTAGCTACGTACTTGTTGAGCGACTATGCAAGTCACTTAGTATCTCATATTTCTCACTTGTAAAAGGACAGAGTTGGTTTCTGTGGCTTCTGAGGTCCCTTCCAGCTCTAAATACATGATTCTAACATCTTCTTTATTTGTAATAATATTATTACATAATTTATATATATGACTATAACTATATGGAGTATATGATTATATTATGCATATATAATTTATGTTTATATGGGATTATATATTACATTATATGTGATTATATATAATATATACTTTCTATCATATTATTCTTTTCCTATATATAATTCTGTGTACTATTTTATATTATAATAATAACTGAGCTGAACCAATGCTATTTGGAGACCCCTAAGTATTAAGGTTCGCCATGTGACTGAGAAAAGGCACATCTTATATGAAAGTCCTCCGTCACATCCTGTGCTAATCACCATTACTTGGGTGACTTAGCATTCACTGAGTCCTTTTCTAAGCTACAGTAGCCAAGCATGGCAGGTGTGCCTCATAATGCAGATAGACCTACCTTTCCCAGAAATGGACACACGTCCTAAAAGTCAGACTTGTAACTCAAACAAAAGCAGTACCATGCAAATTGAAATTATATTATCGTTAAGCGAACTTCCTCATCGTAAGTCTCCAAACTGGTCATGATGTATTTATATCAACTGGCATATCTCCTCATGTATGTGAGCCCTCAGAAAAGCTTTCCAGGACTGAAGTAACTTGGGGTCCACCTCTATTCAGAGCTGCTCATGAACTTTCACTGATGTATTTACTTTGGCTGCCCTGTACAGGCACTACAGCATTCATCACCTGCTTTGTGAAGACACTGGGACTGGACTTTCCCACCATACCAGGATACCTTCTCTGGCTTAATCAGTACAATATATACAAGCCTGGTTATTATCAAATGTCATCATATCTTTATAACATTCAAAAATTATGTTTAAAATGCTTTGAGATTCTTTAAGCACTATATTTTTGGAAACTATTCTTGTACTGTGCTTAAATGGCCTGAAGACTTATTTACAACACAAAAAAATGAATAATGAATGAATGAATGAATAAATAAAGCATTTATTAAGTGCTTACTATGGCCAAAGCACTGTACCAAGTAGAAATAGAAAAGTAGGACCGTCCTTGCCCACAAGGAACTAACATTCTAATAGGGGAAATATACGTATGAAATGTCTTAGCTTAAGTTAGATGGAAAGTTCCCAAGGTCCTTAGAGTGCAGTGGCCAAGAAGATGTTAAGCTTCTTTAATATTATTTCCACCAATAAAATCATGTAAGTTTTCAATACTGAACCATTTAACAGTGCCAAAGACTTTCCTTTCTGGAGCTTCAGTAGGTACGGGTATAGCATCTGCAAAAGCCGTCGCCAGGTTGCGTCTCCACAGATAGGGTGGCGAGGTAGCGCCATAGTGTACAGAGCTTTCTTCTTGAGTTTAAATTTGGCCTCAGACACTTACTAGCTGTATGACCTTGGGCAAGTCACTTTGCCCTGTTGACCTCATTTTCCTCATCTGTAAAATGAGCTGGAGAAGGACATGGCAAACCACTCCAATATCTTTGCCAGGAAAACCCCACGTGGGGTCACAAACAGAAAGACACAACTGAAACAACTGAGTAGCGTCACATCAACACAACCAATTTCTGTTGAGTACCCCTTTGCTCCGCTCAACCTCATGGGCCTGAGTTTACACACCTTTCAACAAGGGGGGAAATGAAATGTGTTTTAAATACTTTTCATGCTTGCCCATGCTTAAAAATCTATTTTATGTAGGATATTTTGGTCTTTTTTTTTAGGGCCCTCTCTCAAGATGATCAAGATGACGCTCACCTCAAAATGGAGGATATAATCCAAACAGTAAGTGGGCCCATGTTTGTATCCCATCACTAGAGGTTACATCTCTGGACACGACCTCCCTCTTCCTACCCAGTATCCACTGAGTTAGCATTTGACTGTCTATGCTTTGACAAGACTGGAAAGACTGTCACTGCGTTGAGGGTCATAGTTTCAATTTGTTATGAAGGCGTTGTTTTTCCCTCTCTTTATCTTTCTCAGCGGGAGGAGTAGGAAGGAAGTTTTAAGGTTTACAAAGTGCTTTCTCTTTTTTTAATTAAAATTTTTTTCAATTAACAAGCATGCATTTTAATTGAAAAAGTTTAATTAAAGAGAAAGTACTTTGTAAATCTTAAGCCTTCTCTAAATATGAGATGCTATTGTATGACTGATTCTCTGAGGTGAACTTGTCACCATTTCTAAGCCAGGCTTAGAGTTGTTATGTTCAGCGATCAGTGTTAGGTTTGAGGATTTTGAGCTCTTAAAAACCCTCTTATTTCAGAAATGGAAGCTGAAAGCCAGTGTTTTGGCAGAGTAGAAGTAAAATATGATGGTGTACCCTTAGTACTGACCCAAATATGTTAGAAGACAGACTGGGACTGTGGAAGAAGCACTGTTGCTGGACACAAAGGAGCTGGGTGTAAATCGTGACTCTGATCTGTTACTATTCTGTATAAACCTGGCTCAGTTATTACACCTCTCTAGGCCTCAGTTTCTGCACCTATAAAATGGGCTGGTTGGACAAGATGACCTCTCCTCTGACTGAAGTTCTATGATCTGATGACAAAATTAAAGAAACCTTCATGCAGTTAATGCTGGATTTCTCTTGCTTTCTTACAGCCTGACTGTCCTAAGGCAGAATGTTTTGAAACCCTATCAGCCATGGAACTTGCTGAACAGATCACACTGTTAGATCACATAGTGTTCAGGAGCATCCCCTATGAGTAAGTGCCTGCTGCCATCCCCCAAGAACCTCCAGAGTCGCTCTGTAGGGGGACATCCTTCCCCCTAGTTGTTGGAGAGGTGGGTGCTGATGTGCGTGGGTAACCTCCGGAAGCGCAGGTTAAATGTTGACTCGATCCTGCTGAAGAGTATTCCAAGCCTGTTTATATTTCTGAGATGCTGAGCATGAGGGGCTCCAGGCTCTCTTGGCTTCCCTGTATCATCCTGGATGTGGTTACTGTATATGCCCCTGCAGTCTTTCCCTTGTTTTCTGGGCCAACAGCCTCTTCCCTTTTTACTCAGTTGAATCACTGCAAGAATTTCTATAGTTCTGGCTCCTGCCTTGCCCCAAGGTAAAACAATAACAGCCAAAACAACCAGAGGACAGAGAAGGGGCTAGAACTGTCCCGTCACACTCAGATACAAAAATGGGTCACTAATCTCATTAGGGATCCCTGAAGGCCACATGTTGGCTTAGTTTTAAAATGTGATGTCATCTGTGTATTACTGTATTTTTATTTACCTTGTTAAATTTTTCCCAATTACGTTTGCATCTGGTTAAGCTGCACTTGGCAGCATGCTTGACACCTCTGTATATTTTTTTAGGAGATTTTTTAGTCATCTAGCATCTAGTTAGCACCTATTTGTGTCAGGCTCTGAGTTAAGTATCTGAAGAGTAGGTTCTGAGAAAAATGTGAATGAACTCCTGCTTAGGAACAGTAAACATCCTGGAACCTTGGCTTTGGGCAAATAGGACACTGAGAGGTTTCAGTCTAGTGATGCTGGTGGAGATAGAGCACCCACTCTGGGCCTACTTTTCCAATGCCTCCTTACCCTGGCACGTCAGGTACTCCAAGGGTAACTATATCTCCCCTTAGGATTCTAGAAATAACCCTGACGAATTGGTTTTCTACTGTTGTAGCTGATGAGCCCTCCCGGAATACCAGCTAGCCAGACTTAATTACCTTTTAGAAAGGAATATTTATTAGATGCTACAGTAAAATACCCCTCCCCAAGTCTGTGACCCACTCTTGCACACAAAAGACCCCTGGGGAAGATGGGCTCAAGCTTAGAAAACAGGTGATGAAGGGGCAGCTCAGAGTTCCTGATGCAGCTTGAGGGGTGATGGAGAGAAAAAACTGGGCCACCTGCAGTTAGAAAGACTTGAGGCCAAATTTGGTTTCAGATACCTATTATTTATGTCACCATGGGAAATTTATCTAACCTCAGTTTTCCTCAGTTTCCTCTTAAGTCTTCCTCAGGACATTAACAGTCTATACCTTCCAGAATTGTCAAGAGAATCAGATGAGATATGTGTAAAAAGCACTTAGCACAGTACCTGGAATACAGTAGGTGTCATAAAAATGCTTATTCCCATTCCTTCTTGATTATTGGAACTCCTTTTCTCCCTTTGTGGAGTTCTCATTTGTTATATGTTGCTCTCTGTAGAGTCCTGAGACTATCCTTCTTCTGTGTCTAGTTTGTCTTCAAGCTTATCTATCTATTGGTTCCCAGTGTAGATGCTGCCATCTATCGCTGCTGCTCCAAGGATACTACCATCAGCGATGGTGGGGAAGTCCAGTTTTCCCAGCTTTTCAAATGTTACAACACTTTCCATCAAGGGTTAAGGGGCAAGAAGAGAGAGTTCCCCTACTTTCCCATCAGTGATTTCCTCTCAGGAGCAAACCTGTTATTATAATGCCAGTTTACCAATTGACTTGCTGTTTTATCCAAGTCTCACAGGGCATGACTAATCTTCTGCATTTAACTACAAGACGTGTCTTTCCTTTGTGGCACTTTCATTCAGTCCATACACATTTTACCCCTTTGACAGATTCCATAACTCAATCAAACAGTTGCTTTCTCTAATAAAGGTATCAGGGTATGGAACATCTTCTTAGTTGCAGTCATTGGGGTTGAGGAATGTGGGTCATCCCTCTTACAGGTAAAAGGAAAAGATACAAAAAGTGCTGCTCCCAACTGACAATTTTTGTTGATGTGCCCAGTCTTGGGAATTCAAAATGAGTCTCTGACTTATCTAAAGCTTAGCCGTACAGGAATGTTTTTGGTTTCTGGAATACTACTTGACTTCCCTATCCATTTGTTTATATTTTGTCTTTCCTGGCAGTCAGAGATGTCTCTGTGGTGGTCCCGTGATAGGGAAAGTATCAAATATTTGTGTAAGAAATGAGCAACCGAAAAAATCCTTTTCTTACTGGTCCAGAGATGGCAAAATTTGTACCATTATGACTGTGAGCTATTGTTAGTTAGAAAGTAAATCATCTAAGGTGTTCAGTAAAATTGAAGTGGGGCATCTCCATCCTGAGCAGGGCCCAGAATTGCTGATACATTTAATATTATTAAAATGAGTAATTATAATAACAAATCAATAAACTACAAGGCAGTGTATAAATATGAGCCAGTATCATCACCATTACTATTTTCATAGCTACCATTTTTTAAAGCAAATTGACCGTAGCTGTTGTTTGTTTCTTAAACTTTCAGAGAATTTCTTGGGCAGGGTTGGATGAAATTGGATAAAAATGAAAGAACACCCTACGTTATGAAAACCAGCCAGCACTTTAATGATGTAAGTAATCATATAAAGTAAAAGACTTTTGGATATGATCCAGGAATATGAATGGCAGGGTATAAACCTTCTCCTTTAAAACAAATGCTTTATTTTTTTTTAATATGGAAGTGATAGAATGTTAAAGCTAACTTTAAAATCCTCCAAGAGCACAAAAAGGTGCAGTTGCTTTTAGTTTTATGACTAAGTGTCTAGCATGTTGAAGCCACTTAAGTGGGGCCAAATAGAAGGTCTAAACTGAATTCAAAATTCTTGCTACTTTAATGAAACATTGGTAATGAATATCTCTTCATCCAGTCATTTTTCTTAATGAATGGGTCTGGGTAATTTTCCATCTCTAGTCCATTTTTTACCTGTCTGCCAAGAAAACCCCAAATGGGCTCATAGAGTCAGACATGACTCAAACAACAACTGGGCAGGTAGGTGGAGCAGTGGATAGAGTACCAGGCTTGGAGTCAGGGAGACCCACCTTCTTGAGTTCAAATCTGGCCTCAGACACTTGCTAGCTATGTGACCTTGGGCAAGTCACTTAACCCTCAGTTTCCTCATTTGTGAAATGAGCTGGAGAAGGAAATGGCAAACCACTCCAATTTCAAATAGGGTCATAACTCTTTGGATATGACTGAAATGAAGGAGCAACAACTCTAGACAGGGTCTTATCAAAGAAATTCTCCCCTCTCACATTCTGGATGCTTTGTTTCTTTCTCCTACTGCATATCAACTCTTGTGGCTGTCCTCACATGCTTGGTCTGCACTCCTCTATCAACTGGAAAATCTCTCTTAAATGGTATTTTTTTATATGTGTTAACTGTGATAACTAAGGTTCATAATGATGACCTTGAAGAACTTCAAGACCATTGAATTGTCAAAAGAATTTAAATTAAGTTTGATATCCAATTCAATTCCACAAATATTAACTTTCTATAAGGCACCAGTGCTAAACGATGGATATGTGATGGTTACTATTTTGGGTGTTAAGCATATTTTATCCTATTCTAATCCTCTGCCTATGTATGCTATACATGATTAACTAAGATATCCCATTCACTGACCCTGCAGAAAGTTCCTCTCTCCACTCTAGAGATACATGAGGTTTCATTAGTTAATTTTTGTAGGGAGCTTAAGTGAGCATTGAGAGTAGTATGATCGAGACATTTATCATGTTCCTTTTATTTGTGTTAAATAACATGCTTGTTTTTCCCCAAATGCTTCCATCTAAGTCTTGCTCCTTCTTGTCTTTGTACGTTAGATGAGTAACCTTGTGGCCTCCCAGATAATGAATTATGCTGATGTCAGCTCCCGGGCCAATTGCATTGAGAAATGGGTCGCTGTTGCAGACATCTGTCGATGCATGCACAACTACAACGGAGTACTGGAAATCACCTCAGCCTTAAATAGAAGCGCAATCTACAGGCTGAAGAAAACTTGGGCCAAAGTCTCTAAACAGGCAAGTAGCGATCGTTCCAAAGATGACTTTCTCCTAAGAGGTGGAGGCCACTGAACTGAGCGCCAAGATAAATATTGGTAATTAGGAAATCATTTAATAAAGTGAGCAGTGCAGGTGCCAACGTGCGGTGCCCACTTGGATCATTATTGTGTTCTTGACACTAATTAATCTCCCTTCTGTTCATTTTAAATCCAATCATTTTAAGGAAGAAGAATTTAAACCAAAACATTCACAGAAATATTTGGGGAAGAAAACCTAGCTTCATGGATTGTCAGATTAGAATATTTTCCCACAAACCCCTAGCCCCAGGTCGCTTCCCGGAAAGCTCACTTTACTGCTTCTAGTCCGGATTTTTTCCAGCATCTGCTTTCTTTCTCCCTTTCCTCTCCCTGAAGGTAAAGGCGGGGGGGGAGGGAGGGGGAGGGAATATGTGAAAAAGCCCCTGCAACAAATATGCATAATCAGGCAAAACAAATTCTCAAATTGTCCATGTCCAAAAATATGTGTTTTCCTCTTCATACCCAGCCCATCCATCCTTTTGACTTCAGGAGAAGGATGCCATGTTTCATTGAGTCCTCTAGAGTCATGATTGAACATTCTGTTATTCAGAATTCTTGAGTCTTTTAAAATTATTTATTTTTAGAATATTGTTCTAGTATTGCATTGTTCTCTGGTTCTGCTAGCATCCCTGCATTAGTGAAACCTGAGGTTCAAGGGACATCCTAGATTTCACCACTTTTCCATTTGTATAGATTTCTATATATGCTTCCCAATTACATTCAATAAGTTCCCTCCTCCCATTCCTTATCTGTTCTTCCCTAGTATATCCTTTCCCCTCTTCCCTTCTATTTTAGGAATGGTTGGAAGTTCTCATGTTCATTAAAGGTCCATTTTTCCTCTGTAGGATTGTACTTATTTTTATTGCGTAAGTTACTCTCGGTTGTAACCCTATGTCTTTTGCCTTTTGAAACATCACATCACATGCTCTCTGCTCCTTTATAGGGGCAGGTACTCATCTTTGGGTGATCCCAACTGCTACAGTTCCTGGGTACTTGAACATTTTTTCAAGCTGCTTTGGCTTGGAAGCTCCGGATTTTGGCCATAACATTCATAGGATTTTTCATTTGGGGCTTCCTTTCAGGTAGTGACCGGTGTCCTCTCGTTCTAAGCTATCTAGGCAATTTTCTTTTATGATTTCTTGAAATATGATATCTGGGCTCTTTACATTAGCTTTTGTACCTCTCATGCTAAGTCCTGATTCTCTTTTTGGATCTCTCCACTATAGTTTTCATTTCTTTGTCAGTTCTTTTCTCAATCTCTCTCATTTTATCAATGCAGTTTTAAAAAACTTGCATTATTTCTTCTAGGGATTCTAATTAATCATTTGGATAATCTTTGTTTTTCTTTAAGGCTATTTATAGGTGTTTTGGAGTTATTTTCCTCCTTCGGGTCTGTGTCTTGGGCATCCCAGGCCTTATAATAGTTCTTTAAAAAAAAAAAAAAACCAACTAATATCTTTCAGTGTTCTGGAGTTGCTTGCCTGGCTCTGGGGGCTGTATCTGTGGCCCCAGCCCCTCTAGGAAAACCCTTCACTACTGACTTGGCTGGGTAGGGAGTGAGGCTTTGATCCACTCTGCTCTGCTGGTTTGATCCAGAGATCTATCCAATCTATCCTGGCCCACTTCTCTGCCTTTGTTTCTGCCCCGGTGTCTTGCCTCTAGGTTGTACTAGAAAGATAACCTGCTTTGGTTTCTCCTATATCTCAGTCACTGCTATTTTCCTAGATCGTTTCCAGAGCAGCTGTGGGGGTAACTGGGCTGCTCCACCATCTTCATTAGAATTCTCCCAATCTGGTTCTTTGTTAACCAAACAATAAGGTAAGAAGAGTCCAGGCCAGCAGGCTTATATCTCACTTTCTTTTAAATTTGCTATTGGAATACTCCAGGGGAGAGAGGAAAAATGTCCTTGAGTAGATAGAGATGGCCTCAGTTTTTTCCCTCTTTAACTGTCTCATGGTTTTGTTCATCTGATCTCAAATTCTCATTGTTGCTTTTTAAAGGTAATTTTCATCCCTTTTTTCTAGTTTCTATTCCAGCATTTCTCAGTCTTCAAACTTTGCCAGTAGAACAATTCATTTTATTTTTTCAAGTAATATTTTATATTTCCCCAATTACATGTAAAAAACAATTTTTTACATTGGTTATATATATTTTTTAAATTTTGAGTTCCAAATTCTATCTCTCCCTTCCTTCCTTCCCCCTTCCCTGATATGGTAAGCAATCTGATATTGGTTAAACAAATGTAATCATGTAAAACATTTCCATATTAGTCATTTTGTGCAAGGGGCAAACAAAAAAAAAAGAAAGTGAAAAATAGTATGTTTCAGTCTGTTTTCGGACACCAGTTCTTTCCCAGGATGCAGACAACATTTTCCATTATGAATCTTTTGGGATTGTCTCGAATCATTATATTGCTGAGAATAGCTAAGTCACCCACAGTCTTCATCGTACAGTATCGCTGTTACTGTATAAAATGTTTTCCTGGTTCTGGTCACTTCCCTATGAATCAGTTCATGTAAATCTTTGCAAGTTTTTCTGAAATCATCCTACTTGTCATTTCTTATGGCATTGTATTCCATTGCAATCATATGCCACAACTTGTTCAGCCATTTTCCCATTGATGGGCATCCCCTCAATTTCCAATTCTTAGCTCCTATAGAGCTGCTATCAATATTTTTGTCTAAGTAGATCCTTTTCTCTTTTTGAAAAAAATCTCTTTGAGATGTAGACTAGCAGTGGTATTGCTGGATCAAAAGGTGTGCAGAGTTTCATATCTTTGAGCATAGTTCTGAACGATGCAATTCATTTTAGCAAATATTTGATAAACATTTTCCATGTGAAAGGAATTGTGGGGAAATTAAAAGAAAGCAAATATACACATATAAATTGTGCAATTATACATATATAATATAACATGTATGTAGATAT
Organism: Notamacropus eugenii; assembly: GCF_028372415.1. Lineage (NCBI taxonomy): Eukaryota > Metazoa > Chordata > Mammalia > Diprotodontia > Macropodidae > Notamacropus > Notamacropus eugenii. The sequence continues at coordinate 462,457,243 of NC_092875.1, read as the reverse complement.
GAACATAGATTATGTCTTTATATATGTATACATACATGTATTTTTATTAGGACACGGTTCTAGCTCTCACGGAGGTTGCCATATAGCTGATTTAAACTATGACTGATATGTAAGTGTATAAAATTGCTGGTCCTGAATTGTATATAAATTCAGTCAATCACCAAGTATTTATTTATTAAGCACCTACTATGAGTCAGGTGCTGGAAACAGAAATAAAATGAATGAAACAATCCTATTTGGTTGGAGCTTCCATTCTTCTGGGAGGGACAAGGACTTCCATAAGTATAGAATAAATCTAAAGAGAATAAATGCCAGATGGTATAAGAGGGAGGCGCTAGCAGCTGGGGTCAGGAAACGCTTCAGGCAGAAGGTGGTGGTGACTGAGGTGCACCTTGGAGGAAGAGGCAGAGGTGGCCCAAGGCTGCTTCAGGTGATGGGGAGGGAGAATCTGACAAAATCAGATTCCACCAACTCTTACTATGCAGGTACCTGGGGAGAGAAAGAGAAACTGTACCTGGGCCCTGCCCTCCTAACGAGAAGATTATTGAATATATTGCTTTACATTTTGAAGATGCTGCAGGCAAGTTTGGTCATTAAATAAAATGAGCAGCAGTTCAGTTGCAAGGTTGTTGTGTCCCCTCAGAGCTGCCACTGACAGAAGCTGGGCTCTGGCCCAGTGAGATACCTATCAGGATTTCCAAATGATACCTGTTTTAGAATGGGTTCACCCTGGTTCAGAGAAGTATCTTGTAGCTGTTCCTGCAAAATATAGATGAAAGTGCCTGTCCTAGATCAGATGCCCTGATAATGTGTAGAAGTATACAACAGGTTACAGTTTGCTGAAGAATATGTGATCATGGGGCAGCTATAGTACACAGAGTGCTGGACCTGGAGTCAGGAAGACTCATCTTCCTGAGTTCAAATCTGACCTCTGATACTTACTAGCTGGGTGACCCTGGGCAAGTCACTTTACCCTGTTTGCCTCAGTTTCCTCATCTATAAAGTGAGCTAAAGAAGGAAATGGCAAACCAAGAAAACCCCAAACGAGGTCACGAAAAGTTGGATACAACCAAAAACAACTGAACCACAGCATAAGTGATCACAGTTCTGAGTTGCCTTTGTCTGTATTCAACAAATAAGAAGCAGCTACTATGTGCTGGGCATTGGGGATACAAAAATAGATAGGCGCATAGATCTTGCTCTTATGGAGCTTACAGGGAGCAAAGAATTACTGTATTTCCTAGGCTACCAGAGTAGCAAAATAATTGGACTTTCTGGCTATGGCAACCCTAATTCTAACTCTAACCTTAAAAAAAGAAAAAAAATTTGCGGGAGGGATGGTTAGGGTTATGGTTATGATTTCAGGATTAGACATATTCCAAATGGTTCATCTTGAAAAGTCTGCTTAACTTTGAGTCCATGACTCTAAGCAAGTCACTCGATCTCTTTCTGGACCTCGGTTTCCTTATCTGTAAAAGGTGGGACCTGCCCTTATTGTCATCTTTGTCTTGTTATGTCAATTTAGTCATGCCCAACTCTTTGTAACCCCATTTGGGGCTTTCTAGGCAGAAATACTGAGCAATTTTCCATTTCCTTCTCTAGCTTATTTTATAGATGAAGAACCTGAGGCAGACAGAGTTAAGTGACTTGCCTAGGGTCACACAGCTAAGTATCTGAGGTCGGATTTGAACTCAGGTCCTCCTGACTCCAGGCCCTGTGCTCTATCCATTCTGCCACCTAGCTGCCCCTTTGTCCATTTAATCTCTCAATCTCTGACCCTATGACCTCTCAGGCCCTTTACAGCATTGAATCCCATGTTCTCTCTAGAACTCCTGCAAGCGTTTCAACTAATTAACAAACCAGATTTTCTGTACTACCATTCCAATTACCTACTTCCCCCACTCTCTCTTTAAGGTAACTGTCCCTCTATACACTCCTGTCCCCATACGGTGTGAGTAATACCACACGGAGACCCTTGGTTGAATCTTTCATGGTACCACTGTTGTGTGCCTGCTTATTTCTGAAATAGATGAACTTTCTGTATTTTCTGTCATTTGGCAACTCATGCTCTGAAAATCATTGCTGCAGAAGGTTTGATGGAATGTTAATATTTTTCTCTCTAGACAAAAGCTCTTATGGACAAACTTCAGAAGATTGTATCTTCAGAAGGAAGATTTAAAAATCTCCGAGAAACACTCAAAAAGTATGTTTTCTTAGTCAGTAAAATTATCCACAGAGTACAGAAACGCATCACATATTAAGAATAAGAGAGCTGGCTTTAATTTTGCTTTCAAAATGATTGTTAAAAATAACTTTATGTGATTTTCAACTAAAATAATCTAGCTCAGTGGAATTTATTTTTCATTCACAGATTTAAAGTTTCTTTGAACCAATTCCAGATTTCTTTTCATTTTTCCTACCTGTACAATCAATGAAAAGTATTTTACCATGTAACTTGTATGCCAAGTACCGTGCCATGTCCTATGGATTCAAACACAAAACCTTAGCAGTCTCTGCCCTCAAGAAACTTACCTGCTATTGAAGGAGTAAATATTTACGTATGTAACTGTAGACAAAATGTAACAAAATAAATACAAATTAATTAGGAGCAGCTGGAAGCATTAGGAAAGACAGTGCCAAAAGTCCCCCTCTTGAGCTGAGTTTTAAAGAAAATAAGGGTTTCACAGAGAAAGTGGTCAAAGGGGGAGATTGCTTTCCAGTTACAGGGGGAGGGCAGCTAGTCTGAAGACTTCAAGACAGAAAACTGAATTTTATATGGGAAGAACAGCAGGAAGACAGTTTAGCTGGACTGTAGCATGTAGGAATGGAAGTAACACATATTAAGGTTGGAAAGATAGTTTTGGGCCAACTTGTAAAAAAAAAAAAAAAAGGCTTTAAAACGAGTGCATATACTTTTTTCCTAGAAGTAATAGAGAGCCATTGGAGTTTATTGAGTAAGGGTGAGACATAGTCAGACCTATTCTTTAGGAAAATCACTTTGACAACTGTGTGGAGGATTAGATTGGCATATGGAGAGACTTGAGGCAGGAGGATCATTTAAGTGGTTAATGCAATAAGAGTCCAGGCAACAGGTCATAGGGCCAGGTATCATTGTTATATTGTGCGACATGTTGTGAAAGTAGAAACAAGATCTGACAACTGATTAGCCATGTGGAGCAAGAGGGTAGTAGATGTGGATAATGCCAACGCTGTGAGTCTGGGTGGGTAGAGAGCGATGGTAATGTCCTCAACAGAAATAGAGGAGTTTAGAAGAGGAGTGGATCTGGTGGGCAAGAGAATGAATTGTGCACATGCTGAGTTTGAGATGTCTCCTACAAATGTCAGCTAACGGTTGGTGCTGTGGGACTGGAGCTCTGGAGAGAAAAGAGCTGGGTACAGAGATCCCACCCTACTATTGCCCTGCTGCCCTTTCTGATTGGGGCCATTCATCCGCATCCGACTGAAAACAAGTCATAGCTGTCATAGGGTTACTGAATTACAAAATTGGAAGACACTTTAGAGCCACCAAGTCTGACCTAGTTAATAAATGGGAAAACTGAGGCTTGGGAATGTTCAGATTTGGCCATGGCCACAGTGAGTGTCAGACTGTAGGACTATTTAAGGACTCAAACTATATCAGAGATAAGAAATGAGCTGCAGCATGGATTAGTGGATGAAGTGCTGATTTCATAGCCGGGAAGGCCTGGGTTTAAGCCTGCGTCTGACACACACTGTCTGTGTGACCCTGGCCAAGTCACTTAGGCCTACTGGCAACTTTCTGAGACTAGAAATTGCAGGCAAGGTGGCAGCCTGCACTGATAGAGAGAGTTAAGTCATCTGGGACGTCTATCTATTTAAAGAAGAGGAATGCTTAATCAAGGGAAATATCAGCGTTAGGAGGTCAGGCATGTTTGTCCCCTAAAAAGCACAAAGAAAGTCAACTCAAAGGTGGGGCAATAGTTCTCTACACCATCCAAAGACCATTTAAATGATCCCTAAAAGACAGAAGAAAATAACAGAAATCATGTGGTCTGTGATGCAAGAGGCTGGATTTACTTGTTGATTCCCTGTTGGCTGCTGGTTTTTATGTAATAAGGTATGGGCTATAGTTAGTCTTTAGAAGTTTCAGAGAGTTTCCTTGAATGACAGTGACCTAGAAGAGGGCTAGGCTCAGCCAGGGAGACCTGGGTTCAGTCCTGCCCCTGATACTTGGCCAGGTCACTCAGGATCTCTCTACACTTTCGTTTTCTCATCTATAAGATGGGCAAGATACCTGTAGTGTTTAAATAACAGGGTTGTTGAGAGAATCAAATGAGGATGTCTGTGGAGTGCTTTGTGAGCCTTAAAGAGATATAGAAATGTTGTTTATTTAGTATCTTGGCAAATACCATTTTTGTTGACTCTCGAATGAAATCAATGTGCTGGATAACTAGTAGTGATGCAGTTATGTCCTTCTGCCCCCAGCAATTGTAACCCCCCTGCAGTCCCTTATCTTGGAATGTACCTAACTGACCTGGCGTTTATTGAAGAAGGAACGCCAAACTTCACTGAGGAAGGCCTTGTCAATTTTTCCAAAATGAGAATGGTAAGTGACTTGCTTTAAAATAAAAATTCACGTGATTTCTTAGTACTTAAAAAAAATAAAATATTTTTACTGACACTCAGAGTTTCTGTGTATAAAAGTCAGAGACCATAACAATGCCATTTGCATTTGGTTTCTGGGATGGTAGAAACCTTGTCTTCTTCAGGCTGGTTCCTTTAGCTGAAGGAGCTGTAAAGAATTTGACAGTGACAGCGTTGTCTTTGTTGTCTGTTCATTTCAGCTTGTCTAACTCTTTGTGACCTCATTTGGGTTTGTTTGTTTGTTTTTTGTGTTTTTTGGCCAAGATCCTGAAGTGGCTTGGCATCTCTTTCTCCAATATGTGCCCATTTTACAGATGAGGAAAGTGAGACAAACAGGTCAAGTGACTTGTCCAAGCTGCTAAGTTTCTGAGACTGGTTTGAATTCAAGTCTATCCTGACTCCAGGCCTAGAGCTCTAGCCACTGAACCACCTAACAGTCTCCAGCAATGTAAGGAGTTAATATTTGAATGAGAAAGACAAAACATAAAAGGGAATTGTGGGAAGGCAGCAGGGGAAGAAGAACATAGTACCTCCCCCTCCCCACCCACCCAGGGTAAAGTTGATGACAAGGAGTGAACTGAGCTGTAAGTGAAGTGTGCGTGACTGGGACCTCTCATGAAATATAGAGAAATTCCACTGACCCTTTCCGGAGACTGTTTTTGCGGTCTTATCTTTGATTACATCTAATTTGTGTATAGGCAGCTAGGTGGCTTAGTGGATAGTGTGCTGCGCATGGAATCAGGAATATCTGAGTTTCAAATCTGACCTCAGATACTAGCTGTGTGACCCTGGGCAAGTCACTCAACCTCTGTTTGCCTTAATCCACCAGAGAAGAAAATGGTCAACCAGTCCAATATCTTTGCCAAGAAAACTCCTAGGACAGCATTAGTGTGTTGTGTGTGGTCCATGGGGTCAATAAGAGTCAGACACACATGACAAGTATATAACCTGACTCTCTACCTGTTACCTTCCACAAACTCAAACTGGCTGCTGACTTCCCATTCCCACCTATCTGTATAGTGTTCCTGGGCACCCCTACCTACCATATTTCTGCCAATACCATAGAAATCTCTGGGATGTTTCATGCCTTTGGTCATGGGATCATGCCCCCCTCCTTGCTCAGTGCTAGGGGAACAATTAGTCCCTTGTTCAGAATAACCACTGATAAAATACAAAATAATGCAGTTACCCTAGTGACAAAAGAGCACCCATTGGGAGGGAACATAGAAATGCAAAGAAGGAGCAGGTAAAGAACAGTTCTCAGAGCCTGCTGTTCCCCAGGCTTCTTTTGCCATTTGGAGCTTGGTTTGTGCCAGCTCTCCCTGAGACAGATGTCATCTGACGGTGCTAAAGGTATGTGGATCAGTAAAGAAGAGGAAGACGAAAACATGGGGTAGAGAGAGCAAAAGGGGCACAGTCCACCGTCTGGGTAAATGGAACAACTGCCCTGCAAACATAGCCACAGACAAAAGAGTTTTCTTTTCAGCCCAGAATTTGTAAAAAGAATAAAATATGAATAAAATATCCCTTAATTGCCTTTTATTTCTTTGCTAGATATCACACATTATCAGGGAGATACGCCAATTCCAGCAGACTTTCTACAGGATAGACCATCAACCAAAGGTAATATGGCACTGATATATGTGTTACGTTCATCACAGAGACTGTGCTTAAAGCGAGGCCCCAGCTCCAGAAGATGCTGACTGACCTGTGCCCCTCATAGGGCCTTCCTCCATAAGATAGTGGCAGATCACAGGACCTGTTCTGTGATGTGACAAAAAGACTGCATTCCTCAAAGCAAATCCCACAGGCTTCTGCATGTTGGAAGTCACCTTGTGCCTGCATCGGGGTGGTATTCATTTTCAAACACCTGAAGTTGAAATGCCATCATATTTGGCCTGCACATATATTTTAGCCTTTTTTTTTTGCCCCAAAGTCCAACCATCCCAGCAAAACATCAATCCTTTCATTCTCTTTTGTACTGTGTAGACACAAAACTACTTTAGAAATACTTCATAGCACACCTTGGCTGTGTGACATATACAAAGTTTGAGAGACATAGTTTCAGGGTAATTCATCATTTTATTAATCATGTGAGCATATAATTAACAAAAAGATCAGTGGAACTCTCAAATGCCGAAGATCCCTCATGGAACCCACTCAGTGCTTATGGGTGCTTGGAAAAGTGAGTGTTCTTGAAGGTGAAAATAAACTCTGGTTAATAAGTATTAAGAGAATGAATATTTTAATGAGAAGTGGGCTTATTCTAATGAGGGTCTGAGAATGTGACAGTGACCACTCAGTCTTGATCAAAGAGCCTTATCTATCCCCTTATCATACCGTCTAGGGTAATCTAGACAAAAAGGGGAATTCAATTTTACCCAGACCTGTCTGAGTAAAGCACAATGGCCCAGAATCCGTCAATTCACCTGAACTCAAATTCCTTTCCCTTTTAAACAGATCTGAGTTTTCCCTGTCGTTATGAGCCATACCCTTCAAAGGCTGCCTGAATAACCTACTAGGACTGATTTCCGAATGAGGAAGTAGAAATGGAGAAAAGCCTTGGCCCCAATGCAATAATTGGTTATTAATGTGAGGGAAAGCTGATTTATATAGTTGGTTAGCTTCCAATTTTTCACCAAGAGGAATAAGGTACAAATTAAAGGATTTTTACTGGGAAAGACTCAAATATAGACAAACAAGACCTCAAGCGGCCTTCGTTCTAATGAGGGAAGACCTCATAAAGGAGAACAAGAAAGTGGGGGAAGGAAAAGGAGTGTAGCTGCCAAGGACTAAGGTGCTGCCAAGGTCAAGTGCAGCAAGTGAGTAAATTCTGACAGAAAGGACTAGACTTCAGAGAAAGATTTGGTTTCTCTGAGCCTTTGAGTAAATTCATTCTGTGTTTCCCCTCCTCACTGCAGGTCACTCAGTACTTGCTGGACAAAACTCTCATCATAGATGAGGATACGCTATATGAGCTGTCACTAAAGATTGAACCTCGACTTCCTGCTTGAAGACGCCAGCTTTGCCCCTGAATCTACAGAGAACATCCATGTGAAGAGTTCAAACTGTGCCTGACATGCCTGCACGATGGGTGGGGAAGGGATGAGATTTCAAGCTCCATTCTCCTCTGACAAAAACTGAGGCTCCCAGAAATTCTGTCTCAAGCCAGGAGAACAGAGCTGTTTTAGGTGCAAGGCCAATGCTTCCGACTTGGCAGGAGGTTGGCAAAGTTAGAACAATATTTGCTTCTTAAAGAGAGGCCTTAGTGGAGAAAGAAGGCCTTTGTCACATTGAGTGATGGTTACTAATTTCATGGAGGTAACTAGGGAGGCAAATCTGACTCTCCTATGTTCCATTTAGAGCATGTGATCAGAGAGAGAGAGAAAGAGAGAAAGGTGTTTCTCTGGCATGTTACTCAACAGAGAACATCTACCTACCAACCTTAGGATATATATGCTTTCATTACATTCACTTTCAGATCAGTAAGAGCTTCACAGAAAAATGTAGTCACCTTGGGTGTGAGCTGCCCACCCCCTAAACTGTTTCCGTTTCATAGCATGTGCACTGTTTCAAATGTATGGATCAATAATTATCTTTAAGTAATCTAATGTTCTGAATTCATCTTTTCAGTCTTTGGGCAGCTGTACAGGAAGACAGAGGTGGGAGTGGGGAGCACAGGGGAACAGAAGTGAAATAAACTTGACTTTATAGATCAGTTGTCCTTAGACCCAAAGAGCTGCTTCTGGTAGTATGAGTGGAAGCCCAGTGCATTTCTCTGGGATCCATTCTCTTTGTTAGAGTGGCTGGCACCAGGTAGATAAAAGAAGGGATGGTCCTGAGTCCCAGTCATCTGTTTGACTGCTCCAGGATCAGGCGCTCTGGCTGCTGGCTGATTTTACTGTTAGCTTAGACACCCGCTCTTGACTACTGTCACCCGGAGATCTCTTCCTTTCCTCCTTCCCTACCATAACCCCATTGGAGGAGCTGCTAATCAAGCCTAAAAGGCAATCAGTTCCTACAATGAAGACTGCAGGAATGGTAGTGTTAAAACTTCTCAGTTCTAATATTTGCTTTACAAAACATTGTCATTGCTGATATCAATTCTGCTTGTTTTCTGTATTTCTACGCTGGTAATGTGGGATTCTGTTCCAGTAAGGATGCTGTTTGTTTTTAAAGGCCAGCGAACCCTGGATTATGAGCATCTCTCAGCAGAAAAGGTTTTTTGAGTAGTATTTTTAAAGCCCCTCTGGGCGAGCAACACTGCTAGTCTTCCAGGGTTTGGCCTTTAGTAGCTATAGGGGAATTTAGGGTTACAGGCCCCCACCTATTACCCATAGGGAAACTGATGTAGGTGATAACTAAGCTAACTTTCCCCCAAACTATCAGCTAGTAAAGAAATGGGGTTTTCTTATTGTTTACCTCCTTTTTCTTAGGGAGACAGCTGTTGGGTTTAATTACAAAGGAAAGGACAAGAAAGTGAAACAGATATTGTTACCCTAGCCTTTTGCATCTGACATCTCTAAGAGTCATGAAGTTTATTCATGTTGACAATGAAGAATTGATCTTTTGGGCTTGATTTTTTCCTCTTTATTTGCACTTTAATTATGTTGCCAGAGCTAACAGCTGTCCAATAAATTCCACTCATAGTCTCTTAAAAGTGGTGGAAGAGCTAACACTGAGGATGCACCTTTTGTGGCAGTGAATATCATCGTGTTTTCTGTACCTCAAGGGCCATCTCTGTAAATACCTACATAACAAAACATCAAATAAGTACTAGAAACTCAATTTAAAATCCTTGAAGACCTTTCCAGAAGCATCTTCAGTAGTTCTGAATTAACTAGCACGATGACATTATACCTGAGAAGGGTCGTTTAGAGATGTTCTATTTTTCTTTTAAGAAAAAAATTGCTTGTCCTTTATAGTATGAAATAAGAGGCTAATGCATCCTGATGCATGATAAGAAGCATGGGTTCTTTGAATCACAATAACATGCAACTGTATAGTTCATTTATCAATTGTGCATAATACAGAATTTGAAATTAACAACTGCCAGCTGCATATAATACCACCAAGTCTGCAGTAGAGAAGGAAAAAAACCTGATTGCCCCTTTTTTGGCTAGAAACCTAATCTTGCTGCTTGCAAAAAAAAAAAAAAAAGGATAGAATTGGGTATATGAGAATATGAAATGAGAGGCTGGCATATCATCAAGAGGCTAAATAATGATAGAATGGGAGGATAGACTGTGAGCTGTCAGTTTTGCCCTGCAGTGCCTGAGAGCCTCCAGCAGTGAAGGAAGGACTGACTGTGTGCCCATCACATTTTTCTCCTGATTTCACTTCTACATCTGAATTGCAAATTCGGACACATTTTATTTCTCTGTTCCAAATAAATCAGTGTCTATACATACCCTTTCTAACCACTTTAAATACTGATTACTAGAGAAAAATAGGAACCAAGGGTCTTTTAAATGATCATTCCTGTTTTTCTTACCCTACCAAAGCAGGTGGAAGGCATGCAGTGACTCAGTAGCTACTTTCGAAAAGCTTTCTTTGTACCTTCTGCTGAATCTGCACAGGCCAGGCTGGTACCAAGTTGCTGTCCACATTCCCCCCTTCCATGTTTGGCTCATATCTGTTAGCCCAGGGTTTCTTAACCTTTTCCTAGGTCATGGATCCCTATGACAGTCTGGTGAACCAGCCTTTGGATCCCTCTCAAAATTATGTTTTTAAATACACAAAATGCAAAGGAAAACAATTAACTTGAAATAGGTATAAAAATTGTTTTTAAAGTTCATTACACAGAAGATTAGGAATCCCTTTTCTAGTAAGATGGACAAGAACTACGTAAGAGAATAAATAAGGTGTGTCATACAATTATATGCTTCTTGCTAGGTGCCCCACACCTGAACAAGAGTATGGTAAGTGGACTGAGAAGGAACTATGCCCTCAGATGAGTTCCTGAAGATTTCCTTCTCCATTTTTAAGCAATTGAAATGGGTGACATGTATAAAGAAAGCTTTATAGTACTTTCCTTACGTGACCAAATAAGGAGCATCTTGTTTTGTCCTTGTCATATTTTCTTGACATGTCAGAAACTTTGTAGGCTATGAGATGGATCGATCCTTAAATCCCTTAAACCTTTCTTGTTTCTTTGTTGTTGGGTAATTCACCCCTTCACTATGTGGAACCACTTTTGTCTTCTGATTATGTGGGCTGTCACTTCACTTCCAAATAGAAGACATAAGAAAAATGCAAACATATTTTTGATCCAAACTACAAATGCCCATATAGAGAAAATATATACCACACAGACAAAAATCAAGCTCTAGTCTCATACTTGCACCTAAATATCCACAATTTCCATGAAATTTTCTTGGGGCTTTTAGAGGACACCTTTGGATATGAAATAAGATATCCAGTTTCACTACAGAGCCCCATCTCTTACCAAAAGCAGATATAGCCTTTGACATCATAAGGCATGAAGTAAAGTAGCATTTCAGTGAAATAACTCAGTGTGGGTACTTAGAATTGCTGGGGGACAATTTTATTCAGTCACCATTCAACAAAGCATCCAGTTGTGATTTGGTGAATTTTCATAAAATTGAAAGTTATTATTAAGAGAAAAGTAAAGCCTTCTATTCAAAATATTCTCCAGTTTTGATTTTGTATAGTGAACAAGCTTATCTCCTTCTCACATAAAACTGTCCCTAGATTATGTAAGACAAATCTTGGCTGGATATAATTTTAGAAATTTTCAAAATTCTAAGGGGTAATTTCTTCTACTTTATGAAAAGATGAACTTCAGATAGATTTCATTTCTAAATTGATCAAAATTAACATTCTCTTTACAAACTAAAGATTTTATTTCATTTTTGTCTATTGTAAGTTGTCCTACTATCCCCAAGTAAATTTCTTCTATGATTATAAAGTGTTTTGTGTATGTATATGTACATGTTTGCACATATAATCTGCACACATGTATGTGTCATCTATGGTTGTATATGCATACATAGATATATATCCAACCTCAGTAATCTAATTATTTTTGCAACACTATCACAGTGGGTTACAAGGATGGAGATCTGTTATAACCATGCAGAAAATGCCTGGTAAATGTCTGTAATGGGTAGAAACCAATTAGCAAAGTCATGAATTATTCTTGTTTAGCCATAAACAGGAAACAGCTCACTAGTTATACAATAGTTGCTTTGATGACAAATGTTACCATATGAAATTATTGCCATATGAAATAGATTTTTAAAAGGATAGAAATCTGTTACAGCTAAAGAGAAAAATCCTGGTTGATATCCATAATAGGGAAGAATAATTAGCAAAGTCATAAATTGTCCTCCCATCTAGATTGAGATAAGAAGACAAATTGCTAAAGTGACAGTCTATGTTATGATTGTGTGCATTAGCATATGAACAATATTGGTTGAACCTCGCATTCTGGTATGAAATAAAACACTAATTCAAACATTCTTCAGCTCAGAAATCAATCAAAGTTTCATTTATTAAAGGTCACCAAAGACCTGTAACCAAAGCAGAGTGGAACTGAACAAGAAACCAATTATCTTGTTTTTTTCTTTTTTTAAAATAAAACCAGATGCATCATTTATAAATGTTATTTGTCCTTTCTGTCACTATGTAGTATGACATAGCTATCCACCTTCAAAGCAGGAATTTGTCGTATTTGATCCTCTGAAGGAAATATTAATTTTATTGAAGTTTTATGTGCACCATTTGCATTTTATCATTCTACCACCCTCCCTGGTCCATTTTCCAATAGACTTGAATGTGTAGACCTTTAGATGAAAAAAAGTCTGTATTTCTTGGAAAGCACACTTTTAATATCCAGTTACATTATGTCTCCTCTGACATCTGATACGTACTTGATATTTTGACAGAAGGTTTTTGCTTCATGTACTAAGGTTTATTGACTTACGGGGTATAGACTGTGCCTATATGCAAATTAAATACCTTTTCTCAAATTGTGAACTTTCTACTTTGTGTGTTCATTTCATTCTCCCCCTCTCACCCTGTTAAATTCCTACTAAATTCCATGCTACTTACTCCAGGATAGCTTCCAGTTCTCCTCACCACTGGTGATGACCTTTCCCCTCTGAGTTCAGAGAACACTTGATTTTATACTTTTTAAGTGTGCTAGCCATACAGTATTGTAAACTATAATTATCTGTTTGCATCTCCCCCAGGCCCTGAAGGCTGTAAGATCTTGAGGCCAGTAACTGTGTCTTCTCTGAACTGTATGTCCCCTGATGACATCTAGCATGGCACTCTCCCCACTGTGAGCACTTAATAAACATTTATAACATTTCAGCAAAACCTCCTTCCAGTGTTAGCAGAACTCCAAGCCCTCGATTCAGAGGGAAATCAGAAGAGCGGAACGTTGTCATCAGCTGTCACCTGAGAACGTCCTTGTTGTTAAGTCAAAGGAACACACAGTGTGGTGCATGCCCATGAAAGGTGGCTTCAGAAGTGATGAAGTCTGTGGTCATTGAGGCCTTCCTTCCTGGGACTAGATTTGTGGTTGTAATAGTGGAGCTTGAGTTAAGTGGTCAACTCTTCCAGCTATCTTCTAGAGAGTTACCTAATTGATTCTCTAATAACAATGGTCTGAATCTTTGGGCTTCTCCTACAGTAGCCTCAAAGCAGGCCCTCAATGAATACTGACTTATATGATGCAGCTAGGTGGTACAGTGGATAGAGCACCAGGATCTGATTTGAGTCAGAAAGACCTGAATTCAAATGTGACTTCACACAATTGATTGCTGTGTAACCCTGGATAAGGCTGTGTCTTTGCCTCAGTAAATAAGGAAGTTGGATTCATCCCTCAAGGTTCCTTCCAGCTCTTGAATCTATGATCCTGTGGTTTTATCAGAGGCAGCTAGGAGTTGCAGTGGATAGAGTTCCAGCCCTGAAGTCAGGAAGATTCATCTTCCTGAGTTCAAATCTGGGCTCAGACGCTTACTAGTTGTGTGACCCTAGGCAGGTTGTTTAACCATGTTTGCCTCAGTTTCCTCATCTGTCAAATGAACTAGAGAAGGAAATGGCAAACCACTCCATTATCTTTGCCAAGAAAATCCCAAATGGAGTCACAAAGAGTCAGACAAGACTGAACAAACAATAAATAATGATTTCATCCCTTCACACAACTTCAATTATCCGCTCTATGCAGATGGCTCTCAGATCTAGATGTGCAGCCCAGATGTCTCCTCTAAGCTCCAGTCCCTCATTTCCATCCTCCTGGAAAACATTAATAGAATCTTAAACTTGTGATGAATTAAGTTCATCATCTCCCTCCTCCCACCAAAAAAAAAATAGAAAACACAAATCATAATCCTAACTTTCCTATTTCTGTCGATTATATATACAGTTATCTTCCCTGAGACTAAGGCTCAAAATCATTACATAATTCCTGATTCTTTGATCTCTGCAACCCCTTTACATCTACTTAGCTGCCAACTCTGACCAAGAATGTTCCCTCTAACCTGGTCTCCCTAACTCCAAACATGTATTTTCCCAATCATCTTTTAGCCAGTTTTCAAAGGAATCTTCCTAACCATATCATTCCCCTGCTCACAAGCCTTTAATGACTTCCTATTGCTTTAGGATTAAGTACAAACTTCTAACTTTACACTCCATGCCATTATCCCAATCTCTCTATCCTTATTTCATAACACTCCCCTTTATTCACACAACATTCCAACTGAGCAAGACTGCTAGGCAATTCTTAATCCTGACTGCCTTCTCTCATCTCCATGTGTTTGTGTAGGTCATCCTCTTCTGTTGCTCCTCTTGACCTCCATATTACATTTCCAGCCTTGCCTTATCTCTCCTGGTCCTGGTCCCTATCCTAAGAGTTAACCCCTGCCCACAATAGCACTGTAACATAACTGTACCTTTATTGTTGTTTGGTTGATTCAGTTGTGTCCAACTCTTTCTGATCCCATTTGGGATTTTCATGGCAAAGACACTGGAGTGGTTTGCCACTTCCTTCTCTAACTCATTTTTCAGATGAGAAAATTGAGGCAGTGTTAAATGACTTGCTCAGTCACACCCCTAGTAAGTATCTGAGGCCAGATTGAACTCAGAAAGATGAATCTTCCTGCCTCTAGACCTGGCGTTCCATCCACTGTGCCACTTAGCTGCCCAATTGCACCTTTAGGCACTACTAATGATGTCTCAGGATGAAATTTCATGAAGTGAGTGGCATCGAATGACACCTTTCATCTCAGGAGCCCTTATGTGCACAATGAGGCAAATTCTGTGTTTTCTCCGCTAGAAGTTGTATGACAATGAACTTTACCTTTCCTTGAAGGGAAAGACAAATACTTGCAGTTAAACCTGTGGTTCATAACCTACATTCTCATATTATTTCCTTATGCCCTGCTAATGACCAAAGAAGTAAGAGGTGAAGTTCTTTAGAATGCTAAGACAAGGTATTTTGTAGTTTTTAGGCCCAGGGTTCTTAGTCCAGGTCTGTGGATACATTTCAGGGAGTTCCCTCCAAAAATGCAGTTTTAAGTTTTAAACTTTACTAAGAGTTTTGGATGTATTAAATATATTAAGTATAATACAGGCACGTATTAAATATATTAAGTGTAATTCATTCTATCATCAATCAATGCTTAGTAACCACCAAGTATTTATTAAGCACCTATTATGTACCAGGCACTGAAAATGCAAAGAAAAAATACTAAGAGGAGCAAAGAATGAGAACTCCACAACTCTGCTATGTTATGCTTAAGGCAGCTGCCTACCTGTTCTGGGCCATTTCTAGCTAGACCATGAGAGAATTCGATTTTCCTTATGTATCTTGCTTGGATCTCTTTTTCATACTCAGTCTCACATACCACTCATTATGAGCCATTCCAATCAACTTGTACAGAAATGTTACCAATATGTAACATTACTCAATCCGAAATTTTGATCACTGAAAAAATGGGGAGCAATAACCCTCCTCCTATGGCTTAGATATTCCCTCAGTAGAGTAAATTCTACAGGGTTTACCAACTTTTCTATTCCAATGAGGTCACTGAAATGGAAATGCCTAGCCTCAGCCTGAGAGCTAAATAGAAATTAGGAATTGCTGTATTGCAGCAAGAGCAAAATAGCCCATTATCTTGTGGAAGGAAAATAGAGAACTCAGCATGATAACATTGGGAGCTCATGAAAAAGAAAGGTGGAATATACTAGGAGGTTCCCTGCTCTACATCCACTTCCTTTCCCTCCAAGTTTCTCAGACCAATGCCCCATACTATGGCTCCATTTGGCATCCTTCTCTGGCTCAAATCCTTGGAGCACCAACTCAGCTCCATAACATGTAACCTTGAATCCACCCTTTTGTACAATTGTCAATCATATCTTGGCAAATACCAACCTTGGATTATACAATCAATCAACAATTATTAATATGCATTTACTATATATCAGACACTGTGCTAGGTCATGGGGACAAAAGTACAAAGAATAAAATAATCCCTCCTTGTAATGAACTTATTTTCTAATGAGGAAGACAACAAGTACACATACAAATGCACACAGCATAAATTTAAAGCTAATAGATACAAATTCATTGAATTCAAGGTTGTTTACAAGTTGGGGATATTGGGAAAAGTTTCATTCAAAAGAATGAAACTTGACCTGCATCTTAAAAGAGAAGAACTCTGTGATACACAAAAGTCAATAGCATGGAAAAAGATATACAAAAATTTACTGAGGAAATTAGCTCCCTAAAAAATAGAATTGGCCAAATGGAAAATGCAGATGTTCACTGAATAAAATAATTCCTTAAAAATTATAATTGAACAAGTGAAAATGAATGACTGACTTATGAGACATCAAGATAAAATAAGAGAAAAATCAAAAAAGTAAAATAAAATAGAAGATTGTGAAATTTCTCATTGGAAAAACAACTGACCTAGAAAATATATCCAGGAAAGATAATAGAAGAATTACTGAATTACCTGAAAGACATGATTTAAAAAAAAGCCTGGACATCTTTCAAGAAATTATCACAGAGAACTGCTCTGATATATTAGAACCAGAAGGTAAAATAGAAATTGAAAGAATCCACTGATCACCACCTGAAAGAGATCTCAAAATGAAAACTCTAAGGACCATCATAGCAAAATTCCAGAGCTCACAGATCAAAGAGAAAGTATTGCAAGCAGCCAAAAAGAAACAATTCAAATATTGCAGAGCTACAGTCAGGATTGCACAGGAGTTGCACATTAAAGATCCAGAATGCTTGAAATATGATAGACTGGAAGGCAAAGGAGTTAGGACGACAACCAAGAATCACCTACCCAGCAAAATTTGATATAATCTCTTTTGGGGGAGGGGAAGGTGGCATGGAAATTTATTGAAATAGAGGACTTTCAAGTATTTCTAATTAAAAGACCATAGCTGAACAAAAAATTTAACCTCCAAATACAAGACTCAAGGAAAACATAAAATGGTAATAAGAGAAAAAGAGAAAACATAAGAAATTGAATAAGGTTATTTCTTAGAATATAAGAATATTTCTATATGGCAAGATAATATTTTTAACTCAACAACTTTATTACTGTAAGAGGAATTAGAATGAGTATATGTAGAAAGAGGGTGTGGATATAAGGTGACTTTGATGGGATAATGCACACACACACACAAAGGGGGGGATGAGAAAGAAAACTGCACTGGAAGAAGGAGAGGGGGTGGGGATTGAATAGGGTAAATTATCGCACATAAAAGAGACATGCTATTATAATGGAGAAGAAGATGGGATGTGATCGGAAATAAATTACTTGTAAGGAGGGAAAGGGTGGGAGGTAAGAGAGAGGGAGATAAACAAGTGGAAAATAGCAAGTCAGGTAATAATACACAGTTATCATAACTGTAAATGTGAATTGGATGAATTCACCCATAAAACATAAGTGGATAGCAGAATGGATTAAAAATCAGAATCCTACAATATATTGTTTACAAGAAATGCATTTGAAGTAGAAAGACACACACATTAAAGGAAAGAGCTGAAGCAGAAACGATTATGCTTCACTTGAAGAAAAGAAAACAGGGGTAGCAATCATGATCTCAGACAAAGTAAAAACAAATCTAATCAAAAGAGATAGAGAAGGAAATTATATCTTGCTGAAAGTTACCATGGACAATGAAGTCATATCAATACTATTTTTGAAGGATAAGTTGAATTAGTTACAGGAGGAAACATGATAAAACTATACTAGTGAAGGACCTCAACTTTCCCCTGTTAGAACTAAATAAATCTACACTCCTCTCCAAAAAAAATTAATTAAAAGAAAGTTAAGGAAGTGAATCAAATTCTGGAAAAATTAGATATGCTAGATCTCTGGAGAAAATTGAATGGGAATAGAAAGGAATATACCTTTTCTCAGAAGCATATGGCACCTATACAAAAATTGACCATGTATTAGGAAATAAAAACTTCATAACAAAATGGAGAAAAATAGAAATAGTAAATGAACACTTTTCAGATCATAATACAATAAAAATTATATTCAATAATAGATAATGGAAAGAAAGATTTAAATAATTATTGGAAATTAAATAATTTAATCCTATAAAACAAGCAGGTCAAAGAACAAGTCATAGAAACAATCAACAATTTCATTAAAGAAAGTGACAACAATGAGACAACATACCAATATCTATTGGATGCAGCCAAAGTGGTACTGAGGGGAAAGTTTATATCTTTAATTCCTTATATCCATAAAATAGAGAAAAAAACAGCTCAATGAACTGGTCATGCAACTAAAAAAAACTAGAAACAGAACAAATTAAAAATCCCCAATAAAATACCAAATTGGAAATCCTGAAAATCAAAGGAAAGATTAATAAAACTGAAAGAAAACCATTGAACTAATAAGTAAAACTAGAAGTTGGTTTTTATGGGAGGAAAAACAAAGATAGATAAATGATTGGCTAATTTGATTTTAAAAAGGAAAGAAGAAAACCAAATTACTAGTAAGAAAGATGAAAGTGGTGAATTCATCACCAATGAAGAGGAAAGTAAAACAATTGTTAGCAACTATTTTGCCCAATTATATGCCAATAAATTTGACAATCTAAATGAAATGGATGAATACCTACAAAATATAAATTACCTAGATTAGGGGCAGCTAGGTGGTTTAGTGGACAGAGCACCAGTGCAGGAGTCAGGAGGACCTGAGTTCAAATCTCATCTCAGACATTTGACACTTACTAGCTGTGTGCCCTTGGGCAAGTCACTTAACCCCAATTGCCTCATCCTGGGTCATCTCCCGTCATCCTGATGAATATCTGGTCACTGGATTGAGATGACTCTGGAGGAGAAGTGAGGTTGGTGACCTGCACAGCCCTCTCTCACTCAAAACAAAGTCAAATGCAAGTCATGTCATTACTTCTCTGATGGCATGGTCTTCTTTGCAAGGAAGGATGAACACACACATGCACACACACATACACACACACACATACATACACAGACACACACCTAGATAAACAGAAGAAATAAAATGCTTAAATAACCCAATCTTAGAAAAAAGAAATTGAATAAGTCACCAGTGAACTTCCTAAGAAAATATTCCCAGGACAAGATGGATTCACTAATGAATTCTACCAAATATTTAAAGAGCAATTAATCCCAATACTATATAAATTATTTGGAAAAATAAGCAAAGCAGTCCTACCAAATTCTTTTTACAATACAAATATGGTGCTGATACCCAAACCAGGAAGAATCACAACAGAGAAAGAAAATTATAAACCAATTTCCCTAATGAATATTGATGCACAAATTTAAAATAAAATACTAGCAAAGAGATTATAGCAATAAATCGCAAAGATCATACACTATGACCAGGTGGGATTTATACCAGGAAGGCAGGGCTGCTTCAATTTAAGGGAAACTATCAACATAATTAACCATATCAATAACAAAACCAACAGAAAATATATGATTATCTCAACAGATGCAGAAAAAGCCTTTCACAAAATACAACACCCATTTCTATTACAAACACTTGAGAGCATAGGAATAAATGGAGCTTACCTTAAAATGATAAGTAATCTTTATCTAAAACTATAACAAGCATTATCTATAATAGGGAGAAGCTAGAAGACTTCCCAGTACAAGCAGTGGTGAAGCAAGGATGCTCATTATCACCTTTATTATTTAATATTGTACTTGAAATGTTAGCTATAGCAATAAGAGAAGAAAATGAAATGAAAGGAATTAGAATAGGCAATGAGGAAACAAAACTATCACTCTTTGCAGATAATGTGATGTTACAAAATCCTACAGAATCAACAAAAAAACTACTTGAAATTATTAACAACTTCAGCAAAGTTGCAGGATATAAAATGAACCCACACAAATCATCAGTGTTTCTATAGAGTACCAAATAATCCAGAAGCAAGAGATAGAAAGAGAAATTCCATTTAAAATAACTGTAGATGGTATAAAATACTTTGGAGTCTATCTGCCAAGCAAACCCAGGAACTGTATGAACACAACTATAAAACACTTTTCACATAAATTAAGTCAGACTTAAACAATTAGAAAAATATTAATTGCTCATGGGTAGACTGAGCCAATATAATAAAAATGACAATGCTACCTAAATTAATCTATTTATTCAGTGCCATGCCAATGAAACTACCAAAAATTATTCTATAGATCTAGAAAAAAATAATAAAATTCATCTGGAAGAATAAAATCTCAAGAGTATCAAGGAAATAAATGAAAAAAAATGCAAAACAGGGTGGGCTATCCATACCAGTTCTTAAACTGTACATAAAGTGATAATTATCAAAACAATCTAATACTAGCTAAGAAATGGAATGGTAGCTCAGTGGAAAAGATTAGGTACAAATTGTATTATAGCAAATGATCATAGTAATCTAGTATGTGATAAACACAAAGATCCAAGCTTTTGGAACAAAAATTCATTATTTGACAAAAACTGCTAGGAAAACTAAAAAACAATATGACAGAAATGAGATATAGACCAATATCTCACACCACACACCAATATGAGGTCAAAATGCGGGCATGATTAACTTATAAAGGGTGATATCATAAACAAACTAAGAAAAGCATGGAATAGTTTATCTGTCAGATTTATGGCTAAAGGAAGAATTTAGAACCAAAGAAGATACAGAGAGCATTACAAAATGTAAAATAGATAATTTTGATTACATAATATTAAAAATTTTTTTGCACAAACAAAACCAATGCAACCAAAATTATAAGGAAAGCAGAAAACTGGGGGGAAATTTTGCAACAAATATCTCTGATAGAGGCCTCATTTCTCAAATATATAGAGAACTGAATCAAATTTATGAAAATACAAGTTATTTCCCAATTGATAAATGGTCAAAGGATATGAACAGGCAGTTTTTAGACAAAGAAATCAAAGCTATTTTTAGGAATATGAAAAAATTCTCTAAATCACTACTGATCAGAGAAATGAAAATTAAAAAAACTCTGAGACCTTACCTCACACCTAACAGAGAGACTAATATGACATAAAATACGAAAATTTTGGATGTTGGAGGGGATATGGGAAAACTGGGACAATCATGTACTGTTGGAGGAGTTGTAAAATGATCCAACCATTCCAGAGAACAATTTGGAACCATTTCCAAAGGGCTATAAAACTGTGCTTACCCATTGATCCAGCAATACCACAGCTAGATCCACATCCCAAGGTTTATCCCAAAAAATGGAAAAGGACCTATTTGCACAAAGATATTTATAGCACCTCTTTTTATGGTGGCTGAGAATTGGAAATCAAAATGATGCCCATCAACTGGGGAATGGCTAAAGAAGCTGTGGTATATGATTGTAATGGAATATTATTTTTTCCAAATTTATCAGTTTTCAGTTTTCAATAACCATTTTCCAAATTTTCTGTCTCCTCCCTCCCCAAGATGGCATGCAACCTTATATGGATTCTACACAGCCATTCCTATTAAACACATTTTCATATTAGTCATGTTGCATAGAAGAATTAAAATGAATGGGAGAAACTGAGAAAAAAAAAACATAACAAAGGAGAAAGTAGTGTGCTTCATTCTGTGTTCCAGCTCCATAGTTCTTTCTCTGGATGTGGATGGGATATGAAAAATGCTCTAAATCACCATTGATTAGAGGGATGCAAATCAAACAACTCTGAGGTACCACATCACACCTATAAGATTGGACAACATGACAAAACAGGAAAATGATAAAGATTGAAGAAGATGTGTGAGAGCCCAAACACCAATTCATTATTGGTGGAACTGTGAGCTGATCCAACCATGTAATGTAATATTATTGTGCTATCAGAAATGACAAGCAGGATGATTTTAGAAAAATATGAACTTACATGAACTGATTGATGTGTGGTGAAGTAAATAGAATCAGGAAAACATTAGCAATATTGTTCAGTGAAGACCTGTGAATGACTTCTTAGCTGTTCTCAGCAGTACAATGATCTAAGACAATCCTAAAAGACTAATGATAAGGCATACTATATACCTCCAGAGAAAAAACTGATTTTGATTCAATATATACTGAAACATGCTATTTTTTTTCTTTCTTTTTTCTTTTATTTGAGTTTTCTTATAAAAAATGACTAATATGGAAATGTCTTACATAATTTTGCATGTATAATCAATATCTGATTGCTTACTGTTTCAGGGAAGAGGAAAAGGAGGGAGGGACAGAATTTGGGACTCAAAATTTTAAATAAAATGTTTTTTTAAAAATTGAGGGGGGTAAAGTCACCAGAATTCACAAATTGTTCTCAAAAATTAAGAAAGAAGTGCTCTGCCAGAATCCTTTTATGAGACAAATATGGTCCTAATACCTAAAACATGGAAAGATAAGCCACAGGAAAAAAAAACTGTAGGCCAATATCATTAGTGAACATTGATTCAAACATTTTAAACAAAATCCTGTCAAACAGACTACAGTGATTTATACAAGAAATCATTCATTATGATCAAGTAGGATTTATGCCAGGAATGCAAAGATGGTCCAACATTAGGGAAAAAATCAACATAATTGATAATATTAAAAATCAAAACATCCCAAACCAAATGATCACCTCAACAGGTACAGAAAAAGCCTTTGACAAAGCATAACATTTTAATGGTAAAAAAAAAAATAAAACAAAAAACCTACAAAGACTTTTTTTAATATCATAAAAAGAATATATGTAAAACCACAAACAAGCAGCATGTGTAATGGAATACACCTTTTTCCAACAAATATGAAAATGAAGCAAGGATGCCTCTCTCCCCACGATATGGTTCAGAAACGTTAGTGAGCAAGAGCATTAAGACAAGAAAAAGGAATTAAAGAATAAAGATAGGTAAAGAGGAAATAAAACTATCCCTGTTTGCTCATGACATGAAGGTTTACTTAGAAAATCCTAGGGAATCAACAAAGGTACTAATTGGGACAATTAAAGCTTCAGCAAAGTTGCAGGATGCAAAATAAATTCTCAAAAATCAAAAGTATTTCTATACAATAACAAAATATAAGAAGCAATAATGGAAAGTAGGATCCCATTCCAAATAATGACAAAGGCATCAATCTCCCAAAGCCCACAAGGGATTTTTATAAATACAATAAAGAAATAAGGGAAAATCTAAATAACTGGAGGAACATTCTGTGCTTATGGTTAGGCCATGGCAATATAATAAAAACGATAATACTATCAAAATTAATTTATACCTTTAATACCATGCAAAATAAATGAGCAAGGGGATACTTTACTTGATAAAATCAGAACAAAATTCATTTGGAAGAACAGAATGTGTAGAATATCAAATGAAATGATTAAAAGAAGTAAGATGAAGGGGGAATAGCACTTCCAGACCTCAAACTGTATCTGAAAGGAGCAGTCATCAAGTATCAATCACCATCAAAATCAATGAAATGACCAATACAATCTGATATCGTCAACAAAAGGGGAGAGATCAATAGAACAGACTAGAAAAGAGAGATTCAGAAACAATAGAACTCAACCCAATGTTTGATGAAGTGAAAACTGTTTGTTAAAAAATAAAATAAAGCTATTGGAAAACTGAAAAGCAATCTGGCAGAAATGAGGATTAGACTAACCTTTACATCACGTTCCACAATACATTCTAAATAGATACATGACTTTAATATTAAAGTTCATATCATAAAAAAATTAGAAGAGAAAGAGATCACATACCTCTCACAGCTGTAGGTAAGAGATGCATTCTTAACCAAGAGACAGAGACAATTAAAAAAGGAAATAGTGTTATCTGAAATTGAAAAGCTTCTGCACAGACGTTAATGCATCAGTGATAAGAAGGGAAGTAATCAGATGGGAAAAAAAATCTTTGTATTAAATGTCTCTGATTAGAGTTTGGTATTTGTGTGTGTGTGTGTGTGTGTGTGTGTGTGTGTGTAAACAAGGGTTAGTGTGTGTATACACATATATACAATACAATACAATAAATGTGTTTAAGACCTAACAACCATTTATCAATAGATAAATGGTCAAAGGATATGAACAAACAATTTTCAAAACAACAGCAAAATATTCACAACCATATGAAAAAAAGTTCTTCAAATCACGAATGATAAGAGAAATACAAAACAAAACAACTCTGAGGTTTCACCTCACACTGTGCAAGTTGGCAAAAATAACAAAAATTGTCAATAATCAGTGTTGCAGATGTTGTGGAAAAAAGGCACATTAATATATTATTGGTGAACTTATGTTTCCAAAATGATATAATCATTTTGGAAAGCAATTTGGAATTATGCAAATAAAATTACTAAAATGCCCATATTATTTGAACCCAAGACCCCATTACGAGGTTTATACCCTAAGGGAGCTGTCAATAAGAAAAAAGTCCCTATATACTCCAAAATATTTACATGAGCATTTTTTGTGGTAGTTAAGAATTGAAAACAAAATAGAGGGCCATTAATTGAGGAACAAAATTGTGGTACGTGAATGTAAATGTAACTGTACCATAAGAAAAGATGTGTATGATGAATAGAGAAGCATGGAGAGATCTATATCAGAGATCGCCAAACTTATTTGGTCTACTACCCCCTTTAAAAAAATTATTCAGAGTCCCCTGGATATCTATTTTTTTTAACCCTTTACAGATTTTTAAAATTTTGTCATTTCAAAAAATATAAATGTTTTTCAGAAAATGAAGCACCATAAATTGGTAATTTCTAAATTTGTTACTTATTGTAAATTTACTTATTGTAAATTTTTCTGCACTGAAATTTTGATGACATAATATTGCCTTATAACCATATAGTATCATACTGTAAACAAATCATTACACACATATTTCTGCCAATGAAGGCTGGACTTCCGGACATGCTTTACATGCTGGACTACCAACACTTGCTTTTTAAGACCTGTTGACAGACTGGACCACAGATGGATTATAACCTGCATTTTGTATGTTTATTTGGAAAATATGAGATCACTACAACTTTAACTGTGTCACACAACCGATAAAACACATATGAACGGTTTTTCAAAATTGTCTTCTCTTCTTTCCTTAGGCTTCCACCACCCCCTTATTTTTATCCAATGCCCCCCAATTGCACCTGAGGCTACTACTGCCACCTAGATGCGTCCAGTGCCCCCCAGGGGGAAGTATCACCCACTCGGAGAACCTATGATTCCATATGAACTGATGCAGAGTAAACAGTATACACAGTAACGACGAAAATGTGAATGTAACACAAAAGCAATGACACAAAATAAAAAACTGATGTAGCGAAATTATAAAGATCAAGCAGGACTGGAAGGAAGAGACGCGAGAAGATAGCCCTCACCCACCCCTTCATGTGGGCGGGAGGTCTACAGGCATTACACACTGCAAATGATTTTGGACTTTTAAATGTATTTATCAGTTGTGTTGGCTTTTTTTTCCCTAAAAAATTACTGTCATATAGGATGCCTCTCTGTGGGGGCTGGGGACACATAGGATCACTTACTATGGTGATGAAAGAAACGGAAAATGGTTTTTTTTAAAAAAGATCTCTGCTGAGACTTCTTTGCAACACTGTTGCCACAACGAGAGGCAGACCTCCCACCTCCCACATACCTTCGCTAACAAAGTCCTGAAGTTTGTACCAGACTAAATAATGATCAAGAAACCTAATGAAATACTAGTGACTTTGTGCAATCCAAAACTGCAGAAGAGTTCAGCCAAAAAACATGGGCCAATAAAAATAAGATCCTTCCAGCCAAATGTGCACCAGTGGGCCCAGAAATGGGACGCCAGCCTGCCAGTCTCTGTTTCCTGGGCAGCAAGAGTGGAAGGATCCCTGAGAAATCCCTAAGGTGGTCAGGATAATAGACTGTCATGGTGTTGCCCATTATGGCACTGCAGCACAACTAGGCCCAGGGACTCTGAGGTCATAACAGTTTTTCCTGAAAGGGTTTTGATGACTGAGTTCTCTGAACCTCAAATATCTATGAGGAGACTAACCCTGGAAGGTGGAAGTTAGTATAAGAGTTTAAAGGACCTAGGGAATGATGGATCAGGGCCAAAGTTCAAGATGTAGAAGAGCCTAGTGCTGGCGCAAAACTCCAGTTGGTGTGCTAAAGTTGGAGAGATGAATAAATCAAAGAAAACACTTATCAAGGGGCAGCTCAGTGGTGCAGTGGATAGATCACTGATGCTAGACTGGGGAGGACCTGACTTCAAATCTGACTTCTGGCACTTACTAGCAGATTGACCCTGAGCAAGTCACTTAACCCCAATTGCCTCAAAAACAGCAACAACTTAACAGTGTCCAAAATGTTTGCAATTCTAAATCCACAGCAATTACAGTCTAAAAGACAATGGATTTTCCAAAAAGACTATATGAATACTTAAAAGAAACAAATTAAGAAATAAATTAAATAAAATCTCTGGGGGAAAGAATTGGGAAAAACAGAAGGTAGTAAGCCTTACCAAAGAAATAGACTCCCTGGAAATTAGAACAGACCAAATTGAAATCAATGACTCCATGAGACAGAAAGAAATATTGCAAAAAATCAAGAGATTTTTTTTAAAATAGAAGAAAATGTAAGTTGACATTAAAAAAAAGTTACCTGGAAAGCAGGTCAGAAAGACATAGATTCATAGGTCAGGAAAATTTAAGATTCACTGGACTCCCCAAAAATCATGATCTTTTTAAAAAGTTTCTATATATAACTCAACAAATCACAAATGATGACTGCCCAGATTTTTTAGAACCAGAGGGCAAAACAAAAATAGAAAGGACCTCTAATTATTGCCTGAAGCCCCAAATGAAAATTCCTGAGAAAATCATAGCCAAAATCCAGAGATCCTACATCACAGAAAAAAAATACTGAAAGTACTCAGAAAAAAAAAAAGTTCAAGTACCAAGGAACTACAGCCAGAATTACACAAACCTGGCAGCTCCTCCTGAAAACCAGAGGAGTTTTTTCTTGCCTTAGCATCTTAGGGGGATGGATACTACTCAAAGCAGGTGACACTCTCTGCAATAAAGGGGGAGGACCTGAGTCTCCTTCCTTTATCCTTTTAGGCCATATGGCCTTGAGAAATCGGCTTGGAATTTGGACCTTTTTTTAGTTGTAAGTGTAGAATGGAATCTCCCAGGTGGGAGTCAAACCTCTGAGGTCCAGGAATCCAGACTGGGTATTGTTGCATCCATGCTCACCCGGTAAGTCATGAGGAGCAAAGGTAGGGTAGCGGGGTAATAGCCCTTGTGAAGCATTGGATTTGTACTTAGTGGGACTAATCCTATGTAGAAATGTAACTATGCTATAATCCCAGTCTTCTTTTCCTTCTCAAAGACTAAGGCGGTATAGGTGTGCCTATGTGGCACGTGGCACATATATGCCCTCAATAGATTTGGAGAAAAGTTTTAAAGTTTGTTCTTGCTTCAGATTTGAAGTAAATAACTCTTTGTAAAAGCTCAAAAGTTAAAAAATTAAAAACATAACTTGAAATATGATATTCCAAAAAGCAAAAGATATAGGCATACCATCAAGAATAACTTACAAAGATGAGTATAATCCTACAGAGGTGGGAATGGTCCTTAATGGAGTCAAACTCTTTCAATCAAGCATTTTCAGTGAAAGGACTGGGAATAAGTAGGAACTATGAAATATAAAAGAGAGAGAGAGAGAGAGAGAGAGAGAGAGAGAGAGAGAGAGAGAGAGTCTCTATTATAATTAGAGTATATAATAGAAATATACAAATGTGGAGGAAGGAATGAGAGAAGTGAGCATCTAATGAATCTCACTCATCTGGAAGGAAGGCTGAGTACACACATACACACATGTGGGAGTGATATGTTCACACCATCTTTTTTTTGTCTTTTGAAGTGTTATGGGTGATGTCTGTTGATTCCTGTGTAAAGTTGATTCAAATGAGGCAGAGTTGCATGAAGTTGTCAGCCTCACTCTTTCCTCCAGAGTCATCATAGTCCAGTAGCAGGACAGAGTCAAGAGGACTGACAATGGCTCAGGATACAGTCAATGACCTTGGTGTCTTTGGTGTCTAACCAACCTCTAAGCACTCCACATCGCCTGCTTCAGCTGCCTTCATGACCGTTGGAACAAATTGTTCTCATCTGCCCATTCCACCAGAAGAAGTCTTCACATGCTTAGCATAGACACCTCCCAACTCACCAATGGATTTGAGAACCTTTGGTTACCTGGTTTGGCCTGTCTGGTGAAACGGTTTACTGGGGTGTGGCTGCTGCACATGTTGCAGCTTCTTGAAGCCACAGGTGAAAAGTAGGTGGAACAGGTGGACACCAAAGGTGGAAAGAGCCCCGAAAAGGACTCGGCAGCCATCACACCAAAGGTACTAGTCCTCCCTGAACACACTCTACAACCCATGTTCAGTCCAAGCTTCTGCTCAACCTACTGCACCCCAAGTTGGGTTGCCCCCACCTCTGGGCATTGGGCTGGAGGCCATGGAAAAGGGGTTCAGGTCTTTGTTCTAGCCAGCCCTTTCTAGCTCACAACTCTTACTGCACCCAAAGATACACAATAAATATGGTACTTTACCAGGACAAAGATCTAAAGTTGGCTTGTGAAGATGGGCCAG
Source organism: Notamacropus eugenii (assembly GCF_028372415.1). Classification (NCBI taxonomy): domain Eukaryota; kingdom Metazoa; phylum Chordata; class Mammalia; order Diprotodontia; family Macropodidae; genus Notamacropus; species Notamacropus eugenii. The sequence goes on along the minus strand of NC_092875.1, from coordinate 462,428,503 downwards.
AAAAACTACTGTTTGTGAGTTATTGTGATGTGGTGCAGATTTCTATATTCTCACTATTTCTTGAAGAAGAAATGGAGTTGAAGCAAACTTGAAATTTGCATTATGCTCCAAATATACCTTAACACATCAATCATTTGGGAATAAATTCATTTTCAAAATGCTAGCAGAAATATATTTTATTCAAGAATAGATAAGCCCACAGATTGTATCTGGAAGGAAGCCTCCACTATCTTAAAGACCTCCTGCCCCACCAATATATTCTGATGCACAGAGGATGTACCTACCTCCTGGAACAAACCCAATCTTTACATCCTGAGAAGCCAAGGTTAACATATTCCCCTTCAAATCACCTGAAATCCAGTCCTTCTTACTCGTCTCCCAACAAGGAAAGTGGCTGAGCCCCACCTCATAGTCTCGCTTTGTGCCAGTAATGTTGCCCATAGGCTGGAGAAAACTGTAGATGCACATACCTCCTTTTGTTCTTCTAACTTGCCATCTTACTGGTAACAGTTCATCAACTGATGCTAATTAAACTTGCTTTCTCTTTTGGCCTTGCCTTTTTATTTATTGATTTCTGGGAGCTTAGAGGCTAGATTTCTTTCTTAAGGACCTAGCATTAAACTTAAATCACTCTAGCTCTCACTGATTGGCCAACAAGAGGTCCCAGGCCAACCCCTACTTGGTCATTGCTTGGGCCCTGATTAACTCAGAATAAATGTAAACAGGAATTGCTTCTGTTTTGGCCAGAAATCCCGAGTTTAATACCCAATCAGTTTGATTTTTTTTTCTGGATTAGGTTAAAGAGGCTATTCCTTGCCTCATTTTTTAACCTAGCTTTAATTACTGAATAGGCCTTGCCTCAATCAAGCTGAGACCTGTTAAAGACCTTAGCTTCAAAAGGTCAAGGTCTTCCACAGTATCTGGGGCCATCTCCAGTCTTCTTGATGTGTGTCTGGCCACTGGACCAGATGGCCCTGGAGGAGAATGTGATACTGGTGATTTTGCACAGCTCTCCTTCACTAAAATCCAATTCCCTTGAAAGTCATGGCATCACCTCCATGATGTCATGGTTCTCTTTGAGAAAGGACAAACAACGTTGACCTCTAAACAATTGGACCAAAAAAATTTACTCTTCTCTAGAAGGATCTCGGTGATGGGGTATAGGCCCTGGGAACTCTCCCATGCCCATCCTGAACTTTACTTGAATTTTCCCACATGGCCAAGTTTCTGGCGTTTGCCTGAGGCATCGACCCATCCCATCAACAGGTCTTTCATGGTGGCCCCAAGCCAGAAACCTTCTATTACCTCTAACCCATTCTAGCCCTTCATTGTCTGTTACCTCCCAATCTCCCCCAGCCACTTCCCATCCTTAAATCCTTCTAGACCCCTTCTCACAGTCACCCCAGACTACTTGTCCTCTCTCATCCAGATTTTCATGTTCCTTGACCACCATATATAAGGTCCATGTTGTCTCCATTAAAGTACTCAATTTTCTTAAGACTCTGATCCATTTATGTTAAAGATACAAATGCTCAGATTCAGTCTGACCCACTTGTCAATACAAGCGTCATCATAGTGCAGTTTCTTAGAATCTCGCTCATCCCCAGTCCATGTTTTAACAAACCTCTTTGATTGAAAGAAAGCTTTGGTCGAATTCACTTGAGGCAGGACCTGAATTGCTTGCCCTTGAATTTTGGAGTCCCAGCACCCCTAGACCTCAACATTAGGACCTCTGGGTTGAGGAATTCCCCAACAATGACCTGATAACAAATGTTATCTGAAGGAAACAAGTATAAATGGCATTGTGAGGTACCTTGTAGGCCAATGAGCCTTAGCATGTAACCGAACAGTTACTAGACAAGGCTGCTTCTTTCACTTTTTGCCAGGCAAGCTATAGCAGAGAATGTGAAGCAGGATAGTTCTAGAAATGAGTTCATCAGCAAACCAGATGGACAATCAAGTAAAGCAGATGGTTATTCATGAGATAAAATCCCCTGCTAGACCATTCTTAATTATGCCAGGAGGAGAGGAACTCCCAGAAGAAAAAAGAGTTCTAAGTTGGTAGCAATGGAAACTGGACATATGACAGTCACCTGGGGCCCCTGGTTGGACCCATTTTAAACAGTGTGGCCGTTGTCCAAGATTTCAACTGGTCATTGCTATTTATAAGTAACCTTTCCCCTTGAGTTTGTGTTGATTGTCCTAAGCTGGATTATTTTTAACAGTCATCCTGCCTGGCCCTCTGGAATGGTGCATAGGAAGTGAATTTGCCTGAGAATCCACTTTAGGTAACTGAATTCCTGAGAAGAAAAAAATATGGCATAATATTGTTAGACTCCAGTCTGCAAAGAATATTGATCAGGAAACAAAATGCAAAGGACAGTCTGGATTTTAGGACACCCCTTCCCAACCCATGCCTGAGGTGTTGGGGTTTTTTTCAAGGTGTGGGGAGAAGTAATAGCTTTGTCTTCCTCTTTTAGACTCTAAGCTCTTTGCAATTAGATTGTTTTATTTATTATGTTAGCATCCCTCAGCACCCTGGTACACACAGTAGGAGTGTTTAACTAAATAAATGTTTAGTTAAATGATTGATTACCTCCCTAGAGATTCAACCTGCTGACCTGCCCTGTTCTAAGCAATATTTTAGATCTCTTCTGGGATGGTTTTGTGAAGATCATCTCACCCAGTGATTCTGCAGGTTTGGAGAGCCCCTTACCCCAAGGAAAAGGGAAGGCCCTCAAGAAACATTCTGGATTTCTAAGAAGTTGGATTGCATGGATGTTGTGCCAGAAAAATAGTGTTGGAAGAGAAGTCTGCTACCAAGCATTGTTATGATACAGCTTCTCACAATGGAGCCAGAACCCACGGTATCTTTCTGTTTCTTTATTTGCCTTTCTTTCTATCACCAGAACTTAGCAATACCTAACACATAGTAGGTACTTGATAAATTCTAGATGACTGACTGAATTATAAACTTAAGAATATATTTATAAAAACTGTCATCCAAGAAAAATGACCAAGGCCATGGGTCTTCATAGCCCACCACAGCAAGGGATTAGCAAAGAAGATGGTGAATTTGGACAAGGATTAGCTCCCTGCATATTTGTGTGTGTATGTAGTAATAGGAGTGAGTATATGTCTGTTGTAGTATCACATATAGAGATGTGCTAACAGTGGTTAGAGGCACCCGAAGCTATTAAGTAGCCTACCATTGCCCTACCTTATCGTGGGCCAGAATTCTACCCTTGGGAATAACTTTCCTTTTAAGCCAAGTCTGGGAAGATGGTGGAAGCCCCACCTCAATGTCAGCCGAACTAGTTGCAATCCACCACGATCTTTTTTTTTCCTGAATGACACTTTGTTCTTTTCCCCATTTACCTGCAAAAACAACTTTTTAACATTACTTTTAAAAAATTTAGACTTCCAAATTCTCTCTCTCCTTCACTCCCCTCCCCCTCCCTAAGAGAGTAAGACATTTGATATTCATGTATAATCATGCAAAACATTTCAGTATTAGTTATATGGCATCACTGTCCTTTCTAACACATTGCCTTGGATGGACCATCCATTAAATATTCTTTCTGCCCTTGTAGAAGCTGTAAAAATAAATCAATATTTCTCTTCCATAGCTTTGAGCTCAAGCCAGAGAAAGCAATTTGGCAAAATATCAAAATTTGAAATCTCCTGTTCCTCTCCCAGGATACAAGCCCTGATTGCCTCTTCCTGTTGCATTCCCAGTAATACAGCGAGATTAACAACACAAGTGGTTAACAGCTTTCCTCACATTACTGGCTGAAGAGACAAAGAAAGAAAAACAAGCTCTTTCTTAAAAGAAGAAAAGGGTCCGGGCTTTCTCTTTCCAGGGAGAAAGAAGAAAAGGCACCATCGCTGTGTCTCCTTGGCTTTTGCCCTTCAGTTCCACCACGTAATTGTTCTGTTATCCCTCCCCCACCATCCTTTGGGATGGTCCCAAGGTCAAGGGTCAAGGAAGGAAATCCTGAAGAATTTCTACATATCCAGGGGTCCTTGATCCTCAGTGTCCTGTTACATAAGGGATTACAGACCCAGAGGGCCCTTCTGGCTCTATGTTTATCATTCTGGTCCCTTTGAAAGGCCACAGTTCCCTTATCTATAAAACAAGGGTATTAGACTAGATGATATAAGGCAAGCAAAGTAGGATCTTTTGCTATTTTTTGTTTTACTAAAAGTGCCTTTGAATAATGTGATTAAGGAGGATCTTTCCCACCCATTGTTGGGCCTGAGAAGATTTGGAGGAAAGTCCAGACCTTTTGTTAACGAGGCACTGGTTCTCAGTGTGATGTGATGGTCTCTGGCTCTAAAAAGTTGTATAAAGAATCTTAGATATGGTTTTATTTTGGAGCTTAGTTTTTAGAAGAATTTTAGTGTGCCAGGTGAGAAACTCTGAGAAGCCACTAAGCAGCACCCCCCCCCCCCCCCCAATTTGAAAACCCAGATTCGATGCTTCCCTTTCTGGTAACTATGGTCATACAGTTGGACCTGTCTGTTGATTTGTGATATATGTACTGATTATGATCAGACAGAGGAAGCCCTGTCTGCTGATCTTTGATTTCTCTGTATTTTCTTTGAAGTTCAGGGTGCTGACTCCCCTGAATTAGGTGAATGACATATGTGCTTTATTAAAGGAATGATATATGTGCTTCATTAAAGTGATTGTTGATCCCTCAAAAGTTGCCTTTCCTTTTAGAGAAGCAGAAGCTGTGATAGTAGGCCCTCCTGTGTATGTCGGGGTGCTTCCTGATACAACAGCCTTCAAGATTCCTTGCAACCCTAACTCTATGGTTCCAAAATGACATGACCTTGAAGGTCCTTTCTAGCTCTACGTTTAATCATCCTAGCTCTCTGGGCCTCAGTTTCCTCTTCTGCCAAATGAGAGGCCTGGAGTTGTTGAATTTTTGAGTCCCTTTGAACTCTCAAGTCCCATGATGCTATAAGGATAGAGAAGAAGGAGGCCTTCCAAAGTCAAGACTGAGGAGTAAAATGTGATTCTGTCCCAACTGAAGTCTTCTGTTTGTTGAAGGGTGAAGGGAACGGTAGAATCCAAGAGTGGTGGTGTTGATATCATCAGAACAGCCAGCAGATGCTCTCAAGGGCACAACTGTGGGAACAAGTGTCCCCTCCAGGAGGGTAGGAACTGGCCAATGGCATCCTCTGCTCTCCTGCCCCCACCCTCCCTGAGCCTCATCACAGCCTGTGCTCCCTGTCTGATCATGTTACACTTCTTGGCTGACTGGGTGCAGCAGGACGTGTGTTACTGACTCCGGCTTCAAGGTCAGTGAAATCAGGAAACTTTTACTTTATTTCCTTTTAGTTTTCTCCAGAGCTGAGAAATTTCTGAGAACTCGTTCATCAGGTGGCCACTGCCCCTGAGGCAAGGGCCTGGGAGTGGACAGAGCAGGGAGGGGAGCTGACCGCAGATCCCCAGCAGGGCTGCTGGCTGACTAGCCCAGGGTTCAGAGATGCTCCAGAGCAGGCTTGGGGTAGATCTGCTTGGGGAACTAGCTGGGGAAATAAGGTTGCATTTAGGAAGCGACCATCGAGGACAGAGGGACTGAAGGGAAGGAGGGGAACATCCCTGTTTCTGCTGTATCGGAGCAGAGTGGGAGAATTCTGGAGCACAGTCTCCTCCTGAAACACTGAGGAGAGACCAGGAGCACTTCTGCTCTCTCCTTGAAAGTGCTGATAGTTTTGTAAATGCAAGAAAAGCTTGAATGTCCCTGCATTCTGCGTAAATGAAATGGCAACGTACTTTGCCTCTGTAGCATCAGGCCACAATTTATGGCGACTGATTCTCCATTTCTGGGAGCACTTGTCCTCGATGCTAACAAAAAGAAGGGCATATACAAAAGTTGCTCCAAAGTTGCATTAGAAAATGCGATGTCCTACATAACCTACGTCAAATTGCTAGCCTTCTCAATGAGGGGTGGGAGGGGGGGAGAAGGATAAGAAGGGAGGGAGAGAATTTGTAACTCAAAATTTGAAAAATAAAAGAATGCTAAAATTATTTTTACATTTAATTGGAGGGGAAACCCAAAATATTAGCTTTTTTTTTAAAAAAAAGAAAAGATGATGTCCTGGGCTCAAATCCCAGCTGTATGACCTTGGTCAAGTCATTGAGCTGTCTGAGGCTCAGATTCCCTGTCTGTAAGATGAAGGTTTAGACTGGATAACTTCTAAGCCCTCTTCTAGTTCTATGTCTTGGGTCATATGTCTTTTACTCATTTTAAGACTTTTGAAAGGAAATGTCCTTTAAAGAACTTGTCATCACAGTAGATGGGTCCAACTAAAACTGGTAAAATAACATCATTGATATAGATTCACTTATTATGTTTGTAGATGGCATGATTAGAATTGCTAATTTATTCATGAGGAACCAAAAAACCTTTTTCACTCGGCTGAAAAAGTACAAACTGTTCTTGATTCTTAATGCATTTTGTTTCCAACAAGTGCCAGTTACTTTTCCTTTTGAGTCATAACAAAATGCTATGTGTGTACTTGAGGCTTTATCCCTAGACAAGTCTCAAATAAAGGCGTGTTTAGATTTGGGTGGACATCTGAGGAAAGAGAGAGACACACAGAGAGGGGAGAGAGACAAAGAGAGAGATACAGAGTGAGAGTAGAGGGAGACCAGACACAGAGAAAAAGGAAAGACAGACAGAGACAGAGATGGAAATAGAGACAGAGAGAAGAGAGAAAAAGAGACAGTGAGACAGAGAGAGAGACAGAGAGAGGGACAGAGACAGAGACAGAGACGAGAGAGAGACAAAGAGACAGATAGAGGCAGAAAGATGAGAGAGGAAAAAAGACAGAGAAACAGAGAGATAGAGACACACTCAGAGACAAGAGATAGAGACGGACAGAGACAGAAATGAGGATAGAGACAGAGAAAAGAGAAAAAGAGCTAGATAGGAAAACAGAGAGAGGGACACACAGACACACAGACCAGAGACAGAAACAGAGAGGAAGAGACAGAGAAAGAAATAGAGACAGAAAGGAGAGAGAGAGAAGAGACAGACAGACAGAGACACACAGAGACAGAGACAAGAGAAAGAGACAGAGAGAGACAGAGACAGAGACAGATAAGAGAGAGAGAGAGACAGACAGAGACACACACAGAGACAGAGACAAGAGAGAGACAGAGACAGAGATAGAGACAGATAAGAGAGACAGAGAGGGACAGACAGACAGAGACACACACAGAGACAGAGACAAGAGAGAGAGACAGAGAGAGACAGAGACAGATGAGAGAGAGAGACAGACAGACAGACAGAGACACACACAGAGACAGAGACAAGAGAGAGAGACAGAGACAGAGATAGAGACAGATAAGAGAGAGAGAGAGAGAGACAGACAGACAGAGACACACACAGAGACAGAGACAAGAGAGAGAGACAGAGACAGAGATAGAGACAGATAAGAGAGAGAGAGAGAGAGTGTGTGTGTGTGTGAGTGAGAGAGAGAGAGACAGAGAGAGAGAGACAGAGAGAGAGAGAGAGAGAGAGAGAGAGAGAGAGAGAGAGAGAGAGAGAGAGGGAGAGAGAGAGATCCATGCTGTTTTTTCCCGTTGGAAGCTTCCGAGTGCATGTTCTACGTGACTTTGGTACCTTGTTTCAATGTCAGTCAGAATCACATGGAGTGTCAATCAATCCTAGGCCAAATGAAGAGGCTACAATGTCTAAACCATCTCTATTTCTAGAAATGTCACTTCTGCTGTCTGTGGTTCTGCAGGCCTCCTTTCACTTCTGACCAAATGCACACAGAGAGAAATGCCAGCCACGTCTCATTCTCCTGGCCCCAGCCTGGCGAGATAACTGCTGAAGCAGATCTTTGCACAGGAGCATTTCTTCAGTGTTAACTCTTTAAGTTCTTCCCTTCCTCCTCCTCAGGCCCCTCCTTTCCCTCAAGTTCTTCCTTGTTAGGAAGTTAGCTATTTACAAGATAGCAGGTGGATGGCCAGACTGTTTCCACAGCCTTTGGCATCATGCTGTTGGTGATGGTAAAGTTCATTCACTATTGGCACTTGGATGTCTGATTCTCTTTGGCCACAATGTGCCCTTGGTATCCCTCTTGCCATGGGCCCAGTTCCTTGTTTTAACCTGTGGTTAGTGCTGGTACCAAATATAAAATGGTTTCAGAAGAGAAAGCCTTAGGTGTGGCATTCGGATTCTGTGTAGGTATGGGACAGAGGCTATGATTTGGGAGGGGAAGGGAGACCAAAAGGCCAAGCTACATGGTGAAGCAGATAGAACGATCCTGAGCTCAAATCTGGCCTCAGATATTTACTAGCTGTGTGACCCTAGGCAAGTCATTTAATCTCTGTCTGACTCAGTTTCCTCAGCTGTAAAATGGGGATCATGACAGCACCGACCTCAAAGGATTGTGAGAATTAAATGAAATCTTTGTAAAGAACTTAGCACATTGTCTGGTACCTAGGAAATGCTTATTCTATTTCCTTCCTATCCTTATGTTGATAATTATCCCACCACATGCTCATGCCAAGGGAGGCAGTGCATCTCATGATGCTCTGCCATGAAGTCTAAAATTCACAATATGAGTGTATTGGTATGAATTAATTCCTTTTCCTTAATTCTCATTTTACAAAAAGACCTTGTTGAAATGAAAAATTTTCATTTGTAATAATAGTAATTGTTGTACTTTACAGTTTGCATAGCTCTTCTGTAAGGTCTTTATCTCAAAACAACCTTGAAGGTAGGTAGTTCATGCATTATTATCCCCACTTTACAGATTAGGAAAATGGGCTAAGGTTAAAAGGCCTGTTTGAGGGTGATGTTTTATACAGGGCAGAAGTGATGTTTAGACACCAGCCTCCAACTCTCAGCCCAATAATCTTTCCTTTCCACCTTGCCACCTTTCATTTGGAAGGGTAGCCATTGGGTTCTGTGAGTGCCCATCATGACATCAGGACCCTGGGCAAATGGGACATGATACAGGTAAATTTTGATTCAGGAGTAGGTAGTAGATCCACAGATCATGACAGGTTGTTGGGAAGATCCCTGGATTCCTAGGGGACAGCACCAAAAACCAGAGGCAGGAGGATGTCAGAAGGCAGATTTTATCTACTTCACAACTGGTTCACATCTCAATGACAGTCTGCTAGAATCCAGTCTTTGACTGCCCAAATTAGTGCCTATGTTAGCTTCACATAGAGCATTCTGGGAGTGACCACTCACTCAGCCAACAGCCCTGGGAGGTAAATGTTGCCCAGTCATGAAGGTGACTCCTGGGTTATGCCTGCCCCAGTTGTGGGTTCTGCCAGCAAAGACTTTGTTGCTGAGAGTGAGGGTGAGGGTGAGGGGTGAACCTGTTTCTTTGAATTTATTCCAAGTAGGAATAGGTCCTATACCTAAACTTTCTGGGATAAATGATCCCTCATTTTGCTGAGCCAGCCTGGCTTCCACTGTTTTAAAAATCTATTTTCTTGGGAAGACATTTTTACTTTAATGTCTATAGTCTGTTTAGCCCCAAACAGTTTCTGATTTTATGGGGAACAACTTAGAGGTAGAAGAGCAAGAACAAATAAAAGATAGTTTAAACATGTGTTCTGATCTACTACCATGTGACTTAGTGATACAAACATAAAAGAGTCAAAAGACCTGGATTCAGGTTAGAATCCTGCCTTGGATGATCTTGCAACCAGAAGTGGGCTAGAACCAGCTCTGACCAGCTCAAGGTGATCATTAAATGTTCAGTGTGGAAACAAAAAGGTCAGTGGGATCATTTACATCTCAGAAACAGCAAAGGACAAATTCAAGTTGATTTTTTGTTTTGTGGATTTTCTAGATCAAAGATGGCAAACACCCAAGGGCAGCAATATTCCCAAAGGATTGCAGCTACTACCAGATTAAAATGTAATTGAAAAATATTTAATAAAATACAATAAAACATAGACAACATTATATTTTAAAACTAAGTGGTCATAAAATCGATGTAGCCAAGGATAGAAGGAATGCAGAAAATTGGGGGAAAACTTTCATAGACCTTCTCTCAGATAGGATGTGATGGGGTTGGAATGTAGCTGTGTGTTGTAGAAAATGATGAGATGGTTGATTTAGAAAAACATGGAAAGGCTAGGACTTATGAAGGAAGATGCTATTCATCTCTAAAGAAAGAGGGATCAAGTGGAAATTGCATAATATGGTCTTACATGCACGTGATGTTTATAGACATATATGTGTATGTGTGCATATATGTATGTGTATATGTATATGTGTATATGTGTGTGTGTATCTGTATTTACTTGTAGCCTTCTTTGGGGAGGGTAAGTTAGGGAGAAAAAAATAAAGTAAAAAGTGCCCAGCAGAGAGCAAAAGAAAATCTCGAAGGAAGCGAAGAAAAGCTGAGTAGCTTTGAAAACAACGTGCAGTACTTTTTAGATAGGTTTTCTTGGCATGGAAATTTATTGTTTTGTATTGAATCCTCTCTTATGTTCTGTTGTGTACGTGGCATTGTTCATTTTTTTCTTTTCTCATTTTGTATTTAAGTCTAAATTATTTAAATATTCATAATAAAAAAATTACCAAAAAAACCCCCCAGAGAATGGTCAGAGATCCTTACATAGTGGCGCTGTTCTATTTGAGTTTGGAACCACTGGTCTAGACTTCAGAAATAAAAGGGAGACAATTTTAATAATGCAGATTAAATTTAAATGTGTGCTGTGTGTACATTTCCCCCTAGGGAGCAGCTGTTAACATTTACCAGCACACACCTGCTTACAGTTTTCAAGTTTTGTGGAGCCCTAGGGCCTCATCCCCTCTCAAGAAGCAAAGATGAGGTGGGCTTAGTGGTCTGAAGGGTAACTTGTACACTCTGTACTTTCAGAGGTGGGAGGGGAACAGAAATGTATGTTCCCTCTGGAAACACTGCCTTGTGGCTTGGCCTTATGGGAATTTGCTGAGCCTGTTTCGTGGTACAGCCCCAGGCCTGAGGACCTCCACCCTTTTCTGCTAGTTCACTCTGACCTGTGTTTCACACTTCTCTTCCCTCCCCCAATCAGAGGTTCTTCAAGTCACCTCCTAGGAACACTCATCTCAGGGTCAGCAGCATCCAAGCAAGCCGATGGCCCCCCCTACCATGAAGGGTGCCCAGAAACCAAAGCCACTGTAATCCAGAATGTCAGTGTGTCCAGACACTCAGCTGCACAACTATCTAATAGGAGGCAAGGTCAGGGGAAAAGATTACAATTTTTTTCTTAAAAGGGGAAAAAATAAAACAGGAAATGGTAGCCCCTCCTCGTTCTGATATGCCAGAGCTATCTCCTCACTTCTATTTAAAATAGGTCAAGGTCTCAGATCCAAAAAAAATCCTGCCTGATTCAATCCCTTTGGCTGCTATACAACATTTTTGAAATTCAGGAAGCTAAGGCTGTGGAGCTCCTGTGGAGTGAGGCCTTTGGGAGCTGGAGGCTGCAAACAGGTGGATGTGCTCCTGTCTCCCTGTGTATACTTTCTCCAAATCTTCAGCATGTGAGACAGCTTAGGAGTGGGTCAAGCAATAGCTGTCTGGGGGTGACGTCCCTTATAAAACAATCTGTGACTTTGGAATGTGGGTGGGACGAAAAAAGCTAATGGAAATAAAGGTGATAATGAGGAATCAGAAGTGTAGGTGGGGGTAGAAACTACTATTTTCTAATTTTTTTCTTTCATGGACTTACATTCAATGCAGGGACTTCTCTTTTTTTTTTTCTGTATATTCACTTTACCTCTCTGGACCTCAGTTTCCTCATTTGTTAAATGGGGGATGGGTTATACTACATAGTCTCTCAGGTCACGCCTGCTCAAAATCTCTAATACTATAAGTCATTTGGTTCCAAAGCAATTGAGAGAATAAGAGAATGGCTGTGGAAGTGAGAGAAGAGTCAGAGGGGTGGAGAGAGACTAAGAAAAGAAGAGTGGAGGGAAAATGAAAGTGGGAGAAATCAACGGAGAAAGAAGGGAGAGTAACTCTGGACCTCTCAGCAGCTGCTTGGTGCAGCAGGACTTCCAAGACCATCTGTTTTCTTGAGTGAGAGAAGGGTGAAAAAGAAGGATAACAAATGAAGGGTGAAAAATAATGGTCACAAATGAGGGTAGGGGAGAGAGTGGAAAGAGAGAAGCCAGAGGGAGAGAAGCCAATGCAGTCCATCCAGAACATTCAGCCACCTGAATCCTGTAGCCTGCTGGAGCTGAGGGCACAGAGGCATCCAGAGCCATCCATGGGCTACCTTGGAAGGAGCTCAATGACAAAGAATGAGAGCCAGCTCCTGACTCCCCAAGGAGCAGTCACTGCTGTCAGTGACAAACTCAATCTTCCCAGTTGCTGCTTCAGTCAAAGCCCTGGTGACTGGGCTGTGAGCTTGGGCTGGGCATGGAGAGTATAGGGATGGAGCCATGCGCTTGTAGATCTTTCTACTCAGGTTTGCAAGGAAAAAAAAGATCTAGCAAAAAGTCTGGGAAGGCTGCCTTTAAGATGGAGATTGAGTTATAGCCAATACATTCTCTAGAATAACAAAGAAGAGAAAGAACTGCTGTTAGGCAGCTGGCTCAACAAAACCAGAGCATTATAGATTGGCACCTGGCCTCCTTCTGGCGGTTTGGAATTGGAGGTGGGGGGAGACTATAAATGCACCTTTCCGACAATTCTGCCCCCCACCAGACAGGCAGGCCTCAGAAAAGAGGGGCATTAATGTGTCACTCAACTGAATAGTAGCAATTTTCTGTTGACAGCAGGATTAGGGAAGGCTCTGAAATGCAGAGTGTTTGGGGAAGGCTTCTTGTAGTTGATGGATTTTTAGATGGGGTTTAAATGAAGTCAGGGAGTAGAGGAGGGAGAGTGCTCCAGGCATGGGGGACAGGCAGAGAAAATGCCTAGAGCCAAGAGATGAGTGTGTTGGGGAACAAGGTCAAGTGTCTCCTCACCTGAGGACGCTGGCTGTGAGGAGGCAGTAGGGAGTGATGGACTCCATATGAAGATGGAAGATGCTGGGCCTCACCCCCAGGAGCCTTTCCAAATAGTAAGATAAGGGTTGTCATGACGAGCTAATGAAATAATGTAAGTGAAGTGTATTGTAAACCTTAGAAGGCTATGTAAATATAAAAGTATTATTATTATTGCAGTTTTAATTATCATCTTTTACAGGAAGGAAGGAAAGAAGCCTTTAAGTGCCTTCTGTAGACAGGATCTGTGCTGATGGCTTCACAGATATTATTATCTCATTTGATCCTCATAATAACCCTGAGGACCAGATGCTATTCTTTCCTTTATTATCCCCATCTTACAGCTGGGCAAACTGAGTCAGAGGTTAACTGCGTTGTCCAGGGTCACTCAATTAGTAAGCGTTTGAGGCTATATTTGAATTTAATATAGGAAGTGGTTCAAAGCCTTTTATGTGTTGAGGTGGATGTCTAAGTGACTGGAAAACTAATCTTGTTCTTATATGCTACTATTTCGAAGCATTGTGGTTTCCTGTGATCTTTTTGACATGTTCTGCATGCTGGGGTCGGTTGTGCCAAAGTGCAGTATTAAGTTGGATCTGCCCAGTGGCGTGCTGGCAGAAGTGTAACAATCTTGAAAAAAAAGTACATCTGACACATGTTAAGTTTTAATTTTTATGGTCAACATTTTCTTCATTACTTTCTTAAGTCTAGACAACCTACAAAACAGTAAATAAAACCTGATTTGTAGTGATGGCTGATTTTTTAAAAAATTATTTATTTATTTATTTTTGCCATTACTGATTTCTGAGATACAAGGGCTCACCGTGGAAGTTTAACAACCAGCTCAGACCTGTTGGAGCTTACTCTAGTATACTCCTGGTTCTGGCCCAATTTACTTACCATCTTGATTGAGAATTCAAGTTAAGGCCCTTGGGCTCACAGTGCACAAAGGGCTTATATTCATTCCTATTTAGGAAATATTCCTGGGGGATGGAGATGGGGAGCCAGGGAGAACTAGGATCCATGGCAAGCCTTTGCACCATGTGCCAAGGAGGGTATTTGGGTACCTTGTGAATATCTGACACTTCAACATAGCTTTCTCTGTCCTTTAATCTCAGGATGCTTGGCATCTGACAGATGACTTAGAATTGTGAATGTTAATAGCAAGTCACTAAATCTGTAATGGGAAAGGAAGAAGCATGTTTGTAGCACCTACTGTAACAGTGCCAGGCACTGTTCTAAGTGATTTTTACAAATATCATCTCACTTGACCCTTATAATTACCCCGTGAGATAGGTACAATTGTTGTCATTATTTTGGAGTTGAAGACACAGGCAAAGAGAGATTACACAGCTAGTAAGCATCTGAGACAGCATTTCAACTCACGTCTTCTTGGCTCTGGGTCCGGTGCTCTGGTACAAGAGAAAGAGGACTGAATTTGGAGATGGTACTCATTTCAGATCTTGACTTTTGCATTTCCTACCCGTGTGACCTTGGATAAATCACTTAACTCACAGTCTGACACAGTGAAATCTTAATCTTCATAAGTACTTATTGATTGATTGGCTGTTTCTGGGCCTAAGTTTCCTCATTTGTAAAATGAAGTTGCTGGGCTGGATGATCTCAAAAGTTCCTTCTAGCTTTAAGACAATGGCCCTATGTCCTTTCTTCCTGTGAATGGCTAGGTATTTAGTAGTAGAGTTTTTAAAACGAACCAAGGGAAGAAGACAAGAGAAGGAAGAAAGAGAAGATGGGGAAACTGGGAAGTGCAGAGAGATGAGAATGGCATGGTATACAGCATCCTGCTTCAGATCTTGAAGGCTGAGGTTTCTTCTCATGTCCCACTAAAGTTGAATGTGGGCACAGACATAATGATTTTGATGTGGTGCTAAGAGGTTTCAATGCTTCTGCTGATGCCAGGTTTGCAGCCTTGACATGGTCTACATTCTTCTAGACTTTGAGCGGACCTTGGGTAACTTTCCTTCTTCCAACATGAGTAGCTTTTACATTTTGACGATGCAGTGCTCCTGTGTGATGGGCAAACTGTTAGGAAAATGTTTTCAATTTTCCTAAATTGACATAAAGGACCTGGGCTGGGACTCCTCAACTTAACAACCTTCTATCCTAGGGACATCCTTGGGAGGAGGTAGAGTGATTGGCTTGGGGCCAGTGTTAGGAGTGTTTGGCAAAGACTTATTACCTTGATTCTACAATCCTTACCATTTTAAGTAAATTGTTGTTATTGACTTTGATATAAAGGTAGCTAAGTGGCACAGTGGATAGAGTGCTGGCTTGAAGTCAAGAAGACTCATAGTCTTGAGTTCAAATCTAGCCTCAGACACTTACTAGCTGTATGATCCTGAGCAAGTCATATTTGCCTCAGTCTCTCATCGGTAAAATGAACTGGAGAAGGAAGCAGCAAACTACTCCAGTATCATTGCCAAGAAAACCCCAAATGGGTTGGACAAAGAGTTGGACAAGACTGAAATGAACAAGCAACAACTATATTAATTATGAGGGATTTTCCTGTAACATCTAAATATAAGAGGAAGGAGCTGCCAGTGGTAATAATGACAATACAAATATTAATAACATCTAGCATTTATATAGTGCTCTAAGGCTTGCAAAGTGCTTTACAAATATTATCCCATTTGATTCCTCCAGTAGGTTGGAGCAAAATAAACCAATATCAAGTAACTTGAATTTGGGACCAATGAGAGTCTCATGGACTAACAGGAAAGGAATGCTGTCCAAAAAGCTCTCTAAGAATCTGTTACATATTTAATAAGGCTGTCTCCCATGGATTGGCCCTGGGGATGATGGAAACTCTGGCATCCACTTCAGCAAAGATATTTATTGAAGAAGAAGGGAGAGCCCTCTGAGAAATTAAATCCACAGGGACTAAAGGTCTCTGCAGGCAGAGAGTTCAACCAACTCCTAGAATCATAAATGCTATGATATGTGTGTATGTGTGTGTGTATATGTATACATAAATACACACATATAGTTATATATAAGACATACACACACACACATATATACATACATACATACATGTATATGACAGAGCAGAGGTCAAATAGCCATTGGATTCCTCTTATTGGGGAAGGAGAAGTGGAAGCCATTTTCAGGTATTTGGAGGTCTTTCTGAGGGTAAGCATATCTGGGCAGGTCACTTAATATCCCTGGGTCTCAGTTTTCTCATTTCTAAAATCAGAAGGTTGGCCTTTTTGGTTTCTGAGATCCCTTCCAACTCTAGCACCATGAACCCAATACTGGAACATTTATTTTTGTTATTCTTCTCTGACCCTGGAAGGAAGGCTCTTTGGCACCTCAGACCAGTCCTGCTACATTGTAGGTAGAGCGATGCCAGTGATCATGAGCCTTGTCAAGGATTTGATTGATCATTTCAAGCTGTCTTATAGGTCTGACTTACAAGCTAGAAGAGGCAATTCTGAAAGGTCTAATTATAAGTGCATTCATTACACATATATCAATTAATATGAAGATCATAATGTCCTTTACTTTGTGGAGGGAGCAAGACAAGGAAATGTTTTATATATACATATATATATATCGCATGTTCAGGATGATGGGCAGACTATTCTGAATGAAACTGAGTACAATGGAGTACAGAACAATGAAAAATGTTCTGAATAAGGCATCAGAGGATGTGAGTTCAAATCCCCAATCTACCATTTGCCACCTGTGGGACCTTAGATTAGTAATTTCACCTCTCTGGGCCTCATCTATAAAATAAGGAGGTTGAACTAGACCACTTTTAAGGTTCCTCCAGCTTTAAATCTGAGATCTTTCCCTTTTTCTCCAAAATAATACATCTCCAATCATCTCTCCCAACCATCTGTGACCTTTCTATCAATTAGTTCATTTCCTACTTCCTACAAAATCCTTAGCATCCCCTCAACCCATTATCCTATATCTCTGCCTACACTCACTGGCTCCATTTCCTTTCCTCTTACTTGCTCCTCAGCCTTTTGCAATGTGGTTCAAAGCAACGTCATTACTCAACTGCCTCTGTTATCCCAAGGTTACCAATGGTCTCTCAGTGCCCATGTCTGATATTTTTAGGTTTTCCTCATCCTGCTCCTGGTTTCCTGCCTATCTGTTTCACTATTCATCAGTCTCCTTTAATTACTCTCATCCATATCAAGTCCCTATGTTGGGAGTATTCTCCAGACCAGGGGCAGGGAATCTGCGATCTCAAGGCCACATGTGGCCTTCTAGGTCCTTGGGTGTGGCCTTTTGACTGAGTCCAAGTTTTACAAAACAAATCCTTTTATTAAAGGGATCTGTTCTTTGAAGTTTAGATTTGGTCAAAGGACCTAGAGGGCCACCTGTGGCCTCGAGGCTGCAGGTTCCCCTCACCTGTTCTAGACTCCCTTCTCCTTTTATACTTTCTTTTGATAGGCACATCCAATTTCATATATTTAACTATCTTATCTACCCTAAGGACTCCCATATCTAGATATCTAGTTTTCCTCCTGAGCTTCAGTCTCACATTCACCACTTATCTATTGGGAATTTCAAACTTATTGTCTCAGAGACATCTTTTTAAAAATTTTATTTATTTGTTCTGAACTTAAGAAATAAAGCAAGCATTTCCATAACATAGTAGAATAGGAAAAAAAAGATGATTGTACATGAAATTACAAATCTATTATGTACATCCTATTATTCCTTTTAAATGACATTACTAGGCTAGAGTCAAGTAACAGTGTGTCCGACTGTGGCTGATCCTCTTTGAGAACGAAGGGAAACTGACAACCAAACAACAATGCCTTTTAAATATATAATAAAGTTATCATGTAACTTTTTTCCCCTTTTTCTTCCCCCTCCTCCCCCACCCTGGAGATAGTTACTATTAGACACAAATTGTATATATATATGTATATGTATATATATATACATACATATATACATATACATATATATACTATATATATGCAAAATCATTCTACATATACTTCTTTTTATCAGTTCTTTCTCTGGTGCAGATAGCATCTTTCGTCATTACCTCCTTTGTAGTTAATTTGGGTATTTATAATAGTCAAAATGACTTAGTCACTCAAAGTTGTTCTTAATATTATTGTTCCTGTCTACAACATTCTCTTGGTTCTTTGATTAGAGAAATGCAAATTAAAACAACTTTAAGATATTTTATACCCATTAGAGATATCTTAAGCTCGATATATCTAAAACTAAATTTATTACCTTTCCCTCAAAACCCTTCCCTCTTCCGAGCTTCCCTGTATCTGTGGAAGGCACCACCCTCCTTCCAGTAGCCCAGATTCAAAATCTGGGCATTATTTTCCCCATCCCATAAATACAATCATTTGCCAAATCTTGCCTTTTTCTACCTTTGCAATCACTCTCTCACTCTGCTCTCTATCTTACTTAGTTCAGGACTTCATAACCTATCAACTTTCTAATAAGTTTCTTTGCCTCAAGTCTCTCCCCATTCTAGTCTATCCTCCACACAGTCAGCAAAATAATTTTGCTGACATATAGGTCCATCCTTCTTCTATGCAATAAACTCCAATGGCTCCCTGTTGCCACAAGGATAAAATATAAACTCTTTTGTTTAGCTTTTAAAGCTCATACAATCTGGCCCAAATCTACATTTCCACACTCATTGGCTGTTACTCCCCTTCTACACTCTGCAATCCAGCCAAACTGGCCTCTCTGTTCCTCCCACAAGATATTTTTATCTCCCATCCTATGCCTTTGCACTGGTCATCCCCCACAACTAGAATAGACTTCTTTATAAAGTCACTTTTCTTCAAAGACATAGCTTAAATACTATCTGTTACCTGAAGACTTTTCATGATCCTTGCCCCCACAACTGCTAGTACCTTCCCTCTGAAACTGCTTTGAATCTAGCCAGTTTTATATATTCATATCATTAACTTCATGCTGTCTGTATTTTATACGTACTTGTTGTCACACCTCCTTCCACTCCTCCCCACTCCGAATGTAAGCTCCTTGTAGGAAGGGATTGTTTTAATTTTTGTACTTTTATCTCCAGTGTCTAACAATGCTTGGCAAATAGTAGGCACTTTAAAAATATTTGATTGTGTCACAGGGAAATTTTTCTGGTTTGGCTCTAATGTAACCATTTCGTTGAGACAGCAGATCACTTCACTAGCTACAGCCTGCAGAATTTAGCTTATATCAAATTTTAGCTCCAGCAATTAACTGGTTAGTGAAAAGAAAATTTCTAGCTCTGCTTTGTTACCTCTATCTACTTAAGATGAGCATGCCAAGTAAGTAGATCTAGCTCTAGTGTTGCTGGTTAGTTTGCAAATTCCAACTACATCCCCAGTGTTTACTGAGCAGCTTACAATTTTACCTGATCTAGATCTTCTCCTTCCCCTATCTGTTCTTTGATGTACAAATCTTAACCTTCTCCTTCTACCCTCTGTAAATTCCACTGGATCTGTCCTATTGATCCAACTAAGACCTGTATAAGATTGAGGAAACTGAGACAAGGGGCCCACTGGTTTTTGTACCATGGGTCTATGATCAGAGCATATAATTACCCAGTCATTAAAATATTTCTTCATGTTGATAAGTATGATTGGCAGCCACACTCATCAAAGCCTTGGACATTTTTTATGTCGGTTGATCCTGTGATTTATGTTAAAATCACCTGTTAAGATAATTTTGGAGAACGAGAACCTTAGAGCTGTAAAGAACCATAGGAGCCATCTATTTATACCCTTTTAATTTTACAGATAAGGAAATTGAGTCCCAGTTTTTTTTTCTCCAAAGAAACCCAGCTAATTAATGTCAGAGAAGGACCAGAAAAAAACAAACAAAAACCAAAACATACTATCTACAAGTTGAGAGCAGGGAGAGGTGGGTAAGGGAAATATGAAGGAGTTTAGGCTCTCCTTTACGTATAATGGAGAGTTAGTCATTGTTTTGGGTAGGGCAACAACAGAGTAAAAAGTTTCAGAAAGATGAATTTTACAATTGTCTGAAGCATTGACTAGCAGGGAAAGAAATCAGAAGTGTGTGTGTGTGCGTGTGTGTGTGTGTGTGTGTGTGTGTGATATTTAATCTCTTTACATAGAAAAAATCCAAATGATTTTTCAAATATTTTCAAAATAACCATTTATAGTCACACAATTGATAAGACAAGTCATTTTTAATCTTAAAGCAAATCTCAAAAGATAAGCTGTAAACCTAGTTCTAGTTACTGTCTACATTTGAAGGCAAAAAGAGAAAAGCTGCTGTTAAAATCTATGAAGAGGAATTTTTGCTAATTAACAATGATCTTTTAAATTCCATCAGATCAGTGAAACTTATTTTTTCCTCACATATTTGTGTTGCTCTTTGAGTTCTCTCCAAAGAAGTTTCAGCTGGTAAGCCCCCGGCTGCAAGATCTTATGATGGAACACGTTAAAATTTTTATAAGATCATTAGCCATCAAAGCACCATTCTTGGATGGTAGCTCAAAGTACTTTCCAGCCATTACATACAGCTAAATTTGCCAGTGGCCCTGCTGGGGAGATATTGGTCTGGAATTATTACCCTGTTTCCATACCTGGTAATTTAATATCTGGTTTTTCAAAGTCAATGGCAGGGGTGAAAGAGCATGCAGTAGGGTGCCTAGTCCCCAGTGGGAACTAAATAAAAGCAAAAAAGACTTAAGTTCATAGAATTATAGGATTTGGAGCTAGGAGAAATCTTAGAAATTAACCCAATTCAAGTAAAGTCAACATTTAAATGCCTCCTATAAATGGAGAAGGCATTGTGCTGGAAGAGAGGTTGAGGAAGGGAGGGAAGTACACTGTTTAGATGAAATATATGTCTAGTTTTCATGAAACTAATGGTGTAGTAGAGGCATATGATCTATACCCAAATAACTATAATATAAGAAAGATACAAGCAAAATATTATGTGAGGTTTCAAAGGAAGAAGGAAAAGGCAGATTTGGAGGGAGGGGGGCATTCTAAGCACGAGGAAGGAAAAGGAACAGTATGAGCAGCATATTGTGTTTTATGTGGTATTCAAGTTCATTCTAATGCTACTGAAAACAATCAAAATGGTCGCATTTTGATAATTATTCATATCAACAAAAATGAGTTATTTAATTAATATAGATACTAGATGTTCAATTAAATGCAGAAAAAGGCAAGATCACATTAATTCAACTCAATTCAATTCAGCCAGCATTTATTAAGTTTCTGCTTTCTTCTTAAAAAAACAACTGTCTTTGCCTTCAGGGAACTTACTTGGTCGGAATGATGGGTGGGGTGGGTGGGTGAGGCTATAATGGGTACATCAATAAATAATTACAGTGGTTTGGGAGACAGAGAATTAAGAACACTAATGAGGCATGAAGGGTGGGATGGTAGATCTGTAAAGGCCTCATGTAGGAAATAGCACTTGAATTAAGCTTCGAAGAAAGCCCAGAGGTAGAGGTGAGGGAAGAGTATTCTCAGCATGAGGTGTAGCCTGTACGAAGATGTGGAGTGGAGGCAGGAGATGGGGTGCTAGGTACATGGAACAGCAAGTGTTCCAGTTTATCTTGAATTCAGAGTGTGTGAAAGGGAGTAGTAAAATGCAATAACCAACAAGGATGGGCTGGATCCAGATTATAAAGGGCTTATGCTGACAAGAGAATTGTGTATTTTATCTTACAGATGATAGAGAGCCATAGAAGTTTCTATTTTTTTTTTATGGCTTAAAAACTTTCACATGCTTCTATTTAATATGTTGAAGAGATTTGTGCAAAGCTTGGCCTTGAGTTCTTTTATTAATTTTTTATTGTGTTTATTTATTTTTTGATTTCGATATTCATTTCCACAAAATTTTGAGTTCCAATTTTTCTCCCTATCTCTCCCCTCCCCCCACCCCATAATACCTTGAATTCTGATTACTCTTTCCCTCAATATACCCTCCCTTCTATCACATTCCACTCTTCTCTTATCCCCATCTTCTCTCTTATCTTGTAGGGCAAGATAAATTTCTATATCCCATTATCTGTGTTTCTTATTTCCCAGTTATATGCAATAATAATCCTCAGCATTCGTTTCTAATATTTTGAATTCCAACTTCTTTTCCTTTCTCCCTCCCTGTCCATCCCCACTGAGAAGGCCAGCTATATATGTGTCATTTTGCAAAAGACTTCCAAAATAATCATGTTGTGTAATACTAACTATATTGTCCTCTATCCTACCCTATCCCCCCCTTTTTTATTCTCTGATTTGACCTTGTCCCTTCTCAAAAGGCTTACTTCTAGTTACTCCCTTCTCCCATTTGCCCTCCCTTCTGTCATCCCCCTCACCCCACTTGTCCCCTCCTCCCCTACTTTCCTGTAGTGTAAGATAGATTTTCAAACCAAATTTAGTGAGCATGTTATTCCCTTCTTAAGCCACATGTGAAGAGGATAAGCTTCACTTTTCCCCTCTCACCTTCTCCCTTTTCTCCTCCATTGAACAAGATTTTTCTTATCTCTTTTATGAGTTATAGCCTCTCCCATTCCATTTCTCCTTTTCTCCTCCCAGTATTTTCCTCCCTCACCCCTTAATTTTTATTTTATTTTTTTATGGATATCATCCCATCTAATTCAATTCAACCTGTACTCTCTGTCTATGTGTGTGTGTGTGTGTGTGTGTGTGTGTGTGTGTGTGTGTGTGTGCATGTGTAATCCCTCCGCCTACCCAAATACTGAAAAAAGTCTCAAGAGTTACAAATATTATCTTTCCATGTAGGAATGTAAACAGGTCAGCTTTAGAAAGTATTTTATGATTTTTCTTTCCTGTTTACCTTTTCATGCTTCTCTTGATTTGTGTGTTTGAAAATCAGATTTTCTATACAGTTCTGGTCTTTTCATCAAGAATGCTTGAAAGTCTTCTATATCATTGAATAACCATTTATTTCCTTGAAGTATTATACTCAATTTTGCTGAGCAGGTGATTCTTGGTTTTAATCCCAGTTCCTTTGACTTCTGGAATATCCTATTCCAAACCCTTTGATCCCTTAATGTAGAAGCTGCCAGACCCTGTATTATCCTGATTGTATTTCCACAATACTCAAATTGTTTCTTTCTAGCTTCTTGCAATATTTTCTCCTTGACCTGGGGACTCTGAAACTTGGCCACAATATTCCTAGGAGTTTCTCTTTTCGGGTCTGTTTCAGGAGGTGATCAGTGGATTCTTTGAATATTTATTTTGCCCTCTGGTTCTAGAATATCAGGGCAGCTTTCCCTGATAATTTCATGGAAGATAATGTCTAGGTTCTTTTTTTGATCATGACTTTCATGTAGTCTCATAATTTTTAAATTGTCTCTCCTGGATCTATTTTCCAGGTCAGTTGTTTTTCCAATGAGATGTTTCACATTAGAATAGAATAGAAGACTATTTTTACAAACTTTTGGTTTTGTTTTCTAACTTCTTGTTTTATCTGATAGTCATTAGCTTCCCTGAACTTGATTCTCTCTTTTAAAGAACTATTTTGTTCAGTGAGCTTTTGAATCATTTGGCTAATTCTGCTTTTTAAAGCCTCCTTCTCCTCATTGGCTTTTTGGACCTTTTTCCAATTGAGCTAGCCGCTTTTTAAAGATGTTATTTTCCTCAGTTATTTTTTTGGTTCTCCTTTAACAGGTGGCTGACACACTTTTCAAGCTCTTCTATGGCCATTTCATATTCATTTTGGAGGTACTGGAGGCAGAGAGCTTTAACTTTCTCTGACAGTATGCCTTATTCTTCTTCATCTGAAAGGATGGAAGGAGATACCTGTTCACCAAGAAAGTAACCTTCTAGCGTCTTATTTTTTTTCCCCTCTTTTGGATATTTTCCCAGCCAGTTACTTGACTTCTGAATCCTTTGTCAAGAGGAGGGTCCTAGTGCTCCTCCTCTCCCCAATACCATGCTCAAGACTGAGATTCAGATCAGCTGCTCAACTCCCCAGGGGTTTTGGGTGGGGGCAGGGTCACCACTGAGGGCTGAGGTTCAGATCAGCTGCTCAGTTCCACCAGAGGGTTTAAGGTGAACTGCCTGGACAATGGACTCAGGCTGCTTCCACATAGCTGCCCACCCCCTGTTGCTGCCACTGCCTGGGGCCAGTACTAGGGGAGCCCTGTTCTCTCTCCCATTTGGGAAAGTCCTCCCACACTGACCTTTGGAGCTTTCTTTATTGCTTGTGGGTTGAGGGATCTGGGAATTCTGGGAATTCTGCCCCAGAGGTCTGTTCAGGTCCTGTTCTACCCAGTGCCAAGCAGCCAGGACTGGGCTCTACTCTTGTCAGTGTCCCATGAGATAGACCTTTCCTGTTGGCCTTCCAGGTTACCTTTGGCTGGAAACCTCTTTCACTCTGTTATTCTGTGGCTTCTGCTGCTCTAGAATTTGTTGAGAGTCATTTTTTACAGGTATTTTGTGGACTGTGGGGGAAGTGCTAAAGTGTATGCATTTTTCTATTCTGCCATCTTGGATCCACCCCCACCATAGAAGCTTCTTGAGCAAGGTGCGTGCTTTAGGAATATCCCTTTGGCAGCTATATGGACAATGCATAGAAGGAAGCTGAGAGACTGGTGCCAGAGAAGCCCCTGACTAAGAAATGTGATAATTGTAGTAGAGATAGAATGAACAACATTTGGCACCTGGGTACATAGTGAAAGAGAGTCAAGAGCAAAAGATGCTTTCAAGGTTGCAAACTCAGTGATGGAGAAGGATGGTGATAGTCTTGTCAGAAATAAGGAAGTATGAAAGAAGCATAAATTTGGGGAAAATATGAGTTTTGTTTTAGTCATATTGAATTTGAGATACCTGTAGGATATAATAATTAGGAATGGCCACTTAGCAATCAATAAACTTTAATTAGGGACCTAGTATGTATCAAACACTGTGCTAAGCAACTGGTGCCTGGTACATTGGAAGCACTTAATAAATGCTTTTTGACTGACTGATGAATGTATCATTAGAGCTCAGGAGAGAAAGTAGGGCTGTATATGTAGACAGAAATAATAATTGAACCATGGGAACTGATGAGGTCACTAAATGAGAGAATATAGATGGAGATGAAAAGTCTGCCCAGGATAGAAGTTTGTAGGGCACTCAGAGAGGGGCATGTATGGATGACCATCCAGCCAAGGAGGGAAAAGAATGGTCAGGGAGGTAGGAGGAAAAAGAGAAAGTAATATAATGAAAACTAGAGGGAGGAAGGAGGAGCTAGCAGTGTTGAATGCATGGGAGATGTCTAGTATGGAAACCCAGAAAATGCTGTTGGATTTGGCAATTAGGAGATCACTGCTAACTACTTTGGAGGGAAAGCAGTTTCAGTAAAAGTGATGAGGTCAGAAGTCTGATTGCAAAATGAAGGAGAGGAGAGCAAGTGGAGAAAATAAATATAGACAGGTGTTGTTTTCTAATCAGTTTACAAACTTAGAGGCTAGTCAAGGATGTGTAGTTTCCTTGGCATTGTTCATTGTGCTTCTTTCTTGAAGAGGACCATGGTGGCATCAGGAAGGTGATGTAGTGACTTACAAGTGAATTGGATTTAAGCGAGGGAGAACTCACTTCTCCAGAACCATATGGGTCTAGTTCCAAGATATAAATCAGGACAACCAGAGATGGTCCCACTGTGTAAAGGCAAAAGGGGTAGAGAAGAAGAAATTATTCTGAAATTAACATGAAGAAGAGGGAGTTGGATTTGTTCGGGGTTGTTCCAGGGAGCAGGGGATGGAAGTCATGGAAAGGGAGACTTGTCTTCTCATAAAGGAATTTTCTTACATCTGGAGTGGCTCAACAATAACACAAAATTTCTTATGAGACAGTAAATTCCTCATCGCTGGAGATAGAGACCAAATGGCCGTCATTATCATTATCATAGTAATATTTGCAATGCACTTTAAAGCTTAGAGTTTACAAGGTTCATCTTGTTTGAGCCTCAACAACTCTCTGTGGTTAATACTGTTGATATCATTACATATTTTGCATATTAGATAACAGGGAGAGAGGGGTTTGGTTTGGTCACAAAGCAAGTGTCAGAGTCAGGATTTGGGCTCAGGTTTCCCTTGACTCCAAGTTCAATACTGTATCCACTGCACTATCTTTATCAAAAAATATTATAGAAAAGATTCTTCCATGGGATAGTTTGGTAGATTCCATAAACTCTAAGGTATCTTCCAATCTAAGATTCTGTGTTCAATCTTGTCCTTGAAGAGGGGAAAAGAAATGACTTACTATAAAACCTGCTTATCCCCCTGCTTAGTCACATAGGGCTGCTTTTGTGTTCATGGAGAAAGAAGTCTGGGTATAGCTAGACCTTGCCTAATAGATTTCTCCCACACCACATTCCCTCGTCTCTCACTCCAGGTCTGGGAATTTACTTATTATTTCTCCAAGTCCCTCTATTAATACACTTTCCTGTAGAAATGCCAATCTTTTTCTCCTGGGGCAGAGGGGTTATGCCACGTTTCCTGTGGAAGCAGACAGAAAGGACATTGCTAGGAGGTCTGCTGTACACAGTTACCAGTCTCCTGGTAACCTGCCACACTTTCATGCTGAACACAAGAGGGAACTAGACCTGAGCTGAGGTCTCCAGCTGAGCAAAGCAAAGCTCACTGGACACGTCTGGTAGCTCTTACAGCATTAGAATGACCAAAGTGCTAGCTGGAAAGGATGCCTTTGGTGGCGCACAGCTGGGGCTTAAGCCTTTGATCCAGTATCTCATGCAGTCTTGTTCACCAAATTTATTCAAATTGGCTTGGAGATTTATGCTGCTGTTCTGTCATGTCCCATTTTTCACGAACCCATTTGGGGTTTTCTTGGCAAAGATACTGGAATGATTTGTCATTTTCTTCTCCAGCTCATTTTATAGATGAGGGCACAGAGGCAACAGGGTAGAGTGACCTACCCAGGGTCACAGCGGTAGTAAATGTGTGAGGACAGATTTTAACTCAGGAAGATGAGTTTTCTTGACTCCAGGCCAGGGCTCTCTCCACTGTGCTACCTTAGCTGCCCCAAACAGAACTCTAGAAGACTTTGAATAGTTGCAGGAACTCGTCCCTTCTCTTGAACTTATCTAATAAAACAAGTGTTATTGTTGAGTCATGTCCAACTTTTTCTGATACTAGCTTGTATTGTCCATGGAGTTTTCTTGGTACAGATACCAGAATGGTTTGCCATTTCCTTTTTCAGAGGATTAAAGCAAACAGAAATTAAGTGACTTGCCTAGGGTCACACAGCTAGTAAGTGTCTGAGGACAAATTTAAACTCAGGTCTTCCTGGCTCTGGGTCTAATGCTTTATCCACTCTGCACCTAGATGGTCTTAGTGTGATGAATCTAAAGCATAACTGAAGGATTGTAAGGGAAACTTCTGAAAAAAAAATAGCAGTGAAGATATTGGTTGGTGTAAGGGTGTTTCATGGGTCCCTGGGAGGAGATGCTTGTTTCTTAACAGTTTCATGAATTATCTGAAAGGCAAAGTGAATGGGGCAGAGGGAGCGGTTAAGCAATGCCTGACAGAACAGCTTGTGTCTCTGGTCTAAATGCCTGCCTCCAGAAGCCCTAGAGATGGATGGGGTCAATCAGCAAGCATTGACTAAGTGCTGACTGTGGGCAAGGCAAAAGATGCTACATCTGCTATTAAGGAGAATCCAGCTGGGGAGAGAACATAGAAATGGACAAAAAGCTAAGTAGCATCATGTTCAGGCTCTTATGCCCCTACATAACTTAATAGGGGAGAGAGAGAAAGAGAGAGACAGAGACAGACAGAGAGACAGAGAGAGAGAGACAGGGACAGAGACAGAGACAGAGACAGCGATATTAAGTGACGAATATGTTTATACAACTGGTAAAATTTAGTGGTCAGATCTGAAACCAGATCATCTCAGCTCCCACCTTAACACTCTCTCCACTTTGCCAAGCTGTTTCTAAATAGCATCAATGGGAAAGGCAACTTGGTATAAATGATAGAGACTTGGTCTCCCAGTTAAAAAAACCTGGGTTCAAATCCTGCCTCTGGTCTTAGTATCCCAGACAACACTCTAAAACTTTTACACTTCAAAGAAAGTGCCAATCTGTACTATAGAGGGAGTTCCTCATTGGTCACTTCCTACATCAGTGAAGTCGTAGATCCAACAAATAAATAACAATGAAAGAGATAAATAAATTTAACACTAGAATGTTACAAGACCGTACATGATCAATAGGACAAGTGATAAGTGTTAGAAAAAGTCAGATGATGAGGAAATGATCACTGCCTGGAATTGCCTGGGGAGGCTTCATGGAGGAGAATGGAGCAGAGGGAGATCTTGAAAACCAGCTTAGCTATAGATGGGTGGGAGAGGCAAATGCACGTTTCATGTGGCAATGAGAGAAACATTCTTAAATGCACTGATGCCTTTTGTTGTCTTAATTCAGGAGAGGGCTGGGGGTTGAATCAAAGTGAAACTTTGTCTGGTCAAAGATCTTCTAGTTCTACAGATTTGTGTGACCAAACACCAGAGAATTAAATGGACAGTCTTGCAGGTATAGAGAGAGAAGTGAAAGAAAAGTGGCCTGTACATGCTCTGCCTGACCCCAGCACAGCCTACCACTCTGGGGCTGGGTTGGGGGTTGGGGGTTTGGAGTTGGAGTTTTTCTTAAGCTCTAGTCCAAGCTTACTGTGTTAGGATTTGTCTCTTTCTCCTAATTCTGGAGAGCTGGGGCCAAAAAAGGATTCCTATCTATAATGTCTCTCTTCCAAAAGGGCTTGTGAGAAAAATGAGGTGGGAGAATAAGTAGTGAGTTTCTGGTTAGAATAGTCTGGATAACTGAAATCCCTCCTTAGCATGGATCATCTGAGTCTCCTTCCATTAACATTCCAAGTGAATATAAGAAGGAAAAACAAGAGATGTAAAGCATCACAGCCCATAGAAAAATGGTACATGTCTCATGTCACTAGTGTTACCTGACTCTCTCTCACCACATCCCATGGCCTGCTATGGTGGTGCTCCTGGGACTTTCTGAAGGATTGGACTGCATTAGCAGGTCTGGGAATGGGACTCCTGCCTGCTCACTGAAGTTCAGTCAAGGGATGAAGAATGGGCGGCAATAAGGAAGTAGAGATCAAAACACAGCTGTCACTGGCCTGAGATTTAAAAATGATCCTTTAAGCTACCTTGGTAATATAGTAATAATTATGTATGTTTCACATGTGCACCTTTGGTGGTTTAGTCATTTCAGTCATAGACAACTCTCTGTGACCTATTGGGGGTTTTTTTGGCAGAGATACTGGAGCGGTTTGCCATTTCCTTCTCCAGCTCATTTTACAGATGAGGAAACTAAGGCAAACAGGGTTAAGTGACTTGCCCAGGGTATCTAAGGTTGGATTTGAACTCAGGTCTTCCTGCCTTCAGGTCCAGAGTTCTACCCACTACACCAACTAGCTACCCTATATGCACATTATATGGGTATATATTTATATGTGTGTGTGTGTGTGTGTGTGTGTGTGTGTGTGTGATGGTGTAGCCCAAATAAGCTTTGACATATCCTTATCTCAACTCCCACTCTCAGATGAGTCAGGTTACAAAACCTACTGTTTATATCTCCCTACATGTATCTCTGAAGGGTCAGGGGGGATTCTCTAAGGTCATTGACTTAAGTGCCCTTTTCACCCCCAAATCCTATGCTTTCCTCCAGGTGTTTTGGTTGAGAATCAATTTAGTCAGTCAGCCTTAAGTACCTTTTATATTTACTTATATGTATGTATATATAATATGTATATGTAATATACATATTATATATACAATATTTGTTTGTTAAGAGTTATTTTAAGAACCCATTGTTTGAAAACAGTTGGTATAAAACACCCCTTCAAAATGTCTATGACATCCTCTCTTACAGGTTCGGGGAAAGTGGGCTCAGGCTTAGAGGGTATAAATTACAAATTCTTTCCTCTCACTTGTGAGATTCTCAAGATTGTTCCCCATTGGCATGGTATGGTTTATCTACTGGGGCCCTTGCGGTACAGTAAGTCCAGTCTGTCCTTGGCTCACAAGGCAGACACTGCCAGGAGCCCCTCATGCCCTGGGGGGCAATGCTAGGACACAGGTGGTAATGTGGGGAGTCCAGAGTCCTCCAGACCCTTCAAAGCTCACTCCAGCTGATGGCAGAAGATGGAAAAGACATGGCCAACATTAAGGCATTTCATCCTCAGGGGTGTGCTGAATAGCCTCACTTGCTCCAATTTCTGGAAATCCATCTCTTCTCAGATCATTTATAGATGATTTCACAGATGAAATTTACAGGTAACTTATAGATGGTTCCTGGTCCTACTCAAACATAATTCTTATGTGTACAATTCAGGTTTGAAGGTCTCTCCATACTTAGTCTAAGATCTATGAGTTATGGATAGATAGTGACATTCTCACCTAATTAAGACTAAAATGGGGTGGATGGTTTGGACCCCATTCTTACATAACACACTCATACATATGTTCATGTCTATGTAAGACTGTAGAGCTGGGGGCTTGGGGGATCATCTTTCCCAGGGCTCTGGCTCTGGGGTTGGGCAGAAAAAGGTTCAGTCTTAGAGAAGCTTGACTCTGCAGATCAGACTTTTTCACACTCTTACTATATCTCCTTTGAAATTATTCCAGGAAAACCCCCACAAACAGAACCAAGGTTGGCCTCCTAGCTAAGATTTCCCCAAAAGGTATAATTAACAAGATCCCTTCTAGAAAAGTTGCTCAGTGTACAAAGGAGTAGGTGTCAGGCATAGGACAACTATTTATATCCTCCTCTTCAAAAGAAATGCTTAAAATTCAGAAGACTCATAAGCACACATTGACAAACACTGGAAACATGAAGCAGTAAATGTTTGCTCCTTTTATGCTGCCCTGACTTGAAGAGCTGCTGAACGTATTTCTTTTTCACCTCTTACTGAACTGGTGGAGCCACAACTCATTCTAGGTTCGTATATTGTGCCCAGGCAGTTGGGCATGGGTCATTTTCTTGGCAACGGTCGTCTTCTCTTCCAAGAAGCATGTAGCTGCAGAAAGGACCCTCCACTGGGGCAACCAATACCCAGGCCTTTCAACAGCTCTGGACCTGTCAAATCTATGAGGTGCTGCCAAGTCTATGAACACTTACCTCAAAATTACCTGAGCTTAAGGAAAGAAACACAAAGCAGAAGAGGCAGCTAAGGACTTGAGGTCCCACGTCGCGGGCATGTCAGCACTGTGGAAGGGAGGGAGAGGGGAGGGAGAGAGAAATCTGCCCCCCACCAAAAGTCTAAAGGAGGGAAGTTAGAATCCCAAGCCCTGTGACAGAGAGAGAAGGAGAACAAATAGAGATAGATATAAAATATAAAAATAAATAGAGATAGTTTTTCTCCTTTTAATTCTACCAAGGGGACAGTATTTCCCAGATTAGTTGCCAATCAAAATAATTTGTTTAAATAGGTATATTTATGCCTTCACTCTGTTGTTGTTTATCAGTATGTTGGCATACGTCACATATCCTCCATGAGCCCTATGTCTCTTCACTAAAACCTTGCTGCTTTCACCCACGACGACAAAAACTTTCACAGAGAAAACTGCACTCACAACACTTTGAAGGGACCTGTTTGCAACCCCAAATATATGTTAGAGTATACTGTGAGTAATCCTGCCACATGCCTATGAGATAACAGTGAACAACGTTGGGTGGCCTGGAGTAGATTAGATTGTAAAATGAGATCAAGACATTTTGTGGTGGTTGTTAGTATTGTTTTGTCTCAGGAGAGAGAAGTGTGAATTAAGGATACAACTGGCCTTCATCATAATTAAAACACTATCTTTCTGAGCAAAAGTGAAAAAACTGAGGAACAAACAAAGCAGACAAAATCGTACCTTCCTTCTCCTCCCTTTGTCGCCCTGCGGTTAGAGCAGTATATCCTGGTATTGGGTCATCAGAACTTGGTTGGCTCTCCATGGGATAGGTCAGCCCTGAAGATGGCTAGGTTGGCCTGAACCATGTGAAGGGTCTTCTCTGGCTGCTCAAATGTCACAGAGAACTATAACTGCTGTCCTTTCTAGAATATTTGGCCCTTTAGCCATAAGTAGCAGGTCTTTTTTCATTCCTAAAATACCTTCTTACCACCCAAGAAATTTGTCGGCTATTGGAATGCCTGCTCTTTTCAAGCAGAGACATACCTAGGAGAGGGACCTGCTTCTCAGGGCACTAACATTTAGGAGATGATGACAGCTGTTGTGGTCATTAAGCAGAATAGAAACAACTGAACTTAGCTCCTAATTAGCACTAATAACTCGTTAAACTAAAAGCTACCACAGGATGCCTTCTTCTTCCCTTTGGCTGGTGCCCTCCAAGTAAGCTGTTACCCTCACCACACTTGGTAGAGTAGCTTTTGTGAGTCTCCGGTCTCTGTTCCATCTCCTCTACAAATGGATTTGCCTTAAAAAGTTGGTTGAGTTTCATTTTATGAACCTTGCCCCAGGTGTGAGAAATGCTAGCTATGCCTCTGGCTCCAAGATAATAATAATTCACAAATCATAATAGTAAAACATCAAACTATTATTATTATTTATTCCAATAAAGTATAAGTTCCTTAAAGGAAGATGTTTTTATTTTTACCTCTATCAAAAATATCTCGCACAGTGACTTACACAAAGGAATACAGACTGGCCCTATGATTTCATTAGAATAGAGAACTCCTAGGTAAAGAAGCTCCTAGCATTGCAGAGGACCATTCTCAAAGTCATTCATGATTTCTCAGATGTGTGTATCCTGCCAGCTGGTACAGATTGTCATCCATCCATTCTTTTCTCATTTTGTGTTAATCATGTCTGTGTCTTTCTGACAATCTACCATAGAGGATCTATATATGCTCCGATAATTTGAATATCTCATGAATACAAGTTCAGTATTTGGGCAATCCGTCAATCATCATTCCTTCTCATTAGGTCACTAGACTGCCTCTTTAATGATCAGGCAGCCAGGTGATTAAGTGTGACAGAGCCCTGAACCTAGAGTCAGGAAGACCTGAGTTCAAATTTGACCTCAGGTACTTATTAGTTATATGACTTTGATCACTTAACTTGTCTGCCTTGGTTTCCTCCTCTGCAAAATAGGGATAATAATATCACCTACTTTCCAGGGTTGAGATAATATTTGTAAAACACATTGCAAACCTTAAAAGCACTGTATGAATACTAGTTATTGTTGTAATGAGTTTTGATGCCATATCTTGCGTACAAGTCATTATTGGCATTATTTCACTTCACGTCTTCCAAAGTTCTTACAGGTCATCTACAAAATCATGAGGCATCTAAATTACAAGCCTTTACCTATAAGACTTTAAGCCTTCTGACTTGTTGACTTATTGATCTAGAATTTTATTTTCTAACATAATTTTAACTGTCCTCCCCATCTCTTCTCATGTTTGCCTTTTCTTTGAAGTTCCCTGATTTAATCTGGAGCTTGTCAAGTTCTTCAGACTTTCTTTACCTCTTTAATCTTTACAATAGACAGTAACATGTAAACTGAATCTGTCCTCATGAGAGTCTGTTTGCTTCTGTTCATCGTGAACCCTGAAGGTGAAAGAATGGAATGTCCCATGAAATTACGTTTTTTGTTGTGTTTGGGTACACGATAAAATAACTTCACTATTTTCCCTACTAAGGAGAATGAATGAGTCATTCTTCTATTGATCTACAAATTATGTCTTTTGATTGAATTTATTGCAATATTCAACTCCATTTATTTATTTGGTTATTTATTTTAATCTTTAGTTCCAAATTCTCTCCCTCTCCCAACCCCTTCCTTCCCCATTGAGAAGGCAAGAAATAGGATACCCATTACAATATGAATTCATGCAAAACATACTTTCACATTAGCCACGTTGAAAAAGAAAACTAAGAAAAATAAAATGATAAAAGGCTTAAATGTGCACAAAGAGTTTATTAGTTCTCTCTGGAGGTGGATAGCATTTTTTATCATGAGTCCTTTGGAACTATAGATCATTCAGAGCAGCTAAATCTTTCACAGGTGATTATCATTCTGATGTTGTGGTTACTGTGTGCAAAATTCTCCTGGTTCTGCTACTTCACTTTGCATCAGCCCATATAAATCTTCCCAGATTGCTCTGACACCGTCTTTCTTAATCTTTCTTATTGCACAGTAGTATTCCATCACAATCATATACCACAACTTATTTAGTCATTCCCTAATTAACGAGCATCCCCTCAATTTCCAATTCTTTGCCACCATAAAAAATATTATAAATATATTTGTTCTTATGGGTCCTTTCTATTTTTTCTTTAATCCCTTGAGAATATTTCCATTCAACTTTGCAAGGGTTTATTAAGCACCTACTATGTACAAGCCATTATGCTATGAGTGTGGTACAGTACCTTCAGAAGTGTACCTATCTCTAATTGATTGTTGGATAAAGCTGGCACATTGGCAGTACCAATAATTAAACAATTGTTGGGAGACTAACAATGGAATTTGAAGCATTCTCTGGCCCCCTTTCCACCATGCTGCCACTCTCAATTTAAAGTGGGATGAGAGTTGCATAGTACTGGGGGCCAGTTCATATTTTAGTCTGTTTCACATAAAGGCAGTAAGATGTCATAGACAGAACATTAGGCTTGGATGACCTAGGTTCAGATCTCACCTTAGAAACACTCACTAACTGCGTAATCTTGGACAAGTCATTTGAGATCTATGTACCACAAATGACTCTTTAGGACTTCTAAAATAAGTCACAGATGGATTGTGATAATCATTGAAGGACGGCTGCTGATGAACCCATGGATCCTTCATACGTCTGTCATACCCAGGTGGCTGCTACATCAAGTCAGACTCTGGGAAGAGACTTCTGTTAAGGGAGAGAGAGGAGAAAGAAAGATGGTCAGTTTAGAGTTCAGCCTCTCTAAATCTTTCCACATTTCCCGGAAGAAATACTGTCAAAAAAGCATTCTTTCAACCAGTTGCCCAGTACTAGAAATTCCAACACAGGCCCCATCAGTCTCCTCTCTGAGTCTCTTGAGCAAGCAGTCTGCACTGCTCTCCGGGGGCATACAAGAGAGGGAACTGAATCTCTA
The DNA here is from genome assembly GCF_028372415.1 of Notamacropus eugenii. Lineage (NCBI taxonomy): Eukaryota > Metazoa > Chordata > Mammalia > Diprotodontia > Macropodidae > Notamacropus > Notamacropus eugenii. Next base: position 462,393,471 of record NC_092875.1, on the reverse strand, counting down.
TGATAAGACAACCACAAAACAATAAACTTGGTATCAGTATTTTTTCAGTCAAAATGAATTTGTAGGTCACTCATGCTGTCTGCAAGGCCCTCTGGCTATGAAATGAGCAGTGAGATATGTCTAGATACTCAAGCTTTTATCCAAGGGAGACATACCATAGCTAGGCTGGCCCTTCATCACCTCTCCTGTGTGATCTCTTCACACTCACTCGGTGAGATTATACTAATGCCAGGGGGCATGGAGGGATTTGAAGAAAACAACCTAGCTTTGCATAGATTTCTCTCTTCCCCAAACTCCTGTCTCAGGGGCTTTATAAGGTACATCTTCTGATATAAAACAATCCCGCCTGGAAAATAAGATAAACTCCATCCTGACTGTTTTGGAGGCATGCTGGGCACATCTTTTACACAAATTTCCTCCAAAGACATTGTGAAAGCTTTACTTATTTATACCATACAGTCCTATCTGTACAAACCGTAAATTAGACTCCCTTTCTAAACGAGTAGTTCAGCTACAGAGAGTATTTAAATAGAGTCTGCAGCATGTTCACTAACAGGCAAAGTCCCAAAGGTGGTGGAATTGTCAGAAAGATGAAGTACTTTTATACCAGTGTAGTTTTATAGTCATAACCTTAATATACTACATTTTTGAGAGAGAGAAGGTGAAAGATTCTCATTTAACAAAATCTACAACAGGGATTTAGTTTAGTCAGGAGGAAAAATAAAGACCTGTCTGCAAGAATGTGTTCAGCTCCTAGGTGAGCTTGGGCTAGCTCCACCCCTAGAGGTCCTACAAGGTGGTCCTTGTAGGAAAAGGACTTTATCTTTCGTGTCCTCTGCAGCTCAGGCAGACATCCTCACACATGGGACCCTGCCTATGGTCTCACTTCAAAATGAGCTCAATTCTTGGGGACACTGACCCCAAAAAGAGGGGAAAAGGTATTTCTCTCTGGCTCATTTTCCCCCCACCCTACACTTCTAGGAAAAATCTCTAAAATGAAGTTTTAGAGTATGGCTGAAGAGTACTTTTACTCAAGAGGGATTAATACCGTCCTTTCTAAAATGGCACTTACTGTATAAAGAAAGTCAGGTATGGGACAGCTATTTGTTTCCTCTACCAAAAAAGGAATGATTTAAATACAAAAAGCTCATAAGTGAGCATTAATAAATACTTAAAACTTGAGTTTTAAGAAGATCAGTTTGACAGCTGAGTGGAAGAAGTATTGAAATGGGAAGAGCCTTCAGACTGGGAAACTAATCAGTAGCCATGTGTGAGGTGATGAAGGCCTATACTAGGGTGGTGATAGTGTCAGAGTGTGAAATGAGTCATTAGGGCTACAAGGACGGAGCTACTAGAAACCATAAAGTCACCAATTCAACATCTTACTAGATGTAATGACAAACTTCCTGGTAAGATGGAAGTTTATGAATAATAAAGTTTCATTTAAAAAGCAGCCCCAAATCTCACAGTTCATCCCCTTTATTTTGGAGAGATGAGAACTGGTTCTTAGTTCAGTGCCTAACCAATAATAGGCATTGAATAAATCCTGACATCCCTAAGGTCACATGACCATGCATTTGTGAGGGAAGAACAGCTGCTTTTTTTTCCCAATGTGTAGAAACCAATAGAAAATGATATGTCATAGGTTCATGGACAAAGACCTTAAAGGATCTCAGGGATCTAGACTAATCACTTGTTATTTTCCAGTAGAGGAAATGGAAACCCAGCAAAGTTAAGTGTATCGTTCAAGGTCACACAAGTACTAAGTACCAGAGGTGGTATTTGAATTTGGATCCTCTGGCTCCAGAGACCACCTTTTCCCCACAGTATTACAGTACCTCCTCATGAAGTCATGGGGAGATAAAATAATCTGCACAGCATTGTTGGGTAAGACATGGAGTGGGTAGTCCTGGGAAAAGACATGACTCTCCTACTGCCATGATTTGAAAAGTTAATGCATACTTCTAAAAGGCTAGACATTTCACTTGTTACCAGGACATGCAGAGAACAAAGCTCAATCTCTCTCTCTCTCTCTCTCTCTCTCAAAGCACACTCATTTACATTTATGTCCTGTTCCTGTTGTCTCCAAGATTGGGAGAATTGTTTTTAGACATCGGTACTCAAACAAAGCCCAACATGATTACTGGTTTTTTAATTTGTAAATTTAATTTATAACTCGTAACCTCTCTCTGGCATAACTGATTAGATGGGGATGAGTGGGGGTGCCAGAGCTCTCCACCTACTCTAGGGTCTCTAAAGTTGCGTGCAAGGCTTTTGTTCAAATCTTTCCCTATAAGGTATAAGAAAAGTGAACTCTGGAACATGCTACTGTTTTCCTCTGTTTAACAATGAAGGTCATCTAGTGCCATGTGTCCAATCATGCTGTTTTTCCTTTCCAGGCAGTCTCCCAAGAAGAAGGATGGCCAGTGCCTTCTCTCGATTTCTAACTGGCCGAAGCGCCTCCCTGCTGTTGGCTACCGTTGGCACTGGTGCCTTAACGGGTGGCTACCTGCTGAATCAGCAGAATGTGAGCGCTCATGCTCAGGAAAGGACCCGGCTCTTTCCTGCGAGGTGAGTTCCTTTACTTTAAAAATAACTCCAGGTGAAAGTTGGTGATGGTGATGTGCTTTCTTAGTGCTAGAAACCTACAGTGGGGGTGGGGAGGGTGGCTTACAGGAAAGAGAACACCAGGTCTTGCCCTGTTCTTAAGGATGATCAAATAAACATCGGAGTGTCTACATGTGGAAGGCACTCCCTGCTAGTCCCACAGAGGATACATCGAAACTAAAAGTCATGCATTCTGTCCTTTAAGTATATAATCTAGTAAGACTATAAATCTCCAGATTGGAGTACATTAAAGAGGGGAAGCAACCACACCAGATAATCTTTTCTTTTATTTTTTGACAGGGATATCACAGAATCATAGCTTTTCAAAGTTGGAAGAGACTTCAGTACCCAGACCATGATCAGTGTTTTTAACCTAGGATCTATGAACTTTTAAAAAAATTCATTAAGTGCATTTCAATATAATTTGTGTCCTTTGTAATTCTATGTATTTTATTCTATGTGTTTAATATTCTGAGAAGGGGTCCATAGGATTCACCATATTGCCAAAGAGGAGCAGGACACAAAGAAGTTTAAAAACACACTTTTTAGTCTCTTCCATCTACCTGAAAAATATCCTCTAAAATATAGATCTTGCTAGATTGTAAACTCAAGGACAGGAATTGTTTCACTTTTGTTTTTGTGCCTGGCACACCGTAGGTGCTTAATTAGTGCTTGTTGATTGATCAATACCCAACAAGGCGTCATCCAGCCTTTACTTAAAGATGTACAGTGAGGAGGTATCCTCTCACGGCAGCTCATTACCCTTTTGGACAATTCTCATTTGGGGGAAGTTTTCCCTTACATCAAACCTAAACATGCCTCTTTTCAGCTTTTACCCACTGTCCGCAGCAGGCAAGCAGAACAAATTCAGTCTCTTTGTCAACTCACAATAAAGAGAAATACCAAAGTAGCCACAAGAAGGGTGTTTAATTGAGGCAAGAGAATTGCTGTTCAGAACACCACGTAGAGCCAGAGTGCAGGAGTGCCCACAAGGGGCCAAGGGGGCAGGGTTTAAACACATTTCAGCAGGGGAGAGTGCTTGGGAAGGTCAGCTTCAGGGAAGGTTAAGTTGTTTTACAAAATAACCAAAGGCTGGGGAGGCTGAGGAGTGGAAACATCTGGCAGAACACAGTACTCCAGCTTTTTGAATTTTTTTTTCTAGTTGGTTTAGACCAGCTGGAGTGTCCTCAGGAAGTTTGGTCATTCTAGGGTGGAGGCCAGGTCAACTCATAGCTAACTGGCTTCAGTACCCTTTTCCTTAAGAGAATCCTTTCAAAACTTAGAGATGGATCAGGGCAACACTAGAGAAATTGTTTACCTGAATTTCAGCAAAGCATTGGACTGAGTCTCTCGGAAAATATTTGTTAACAAGATGGAGAGATGTGGGCTACGTTAGGCTGAATGATTTGAGCCTCTAAGTAGCACAGTGGATAGAGAACTGGCCCTGGAGTAGTTGGGTAGACCTGAGTTCAAATTGGGCTCAGACACTTGCTACCTGTATGACCGTTAAACTGTCTGCCTCAGTTTCCTTACCTGTAAAGTGGGCTTATAAATAGTGCCTGCCTCCCAGAGTTGGTGTGAGGCTCACATGAGATACTGTTTGTAAAACACTGATGATGATGATGATGACGATGATGATGGTGATGGTGATGATGACGATGATGATGATGATGATGATGATGACAATGATGATGGTGATGATGAGGATGGTGATGACGACGACGACAGCTAGCTAGTGGGACAGTGGCCTCTAGTGAAGTGCCCCACACATCACTTCTTGGTCTTATTTTCTTCAACATTTTTTTGTGAATGATTTGTGTCAAGGTGTAGTTGGGATGCTTATCTAGGATGCTTCTCTCGTATGCAAATTATGTGAGGGTAGGAGGGGCAGATGACAGATACGCTGGACCCCTGAATTAGGATCCAAAGAGATTTCAATGGATTGGAATGATAGGCTAAATGTAAAAAGATGACTTTTAATAGGGACAAATGTAATGTCACAGTTGAGCTCAAAAATCAGTGGGTACACGATAAGGATGCTGATACTAGGAAACTATTCCTGTGAAAAGAATTTGGAGCTTTTAGTGGACTGAAAGATCAACATGAGTCAATGATGTGATATGGCAGCCCCAAAACCCCAAACCATCAGGTTACACTAACAAAAGCACAGGCTCCAAGATGAAGGGACAGTCCCCACTGCAGCAGGCTCTGGTCAGGCCACGTAGGCAGCATTGTGCTCAGTTCTGGAGGCTACATTTTAAGGAGAATGTGGACAAAACAGGACAAACAGAGGAGGGAGGTAGACTGGCAGGCAAACTTGGAATTGGGGCTATGAACATTAGTTGAAGAAAGAAGAGAAAAGAAAACCTGAAGTAGGATAGAAAACTGTGTTTAAACATCTTTACTTAGAAGTGAAGGCTATCGTGCACGGTCTAGTGAGGTTCTATATCTCCATACTAGAGAATGCTGCAGATAGGAAGCTCTTATGCCAGACAATTTTTTTTTGACAGGGATATCACAGAACCTTGGCGTTGATTTTTTTTCTGGGTTAAATCAGGAGAAAAGAACCAGAACTAGGTGGACCTTGCAAATACTTTCTAGCTGTGTAGCCCTGGACAAATCATTAACCTCTGCCTGCCTCAGTTTCCTCCTTTATAAAATGGGGATAATAATAGCCCCTAGGCAATATATTGTTGTGAGGATTAAATGAGATAGTAGATATCAAATGATTTGCAAACCTCAAAGAACTATATAAATACTATTATTTAATAATTTAACAGATGAATGATTTAAAAATTTTATGAATACTATTATTCATGTTATCATCGCCATCATCATCACTACTATTATTAGATAATTGGAAGAGACCTCAGAGGCCAATCAAGTCAAACGTCTTCATTTTATAAATCAAAAAACCCAAGCCCAAAGAAGTTAAAGGACTTAGCCAAAGTCATTCAAAGGACTGGGTCTTTTGACTTTAGAGCCTGTTCGCTTTTCACTGTACTACACTGCCTCTCAGTGTACTTTCAGTACAATTATTCTTGGATATACCTGCTCTGATATATATATATATATATATATACACATACACATATACATATTCTCGTGTGTATGTATGTGTATATATGTATGTATGTATGTATGTGTTTGTGTGTATGTAGGTATATATGTGTATGTATACAGATACATTTCACAGTGTTGGTTAGTGATCAAATGAGATTATACAAACAAAATATTTTATACAATACTCTAGCTATTATTGTTGGCACTTGAACATTTTTTAGAAACAATATTTTTAAAATGGCAGATAAGATTTGTTTTATTTCTTTTCTTGTTCTCTGCTCTCCTGTTTTTTCTTTATGAACCATATCTCTGGGGCTATGGCAGCCAGCTCACAAGCATGGGCTTCCTCAAGCAGAACCATCAGTTTCTTCCCATGATGAACAGTACATTTGTGCTACTTGTATTTTTAACTTTGTCTCCTGAATTCATGGGGTTTTTTCTGAGCAGCTGAACAGCCAAATGTTCCCCTTGTTTTCTGTGGATGCTATTTCTGAGGAGTAGTAGAAAAATGGATAATGGACAAAAGCTTATTCTTTCTCCAATACCTTCCCCCACCCCCACCCCCTTTCTTATTTATGAGTCACCCAAGTCAGGAAATGGTTCCTAAAATGCATCTCCACTGAATACTGGTATCTTCCTCTTTCTACAGCGCTGACTATCCTGACCTACGTAAGCATAACAACTGCATGGCAGAATGTCTCACCCCCGCCATCTATGCTAGGCTCCGTGACAAGATGACTCCCAATGGCTACACCCTGGACCAGTGCATCCAAACTGGGGTGGACAACCCTGGCCATCCCTTCATTAAAACTGTTGGCATGGTGGCTGGTGATGAGGAGTCTTATGAGGTAAAGCTGTTGGTTTCTTCCCTCAAGAGGCTGCTAAAGAAACAGCTGTCATTCTACTTGAAGGCAGATTAGAAGGGTGCATTTGATCCCATTGCATCAGGAAGGGTCCTTAGGATAATTTGAAAGATAATTTTAGATTCCTTTTACTTCTCAAAGGGATGAGCTGTGCAAAACTATATGCGGGAAGACGTAAGCTACAGTTTCCACAGTTTGTATTTCATTTACTGAAGGCAGAGCAACATTCCTCCTGTTGAGAAATATGTGCCATGGCTAAGTTGTGTGATTTTGTCATTTCAATTCAGCTAACATTTATTTGGTACCTTTCATGCCAAAGGCACTTGTTTAACCCTAGAGATATAAAAATGAAATAAGACAGAGACCTACCCCCGAAGGAGTTCACAATCTAACAACGGACATACGAGATGTATGCAAAAAACCTGTAATACAAGTCAGAACGTGAACAGTGAAAAGGAGAGGCTCCGACAAAGTGTTAATGAGATATCTGAGGAGGAACAGATCACTTTTAGCGGGATAACCAGAGAATGCTTCATGGAGGAAATGGAACCTGAGTTGGGTACCTCGGTACCTGGGTTTTGAAGAAAAGGAGGAATTTCAAGGAATGGAAGTGGGGAAGATAGTGGAGCCCATTCTAGACATTAAGGGATAGTATGAACAAAGGTCTAGTAATTAGGAGGAACAGAGCAAGGAAAGGGGTCATAAGTTGTCCAACTTGGCTGGAAATAACCGTATAAAAGAGGAAGAGTATGAAATGAGATTTGAAAAGTATTTGTGAATAAAGATCATTGAGTTCCCTGGATACAGAATAAGGACTTACAACTTGGTTTTACAGGCAGTGTTTGAGACACTAAAGGTTTTTAAGGAAAAGAGTAAAATGGCCAAAGTGTCATATTAGGGAGATTATTTGGTGTATGAAGTGATTGCAAAAAAGATAGATGGGGTAGGAAGGCTAGTTATATTAGTCTAGGTAAGATATGATAAGACTTGGACTAGGGAGATTATAGTGGGAATTGGAAATTAAGGGATGGATGGAAGAGATAATGTGAAAGTAGAACTGACAATCAATTGATTGTGTAGGAGGAGTGAGACAATAGATAGATAGATAGATAGATAGATAGATAGATAGATAGATAGATAGATAGATAGATGATAGATAGATGATAAATAGATAAATAGATAGATAAGATAGATAGATGATAGATAGATAGATGATAAATAGATAGATAGATAGATAGATAGATAGATAGATAGATAGATAGACAGAGAATCAGACTGAAAACTTCTAGTGGGTAGGGTCTGTCCTTTGCCCCTTTTTATGTCCCTAGCACTTAACACATTACTTGGCATATAGTTTGTGCTTAATAATGTTTATTGACTGATACAGAGAGATAGATTGATCATTATGAAAATGCTTACTATGTGACTGGTGTTATGCTAAACACAGGAGATACAAGCAGCAAGATGGTCCTTGCCCTCAAGGTACTTAAATTCTAATGGAAGAAGACAACATATGAAAGGGTAAAGGAGAGAAAAGGGGATACTGGCCCGGTGTAGAGATGCCAGAAAAGTGGTTGGTGATGAGAGTCTGACCTCAGCAAGATAAGGCAAAAGCTCATCTCTCAGAGCTGGGGGACAGGGTCAGAGTCTAGGGTTCTGATGGGTTAGAGATGAGGAGCCTGAGAGAGCAGTCAAAGTTGACCCCGAGGTGTTGAGACTGAGAAAATAAAACAATGGAGTCTTATCACCAAAAGTAGAGCAGTTAGGGAGAAGGGGTTGGGGAGAAAGACCACGTTCAGCATTTGATATGATGAATTCGAGATTTTGGAGGGACTTCCAGGAAGAGCTATCCATTAGATGATTAGAAATGGAGGAATACATGTCAAGGATGAGTAAGATGTTGTTTATAGAGATTTAGGAGTAATTTTCTGAGATTTTTACTAAAGTCATGTGAGAGGATGTATCCCAAAGGGGAAGAGAATAGGAAAGAAAGCAAGGGAACAGGAGAGAATATGGGAGATCGCTATGCTGAGGAGTGGGGAAAGAAGAGAAAAAAGGTGGGGGAGACAGAAATGGACTGATGAGAAAAATGGGAGAACCACGAGAATACAGGGTCATGAAAGTTAGAAGAAAAGAGGCTATCAAGAAAGAGGAAGTAGCCAACAGTGTTAAATGATGCAAAGAGGTCAAGGAGACTGAGGACTGAGTATAGGTCATTGGCTTTGTTAATTAGAACATCATTGGTGACCTTCATGAGGACAGAAACTGGACTATAGGGACCTGAGGAATAAATGTGTGGTGAGGTGGTAGAGGCAAATGTATTTTACTCTTTCTAGAAAAGAAAACCACCATCTATTTTCTTCCTATTAATAACTCTTCCTTCCCTCCTTCCTTCCTTCCTTCCTTCCTTCCTTCCTTCCTTCCTTCCTTCCTTCCTTCCTTCCTTCCTTCCTTCCTTTCTTCCTTCCCTCCTCCCTTCCTCTCTCCTGTCCTCCTCTCCTCCCTCTCCCCCTGTCCACATAAGGAATCATAACCTTACCTGAGGGTACTATGTCTAAAGGAATATAAATTTTGATTGCTGAAACCTCGAAGATACTTTGGGGTTTATGGCTAGATTTTGTTCTGTTTTCTTAAGGACCATGCTTTAAACGCAAATCCCTCTGGCTCTCACTGATTGGCCAACAGCAGGTCCCAGTCCAAGCCTCATTTGGTCATTGTTTGTGTTTTGATGGCTCAGGGTAAGTATAAATAGCAATTGTTTCTGTTTGGGCCAGAAACCATGAGGGTCATCTCCTCCCAGATTGATTTTTTTTGACTTGGTAAAAGAGGCCATTTTTTGCCTCATTTTTTACCTCATCTTAATCACTGAATGGGCTTTGCTTCAGACAAACTGAATCCTAGGAAAGACCTTAATTTAAAAAGGCCAAGATCTCCCACTGCCTCCAGGGTCATCTCCAGTCATTTTGATCTATATCTGGCCACTGGACCCAAATGGTTCCATAGGAGACAGTGAGGCTGGTGACTTTGCACAGCCCCACCTCACTTAAATCCAATTCACTTGCAAGTCAAGGCATCTCCTTCTTGATATTATCAGTTGTCTTCAAGAATGACGGACAAGCAACATCAATAGCCTAGGAATTCAAGGGATGTAGCTTGTGTCTGCCTCTGCATGAAAGGAGAACGGAAAAATGATTGCTAAGATGATGCACTTTCTCCTCTGTAGGTCTTTGCGGAGCTTTTTGACCCAGTCATTAAGCTAAGGCACAATGGCTATGACCCAACAGTGATGAAGCATCACACTGACCTGGATGCATCCAAGGTATGTCCAGCCCAGCCCCTCCTCCATAGTTCACTTTCCCACAATGTGACTGAGTTGATTTGAAGGGGTTTTTTTGGAGGGGGGTTGACTCTTTTTAGTTTTTTGTCATGCATACTCTTACAGAGGGACCTGAAGAGAGACAAAAATCCTTGGACTTTAATGCCATTTAATGGGCCTGGATCAGGCCTGGGCCTCTGTTCCATTCAACCTGTCAGTCAATCAACAATCATTTAAGTGTTTACTATGTGCCAGGCAGTGTCCTAAGTACTGGAAATACAAAGAAATGCAATCCCCTTTCATATCTTTGAGAGTGGCACCCTGCAATATGTTTGTAGGTCCTCTTTGAGGTTATGGTATCAGAGAAAAAGCATGAGATTAATGCAGATAAAACTTTGTATGAGCCCTTGCTCCTGACACTTCCTTGTTATTATGCTCTTGGCCCAGTTACTTAATAGGAGGGAGTATGACCTCATGGGCAATGTTCTGGATGGGTTTGGAATCGAGAAGATCTAGGTATAAATCCTTCAGATATTTACCAGCTGTGAGACTTAGGACAAGTCCTTAACCCCTCTGAGTCTCAGTTTTTCCCTTTGTAAAATGGGGACAACTAATCTCAGGATCATGATGAGGTTCACATGAAATGATGCATTAAACATATTTTGCAAATTTTAAAGCATTGCAAAAAACTGTATAATTGTCATTACATCTTTTGACCTTAGTGCTTTTATCTGTAAAATGGGGAAAATAATAAATACCTCATCTACCTCCTACAGTAGTTATGAGGTTCAAGGAAGATGTCAATGAAAACATGAAGCAACTCTATGAACATGCCAAACATTTATATTTAAGATATATTCCATTTGGGAATATATTTATTTTATATATAAATATAACATACTTATACTTAGAATACATCTTTAGTTTTCTTATGAATTAGTCAATTTATCTAAGCCTTTTATGAAACTATTTACATAGGCTTTACTAGTCCTAATAAATTCCATTAATTTCCTATCCATTGTTTAAAGCTTTTTGTGCCCTTTGTGTTGTATCTTCATTGCTCAGCACAGTGCCTGGCACTGTGGTAGCTGTTGGTAAATGCCAGCTGACTGACGAAAGCAGTAATCAGAAACGATGATGAGAGAGAAGGTGGGTTGATCATATGGCAAGAAAGAGGACTAGCCAAAGATGAGGGAGGGAACAAGCATTTGTACAGTGCCTACTGAGTGCCAGGCATCATACTGAGTGCTTTACAAATATCTCATTTGATCTCCACGAGGATCTTTTGAGGTCGATGCTGTTATTATCTCCATTTGTTGAGGAAACTGAGGCAAACAGAGATTAAGTGACTTTTCCAGTGTCTGAGACTGGATTCGAACTCAGGACTTCTCCCTGGGGCTCTATCCACTGTCCCACCTAACTGCCTTGGTCAGTTCATATGGTTCAGCGTTATCCACATAATATTAGAAGAACTAGAAGGCCCTTAATATGTTGAGTGTACTCCTTGTGGAGTATGTACAGAAGGACATATCCAAAAATCACCAAGAATGAGATGAATGGATGAATTGTGATCTGTTAGTTGAGAGAGTGGCCATGTTGACAAGATCTAAGGTCCATTGAAGTCTAAAACACTTGTACGTTTGTCACAAGTGTACCTCTCAGACCTCAAAGGCTGTCCCAAAGTGCCAGTATTCTAAGAGTTTTTGAACAAACTCATTCATCAAATCAATCCAACATCCAATGTTGCAGTATCCAAGGGATGCTGGCTGTGAACCTTGATACATCAAGTAACAGCTGTACTCTTTGGAGGAAAGTAGGGGCAGGATGGGAAAATCTGGCATAAGATTGTACTGAGCATTCTGGGGTCTGGGAGCTGACAGTACATTTCTTTTCAATGGGAGCCATTGCATTTCTTCTGTTTAGATCACCCAGGGGCAGTTTGACGAGCGCTATGTTCTGTCATCCCGAGTCCGCACAGGACGTAGTATCCGTGGCCTTAGCCTGCCTCCAGCCTGCTCCCGGGCGGAGAGGAGAGAGGTGGAAAGTGTCGCTATCACTGCCCTGGAGGGGCTCAAGGGAGACCTGGCTGGGAAATATTACAAGCTGACTGAAATGACTGAGCAGGAACAGCAACAGCTCATTGATGTGAGTAGCCCAGGGTAGGGGTGTAGGAGGTGGCAATTTTATACATGCAATATCAGTGTAATTCACTGTCTCTCCTTCCGTAGCTTTTCCAGTATCCAGATAGCCCTGTCCAAAACTGAGGAAGGTTGCCAATCCACCCCAAAGAGAGATAATGAGAAGGCAGAATTATCATTGATTTGTTCTCAGAATAAAAATAAAATAAAGGCTCTGGACACTAAAGTATTTTTCATAAATCTTAAGTATAGTATGTTGAGTTTAGGGAGAGGAGTAAAGATTTTGTTTTACATCCCAACTACCCAGAGATGAAAGTGTACTATGGACAAGTATCCTTGGAGGATTCGTGATTTGGCCAGTGGGGGTATGTATTCCTTTTATCTATGCAGATTACAATCCTGCATTATCTTTTCAGACAATCTTCATGAATTGTTGTGGTTGAAAAATTCACTCTTTTATGAACCATTTTGTGAGGACCCTCTCTGAAGGTCAGCTGGTTCTGGCAGCAGACATACAGACTATCACCAAGATTCTACTCACAACCTTTTTAGCTTGACAGGATCTGACAGTTATGTATGTATCACTTTGGAGGCCACCTCTATGTTGTGATGAGGTATTGGGGTTAAACTTTAGTGGAGGAAACTATTAATGATGAAGTCTTAATGACCAATAGGAGCTCAAGGAAGCAGTCTTCAAACTTTTTGATTGTGTACTCTTAGTCATAAAACATTTCTGAAATATACTCATAGTAAATGCAAATTTGTTTATAAATTGCTATCATAATAAGTCTTTATATTATAAAATTTATATGCAAAAATGAACATTTTAAAAAGAGATGAAAGTGAAATAATATATGACCTAAGAATTTTTCAGTAAGAAGCCACTGAAGTTTATTGAAAAGTGGAATGACACAGGCAGATCTGTGTTTGAGGAAAATCACTGTGATGGCTGTCTGGAGGATGGATTGGGGTGGGGAAAGACTTGAGGCAAAGGCACTGTTTCAAAGGCTATCACAAAACTCCAGCAGAGAAGAAATTAGGACTTGAACTAGGGTGATAGTGGTGGTTATATGAATAAAAGGAAAGGGACAGATACAAGAAATAAGGGGGTATAAATGACAAGATTTGGCAACTGACTATGTGGAGTGAGGGAAAGTGAGTCAAAGGTGACACAGAAGTTGGGGACCTGGGTGATTAGGAGGATGATAGTGCCTTTGATATTGATAGGGGAAGTTTGGTGAAGGTTAAGTTTGGAATGAAAGATGGCATCCTGAGATTCTGGAATCTGTCACAATCCAGCTATACCTGATTATCCTCTGACTCAAACTAAATGAAAATGGAGAAAGCAGGGGTCTTATTCTCTGATGACAGTCCCATTCTTCAAAGACTCCTGCTTGAGCTACAAGGTGATCTGTGAAGCAGGGATGTGGCTACACTAGGGAGTAGGTACAATGGTACCTGAATAGTTGTGGCCGGGGGTGCCTGGTAGAATTTAGAAGTCCCATGAGGAGCGGATGTGAAGCTCAGAAGTGGGGAGCTTGGGAGATTCCATTGTTTCAGTGGTTAGGACATAAGGATAGGGAAGCTATACTGGAGACAAACCTCGTGATAAGGTATAATGGGAAGGGTGGGATGTAATTCATCTTCTCACCCTCTAAATACTCAGACCTTTTGGGGTAAGGTCATGGCAACAAGGAGGCCCCAACCCATACTCTGGAGACCAGCAGATTAAGGTATCAAGGTTTATTTGTTTGTTTGTTTTTTAAATTGGGGTTTGGATTTCAGGATCATGACCTTAAGTAAAGAAATGAAAAGTTCTTGCAAAGGATTGGTGTGCACCTAAAAAGGGCTGGAGCAGCAATAGATAGGCACCACAGAGAATGTACATCACAGACATCAAGCAATTTCCCTGGGAAAGAAGATAGTTGTTCAGTGTGGGGTTCATTTCTGGCATTTAGAGCACTGCATCCTGCCTCCAGCAGCTTTAGGATCTACTGAAACATTCTCCTCTGCCAATAAAGTGTCTTGTTCCAATATTGTCCCTGTTTGTGCCTTGAAAGGAGATACTGCTCTTTAGAATTCCCCCTACCCTTTTTTCCTTCAGCAAGAAGTTCTCCCTACTTCCTGATCCACCACCAGTACCTTAGAAAGAGCAAGGAGAGATATATTCATTGTTCTGATCTGTACAGACAAGAAACATAGCCAACTGGAACTCACATGAATAATTTAATCATTCAGCAAGAAAATCTGAGGAGGGAGAGAAAAATTTCAACTGGTGGGGAGAGGGGTGGGACCGTATGGACAGATAGGAAAGATTCCTGGAGGAAATGACCTCATTGCTGGACTTTGGAGAAAGAGAAAGATGTCAATAGGTAGAGACATGGAAGGAATGAATGTTAGTCCCAAGTAGCTTATAGGACTGTACAAAGGCAAGACCTATTGGACTTTATGTTAGATGAAAGTTAAGAAAGGGAGTGACATAGGTAAGGCCTGTGCATGTAGAGGATTATTTTGGCAATGTACAGAATGGATTAGAGAGAGAATGGAGGTAGTTAGGAGGTTATTACAATAGTCCATGCAAGTGATGACAGCTTGAACTCTGGTGTTGGTAGGAGATGGGTACCAGAGATATCTTGGGGGTAAAATGGACAACCAGAAATTGATTGATTGTAGAGAGTGAGGAAGATGGCTCCAGGGCTTGGAGGCTAGGTGACTGTAAGGAAACAAGAATAGGGAAGATGGAATTGGTTTTACATATGTTGAGTTTGAGGTGTCCCAAGGACATTTGGGCCAGATGTTCAGTAGGCAGCTGGAAATTTGGGAAAAGATCCAAAAAGAGATTGGCTTGAATCAGAGGTTCTCAAAGTGGGTGATACTGCCCCTAGGAGGGGTGCTGAAATAATGGGGGAGGGAGCAGTAGTAGCCTTGGATGCAATTGGGTTGGCTTTAAATAAAAATAAAGGGATGGTGGAAGTATAAGGAAAGAAGAGAAAAAAATTTTGAAAAACTGTTCATGCATGTTGTTATCTGTTGTGCAACAGAGTTTTAAAGTCGTAGTGATTACATTATTTTCCAACTAAACATACAAAATGCAAGTTATAACCCATTAGTGGTCAAATCCACCCATAAGTCTTAACAAGCAAGTGTTGGCAAGAGAGTGTGTTGCACATTGTCGGGAAGTCCAGTACGCATTGGCAGGAATATGTGCAAACTTACTTGTTTATAATACAATACTATACAGTTACATGATGAATATTGCATCATGAAAATTTCAATGCAGGAAAAAAACAAATTTGCAATAAATTATTAACTTTAAGGTGCATCATTTAATATATTTTTTTTTTATTTTTTTAAATGATACAATTTTAAAAAAAAGGGTTAAAGATGTCCAGGGGGTCAGTGAGTAATTTTTTTTTTCAAAAAGGGGGTGGTAAGCAAAATAAGTTTGGGAGCCTCTGGCCTGGATGAATAGATTTGGAAGTCACCTGCACAAAAGTGATAGAGGAAGCTATGGGAGTGAATGAGATCACCAAGGGAAGACAGAGAAAAAGGAGGCTGAGGACTGAGATTTGGAGAATACATTTAGAGGGTGGAAGAAGGAAGATGAACTAGTGATGAATCTTTCATCTTTCAGATCTGAGGAATTGGAAGGAAACAGCATTTTTTGCCCTGCTTATTCTCAATACTCTTTCTCTCTCATGTACATTTTGGCTTGCAGGATCACTTTCTATTCGATAAGCCAGTATCTCCATTGCTAACATGTGCAGGAATGGCCCGAGACTGGCCAGATGCCAGGGGAATCTGGTATGGCACATATTATATTAAATACATGTGCTTTATGTGTGAAGGATCTTTTAATAGATCACCTGGCTTATCCTAACCTTGCAACTGTTGTGTTCTGCAGTTTATAGCATGCTCAGCTTCAGTTAAATTGAGAAAACAGATTGTGATGTGCATTTGTAAGTATTGTGATGATTCCATGAAGTAAAGGAAGTTGAACTGGTTTGCATGTATTCTGCATGAGAAACATTGCTGCAAAAATTGAGGCCAAAAAAAAAATTGGTTATCCAGATGTGGAGGTACTTACTTTAGAGCACTTTACTCCCTTTGAGTCATTTTCATGGAACATGTCTAAGAAAGAATGAAAAGCAAGAGAGGACATTCAGATTACTTCCAACAAGCTTGCACTAAAGTGAAACAAAAGACTCTGATAAAATTGACCCTAAAACAAGAGGCTAGCAAACATACAACCATTTTTATCTTGGCCAACTACCAGATAGTTTTCTTCCTTGAGTGTCTAATTTGAATCATTGACTCTGACCTGTTACCAACCATTTGTAAATGAGGGAACTCAGGACAGCACAAAGAACACATTAAGCAAAATACCCAGCCAGGTACCAAGTAACACAAATATGTGAGATTTGTGTTTTGTTTTGTTTTGTTTTGTTTGTACCATGAACATTCTGAGACTCAGGGAGAATTTTTCAGAAATTTCTACTTTCTTTCACTTTATTCTCTTAGCAGCACAAGGGTTTAGTTTAATTTGTAGAACACTAAATGTCATTTCCAGTGCAGCTGCAAACAGGTGTTCTCCAGTTGAGTTATGGTCATACTGCTCTGAGGAGATGGGAGGGATTCTCCTGGGAGGCAGAGGAGTGAAATCATGAAGGACTTCATTCGAAAGATCTTATCCTTCATCCTGTCTTGGGAACATTACTTTGGGCTTGGCACAGTCAAGAAAGATTAGGGCCTTCCAGAAAAGGGGAAAGTAAGCAAGCAATGAATTTGCTGAGAACAATTGAAATTGTTCATAGGATTGAAATAAAACAGCCCAAGTCTTAAGTTTCTTTTTCTTAACAGGCACAATTATGACAAGACCTTTCTCATCTGGATTAATGAGGAAGATCACACCAGGGTAATCTCTATGGAAAAGGGGGGAAATATGAAGAGAGTATTTGAGCGATTCTGTCGTGGATTAAAAGAGGTAATAATGTTACTTTAAGGAATGTCTTTAAAATATTAAATTTTTTACTTTTCATACTTCTAAGAATCCTGTGGGAGGCATTGGACGGACCCCCATGACTGGGAAAACTCCATCCAAGATACAAGAAAAGCAAATTCTATTAGGGTAAGGTCACCTCCTAGGATAGCACTCAGGAGGTGAGACTAAGAGGAGATCTTATGAAAGCCCAAGCTTGATTGCTGACCACTGTACTTCCCTTCCCATTCGAGGACAATATAGGTGAGCTTATGGGCTCCATTTCAGCTAATTCAGCTTAAATGACATCATAGGACACAATCAGTATAACTGACCCAACAATTAACTTCCTGTGCTGCCAATAATTGCAGTGAATTTTTAAAAAATCAGTTTTATATTCTGATTCTGGTGTTATTAATGTTTAAAATGTAGAACCATAAAATCCTATACTAGACTAGGTTAGGTACTATGTCTTAGATAAACTGTATCTTGCTCAGGGTCCAGGGTTATACTCTGCAAATGGAAGACAAGTCATAATTGTGGTTGAATTAAAAGGACTTTAGAGATCATCTAGTTCACCCTTCCACCCAATAAGAAGTCCCTTCAAAAACAGCCCTGTCACAGAAGGTCATTTTGTCGTTGCCTAAACATCTCCAGTTAATGAGGAGCTCATTTTTAGAAAGATAGCCCATTAGATTTTGAGGCAACTTCCATTCTTAAAGGTTTTTCCTTTTCTTGAGCTAAAATCAATCTTCCTATAACTTTCACATTTAGACACATGTTCTGAACTTCGGAACAACACGGAATAATTCGGCTCTCTTTTCTTCATACTATTTAAAAGTAGCCTCCATATTCCTTTCCTGAGCTTTCTTCTGTGCCCAGGCTAAACATTCTCAATTCTTTCAACCCTTCAGCTTCATACTACACAGCTTCCAAACATTCCCCATCATGGTTGCCTCTCGTCCGGGCACATTTTAGTTTGTCAATAGCTTTCTTAGAATGTGATACCCCGAACTGAGCATAATATAATACTCTAGGTGCAGTGAGACTGTTCTCTCCCTTGAGCTAGACCTAGAGTTCTAAATGGAGAGAAAGATAGAGACAGAGACAGAGAGACAGAGAGAGTGGGTGTTTTCTCTCCCCAGAAAGAACTTTATTTTAATATAATTTCCTTCATAATCCTATGTATTTTATTTGATGCATTTTAAGGCATCATTCTGAGAAAGAGTATATAGGTCTCACCAGACTGCTAAAGGGTTCCAAGTCACCAAAAAGGTGAAGAGCCCCTGTGCTAGACATTAGAGTCTGCTAATGCAACTTTAAACTGAATGAGCACTTTTTATAGGTAGCTTGATCCCAGCATTAATATATATAGTGTGTGTATGTATATATATGTATATATATATATATATATATATATATATATATATATATATATATATAAAGTTTCTTGTCAATAATTAGCTCAAGTCTAATATGCATTTCTTCCGACATCACCTGGGGCAACCTTATACACCACATTGGCAGATACTTAAAAATGAATCTCACCTTTCCTAACATAGACCATATTGCATCCTTGCATTTTTTCATTTCTCTACTTGTAGGTGGAAAGTTTAATCAAAGCTCGAGGCTGGGAGTTCATGTGGAATGAACGCCTAGGGTATGTTCTGACCTGTCCTTCCAATCTTGGAACCGGATTACGAGCTGGTGTCCATGTGAGAATCCCAAAGCTCAGCAAGGTATGTGAATGAGTGAGTCAGAGATCTGTCACTGACATGGTCTATTCTTGTGATGGCCTATAGTGGATGATAATTTAGAAATAGTTTCATTTGTCTCTAAAACTTTTCTTTCTCCATCTTTAACATGGTCATAACAGTATAGATTCAAACTTTCTTTAGAGAGTATACTTTCTAAACAACTCACATTCTAATAGGGGGAGAAAATATGTGTAGCAGATGTCAGCTTCAAGTCAGATGGAAAGTGTCAGTAGCTCCTAGGAGTTATAATGTAAAAACAGATGCTAATGCATCCTCTTCGGTGGCTTGTTCACTGGTAGGTTATCCTTCAATCACTTGACTTGTTATATTTATTTGAATCATCTTGAGTTTTTCAATAATATAAAAGCATATGTGGATATTTTGCTCATTAACTTTAAATTATGACATCACTAATTAACTGATTACCTTTCACCTCTCTTTCATCCCAGTTTATTAAACTACAGAAAAATCTTCTCCCATAAGCAGTTGCTCACATTCTCTATATATGAAAATGTCCTAATCTCTTAGATTAAATAACTCTTAAAGTTATTCCCAATCATCCTTCAGAGAAGCGATCCCTATGGAAAAGGGGCTCATCATCCGCAGTCCAGGGCTTCTTACATTTTTTCCATTCACAGCCCTTTTTGCTTTTCCCCAGCTTTCATTGGCATAGCATGGCCTGAGGGCACACACAGTGCAAAGGGCACATGCTTTGTGTTCTGAACCAAGGCTGCAGTGAAGTTGCACAATGCAACACTGGCAAGTACTTCCAGAAATACATTGGATTCATTATGTGTTTGTGTTTGATTTTTAATTAATTTTTCACAACCTCATGGGGTTTCGACCCACAGTTTAAGAAGCACTGATGCCACAGCAATGGCCACCAACAGGCAGGTAAACCCAAGGTTCCAAAGAAATGCAACTTTCCCATCCTGTCCCCACACTGGCCATGGTTCCAGCCTGTCCCTCAAGCCATCCTTTAGAAAGGCACGCCTTGGGAAGAAGTGTGCTGAAGCCCCACCTTCTCAGCATCCATAGCTACTGACAACCCAGAGAAGGAAGTCCTCACCACCAAAGTCCTTGGCACTGTCAGATGATTCCAAATAAAAGAATAAATATGGTTTTATTAGTGGAAATAACACTAAAGAAGATCTCATTACCACCTGTTTTGCCACAGTACCTCAAGAACCACTGGACATTTCTACTATCTGACTTGTAGCTGAAACCTCCTATATGTGTTGTTTCCCTCAAAGTAGTGCTTGGCACATAGTTAGGGCTGAATAAATGCTTTCTCACTCATTCATTCATTACTTGTGTGAATAAGTTAATTACTCTGAGTTAGTTTATAGAAAATTGCTTCCTACCATAAAAATATGGTTATTACTCAACATTGCCTCGTTGGAAAGGTGGTATAGACAGATTTGTATCTTCACAATTTAAATTAATCGCTTGATGAACTCATTAAATGTAGAGGCATCTAGATGCTTAGAAAATAAAGGTTTAGTAACATCTCTCATTGTTAACTTTTTTGGGAATCACTGTTCTAGCAATAGTGAGTCTGCCTTGACCCTTATAAAGTTAACCACATGTTATCATCTGTTGGACTAGGATCCCCGTTTTCCTAAGATCCTGGAGAATCTGAGACTACAGAAACGTGGAACAGGTGGCGTGGACACGGCAGCAGTGGCAGACGTGTATGATATCTCAAACATAGATCGCATTGGTCGATCAGAGGTGAGATGTCTCTCTTATTTCCTTAAAGCAAACTGTCTGCAAGACTAACTCAGAGAAAAAAAGAGTATAGAGATAAATTAGACATTCCAGTCTTGATTATTAGAGGTCTCTTTGCTATACCTTTTCTTTTGTGTGTCATGTTTGCCATTTTTTGGTAAAGTGCTGAACAAGCAGCCTTTCATATAGTGTTACTGTGACACATGGAAAAAAATCATGTGAAACTTAAATACAATGGAAAGTGATAATTTGCAAAGAAGAAAATTCACAGTAGAATTATCATTCACCCATGTACACTAGCAAGCTATTCTAGTAAACCTGGCAGAAGGAAATTTATTATGCTAAAGACATGATTATATTTACCACTGTGAAGTCAGGGAGCATGTATATTGCCTCAGATTGAAGGAAGGGAAACAAATGAAATATTTTGGTCTTCATGCCATAAAATCATTTTTGTTCATCCATCTGCCTTCAGGCAAGACCATTCATAAGTTGTCCCAGAGAGATGAGGTTGCAAGTTATTTGTAAGTTCTAGTTGGCATAAGATCTTCTTCCTATCTTGCCCAGCAAAGATGCCATACTCCCTATCAACAATATAGATTATGTGGTAATAGCAATATTATTTTAAGAATGTCTTTGAGTGAATAAGTTATTTTATCTCTTCTTAACACACAAATCAACTGGAAAAGACATATGAAGATGCTATTGCATCCAGAGAAAGAACTACTAAATAGAAGTATATATAGAATAATTTTTACATATATGTATGCGCACACACACACACACATATATATGTATACATACATATATATACATACATATATATATATATATACCTATTTGTATCTAATGTTAGCTATCTCTAGGGCAGAGGACAAGAGGAGGGAAGGAAAAAAAGGAAAAAAAGAAATACGCATGATAATTTTGTTGTACATTTAAAATAATAGCAAGATGTGCATAGCAGATTTGATTCCGTGTGCAATCATCTTTCTTACTGTACTAAGTTATGGAAATGCTTGTTTTGTTCCATAAATTAAAAATACTTTCGAAAAGCAATGCAGTTTAAAATCTAAAAATCTTCGTTTTCAGGAAATTCTTCATAATATCTCAGTCAAATCCCTTATGTTTCAACATAATCCCATTTTCTCTGGTTCTTTCATCAGTAAGTGTAGGGAAGAATTTGTTGTGAACCTGAGTATGAGACCTTTTACTATTCTTGGAAAAATACAACCATAGACTTTTTAAGTTTTTTACTTTTTTTGAAGACTGGATCTCCATATCTCACTTAGGCTGGAATTACAGGGCCCCAAATCACTGCTGATCAGCCCAAAGTTCTGTTTCCAATCTGGGCCAATTTGTCCCTCCTTAGGTAACGTGGAGCTCTCCTCAGCCCCTCTCTCTCCCCATTGCCAGGGGCTCACCATATTGATGTCAAACTTAGTGCAGTTACCTGACTGGCTTAACCCACTGCAGCTCATAATTCCAGAAGTCCAGCTGACTCAGCCTCCCCAGGAGCTGGGGTTACAGGCATGTGTTGCCTTGCCCAATGGAATCATTGACTCTAAGAGGTGACCTTAGAGGGTGTCTGCTTCAAATCACACATTTTACCAATAAGGAAACTGAGATCCAAGGAAGTTATAAAAAGACTATTAAGTTGCCCCTCTGCAAGTTTTAATGGAATCTAGTATGGTATTGTGGAAAGCATCCTGGACTAGGAGCCTCCTTCCACTTAAACTGTAAAATGGGAATAATAGTATCTATAGTACCTACTTCACAGGGTTGTTTCAAGGATCAAAAGAGAGAGAGAGAGAGAGAGAGATACATACAAGTAGATATATGTACATGCACATACATAAACAAACACACATGTACACATATATGTGTGTAATCATATAATATATATGCATATATATATAGCCTTGCCAACATTAAAATGTTTTATGTCTGTTATTATTATCCTTATGTCCTCTCCAATAAGCACAAACCATGTGACACTAATTTCTTAAAGTTCTACCAAGATCGGGCATGACCTAAGAAACTCATTTATAATAATGAAATCTAACAGGTAAATTATCACAATAGTAGCTAACATGTATAGAGAACCTTAAAGTTATACACATATATAAAATTAATGTATATATATATGTGAACATATACACACACAGAGTTCTCTCTTTCCATTAATCAACAGCTCTGTGACCTCTACATAAAACGATTTCTACCTGATGCAAATTTAACCAAGGTCCTGGGGAAGAGATGGAAGGAGGGAGGCAAGAAAGGGGCTGCGTGCTAGTGAAGGGAGGGGGGCACGCAATGCAAGGACATGTGAGAGAGAAAGAGAAACACACAGAGGTTGGGGCTGGTTACACGGAGGCCTGGTGTAACAGAGAGGAAGAACGTGGAGGACATGTGGAGGCCAGACACTGACACAGACAGGAGAGGATAAGCCACAGAAGGTACATCCAAGACAGGCACACAGGCCTGTGTGCAATAAGCCAAAGGTCTCTTCTCTCAGTGCTCAGAGTCTAAAGTTTCCTACCAACCCTCACAGACAGCAGGAAAGGGGCATCGTTAAGTCAAGTCCTCCGAGATATATAGTGCTCGTTTAACCCCACTCTGGATGGTATTGATCAGTGCTGTCCATGTACCTTTTATGGGATTAAATAATATGTGTTTTTTATTCTTGAAGGTTGAACTTGTCCAGATTGTCATTGACGGAGTCAATTACCTGGTGGATTGTGAAAAGAAGCTGGAGAAAGGCCAGGACATCAAAGTGCCACCCCCTCTCCCCCAGTTTGGCAGGAAGTGATTTTTTCCTTTCCCCATCCCCACCCCTTACTCTGTCTGCTGGTATGACAGAAATAAAACGTAAATAAATCTCTAGACTGAGAGTTGCTGTAGCCATAGCAAATGTACAAATGTAGGTCTTCTCAAGGGCTGCAATAAAACTCTCCCTAATTTCTCTGGTTTGTCACATGTGAGGGTTTTTTTTGATTGCAGTGGTGATGGCAGTTTTGTTCTTACTTTCTGAAGTCACTATGGTAACAAGAACAGTCCTACAAATCTATACCCAATTACATGTAGCAGGATACAAAGGATTTTTAAGGCAGTGAAAACGTTAACATGTTTAAGGCTACCCAAAGAATTCAGTATAAAGATGCAATTATTCACAGGGCTATAGTCAAGAACTAGTAATTGCCATATATTGGTGAAATCAGGCTCTGATAAAATGTCAGTGGATATCAGACTTGGCCGGGCTAATCTAATAGGAAGATATACTTACGCTACTTCCTAAAGTGCATTCATTTTAGCGTTGCACCAGACTCTGATACTGAATATTCATCTGAATGAAAATGTTTCTCTTTGGCTCAGCCAGGACAGCGTTTTCATAAAATTGCATTGAAAGTTATTTCCTACAATCAATAAGACATCATAGGAACCCACATATCTTTTAATTCTTTTCCACAATGCACTTCAAAGCACTTCAGGACATGCCTATGACCTTAGAAAAGATAGATTGGGACAGTTTGTGGGGATGTCATAAAACTGCTCCCCATTCATGAAAATTCTGTGAACCTGGGATATAGGAATTTACCAATTTTGGTATTCTGTGTTAGATTGAGTAATTGTTTGGGTTATGCTAAATGAAATAACTTTCCATGATTAAATTCGATAAATATGTACTAAGTGCCTACTTTACAGTCCTGTGTTAGGCACTGAGGCAGTTGGAAAGTTTAGATAAAATAAAGTTCCTTTCTACATGGCTCTTTCCGTTTAGTAGGGGAATAAGACAAACACAGATTACTATGACAAAAACAGCACTTAATAGGTACCAGGTTATATCCTAGGGCTGTGTGTGTGTATGTGTTTATGTGTGTGTTTGTATGCATGTATGTGTGTACGTGTGTGTGCTGGAGGGTATTGGGGGGAGGGAATATTATAACTGTTAGAATGTTAATGTTATTAATGTCTGAAGACAGCTTGTGGCACAATGGATAGCACCCTGGGCCTGTACTCACGAAGACCTGAAATCAAATCTATCCTCTGACACTTAGTAACTATGGGACCAGGCAAATCCCAGAACCTTGTCTAAGTTTCCTTATTTGCAATGAATCCCCAAATGGGTATGATTGGTATCAGAACAGGAGCTGGGAAAAACCTTGTCGAAAGTGACCTAGCATATACTGCTGAACTCTCAGTCCTTGAGCAGTTTCCTTGAATGTGAAGGGAATTCTACCACAAGACAGAATGCTGGCTTCAAAAACATCCTGATTGATCTCTCTGACTCATCTCTGCTCTCCAAGTCATCTTCCAAAAGCTGCCAAAATAATTTTCCTAAAGTAAATGTCTGACCATGCCGCATCCCCTAATCAATCAATTCCAGTGGCTCCCTATCACCCCCAAGATCAAATATCAGTTCCTCTGGCACTTAAAACCCCACAACCTGGCTTCATTCAACATTTTCCAGCCTTAGGGCACATTATGCCTCTCCATGCAATCTACTTGCCAGCTAAGTTTGCTTTCTTGTCTCTCACTAACACCTCTCCATCTTCTGCCCCCATGCCTTTGCGTTGGCTATTTCCCATACTTTGAATGCCTTTCTCCTTCCCTCCCTCTGCCTCTTGAAATCTCTGACTTCCATCAAGATCCAGCTTAAACATCATCTTCTGTAGTCTGGTTCCCTCAAATGCTAGTGTCCATCATCTACCTCTCTGTTACCCCTTGGATAAACCTCAATTTTAATTCTTTGGGAACTGTAGTGTTCCATGACATAATTATTATGACAGCATCAGAAGAAATTTAGAATTTAATCAAGATGAATACCAAAAAGTTTCATCACTGGTTAAATGTATATGCTTTCCCATGGGCTGATATTATTTTGTTTCCTCTTGGACTCTGTATTTCGAGGTCTTTAATATATAATTGGTCCTTATTTACTCTAACTTGGGTGTAATCAATTAAAAAATTCCTTATCCTTCTATGATAATAAATTCATTTCTAAAGTTATTATGGTAATCTAAGGTGTTAACCCTGGGTTCTGACCACATTCCCCTGAACACCTTGTTCTTATTTTTTTTTCAAAAAACCTCACTATTTGTCAACTTCCATTTCCTGATGGTTCTTGAGCCAGTGTTCAGTTTATGTGGAAGGCCTTCAGTTCCAGCCAAGTACATCCTGTTTGTCTCAGTCACTGCAAAGCGTCCATGGGAGTGATACCATCCAGACTGGAGCACTGGCTTATGGTTACCATTTCGCCTTTTGAAATAAACACGTTGGCAGTTTTACCTAAAATTAAGGAAGAGATTTTTATGTGGAAGATGAGTCAAAAGGAAGGGATGAAGGCTCCTTTCTTCTAATAAATAAAATTCTAGTGGAGACTCATGCTGTGCAGTTAAAACAGTCACAATGTGCTCATAGTTCCTGTTTATCAAGATTCAGGCTCAATCAATACTTACTGAGTGAATATGTGAGGAGGACGCTATGCTGAGTCATATACATTTATAAACAGATTCCTATGCCAGGGTTGTTTGTGCTGCATTCTGATAAACTTCAGGGAGGAGCCGACTGGTATAGAGTTATGAAGACTGGTGGACTTCTGCCCATGTTCTCCACTAAGTTGCACTCACAGCTTTGTCTTTTTGGCCTTTCTGCAGCTGGCGTGTATCTGCTTATGGCTACCTGGCTGAAAAGAGGAAGAGGGGGAGGAGGAGGAGGAAGGGGATAGCTTTCATTTTAGTATCCAACCTCTTTGTTTTTAAGGGTGAATCAATGTGGAAAAATTCTGACTAAAATTGTGCCAATTTATTTCACAGTCTTAATAATTTTTGAGGGGAGAAATAAACTGTTCTAAAATGCTCATCCTCCAATTAAGTCACAGGTGATTCAGATGTACCACAAGGAAGAAAAATATTTTCAAAGGCCTAAGGAAAATAAATTGTTGGGGGCAGGAAGCTAGAACTACATAGTGCTATTGAGAATAGCTCCCCTGCAATTTTTATTTGTAATGCTTCCAATTGAAAATCAAGTCAGATCTACACTTAATTTAGCAAGGGCAGCTTATTTATTAACCTTTAGAATTGCCCAGTGTACAGCTCACTGGAGATAATAATTCAGAATAGAAGTTATTGGAAAAAGGAGCTGATTACAATGTCTTTAAAAGAGACATGCAGTTCACAAAGGAGAGTTGACAGATTTACAAGTTTAAAGCTCATAATAGATGATTAAATAACAGTCTTGATCATAATAGTAAAGAAAATTACTCTTTGCAATGCTAAAGAGCCTCTGGCTTATAAACAACTATAGACTGTATGAAAATTTTAGAATATGGTGAACAATGCATTCACTTTCTCTTCAATACCATAGTAGATTGTTACTGTTAATTTATATTATAGTAAATTGGTCCATGTTTTGTCTCAGTTCTTACTAGTCGTTAGTCATTGAATGGGTGTTGCCTCACACAAACTGAGACCTGGAAAATATCTTAATTTAGAAAGCCTAAGGACATCCACTGCATCCCAGGCCATAACCAGTGGTCTTGTCTTTTGTCTTGCCACTGGACTTCAATGACCTGAAGGACAGCATGAAGCTGACAGCTTGGCTCAGCCCTGCCTCACTTCAGCTGAATTCACAAGCAAGTCAAGACATTACCTTGTGATGTCATTGGTCCTCTGAGAACAAAGGAGCGAAAACAGCAACAATTCAGTTTCACAGATCCATGTGGCTCCTACTGTAAAGATATGCCATTCTCTGATCCATGTGTGTTCTCATAATTGGGTAATTCTCTTGTGGCTTCAATAGCCATTTGAATATCTGGGCTTTCTACAAAAACAGTTTACAGTCACACTGATTAAGATTATTTTCCTATGGCAATTAAAACCTCTTTTCTTTTCACTATTGTCTTTAAGAAATCTTAGGATTCTTGAAGACCTTCCTCAGTAATATATAAAAAACAAATAAAAACATTTACTCCCAAGGAAATCCTCTCCACCTTGAAGTTATAATGCTCACTTCCAAAGTCCCAAAAAGTGGTTGACAACCACGGTCATTAAGATACTCAGGAGTCACATTTCAAAGAAGATTCAAGATATACTTATAGGAAATATCTCTTAAATGACCATCTTCTAGGAATATGCTAAATATGATCCCTTCCCCCCAAAACGTTCAGTGTTAGTGGTTTCCCAGAGTCTCATCTGGCCAAACAAACACTTCCAAAAAGTAAACCCTAAAGTAAAACCTCATCTCAGAGTATTTATACATTTTTTTAGAGCCAGAGGGCATCACAACCCTTGAGAACCAGTACTTCATTAACAAAAAGCATGGACATTCCTACAAATCTTCCCTAATCAAACTCCCCTTAAAGGGCAAGCCCATTAATGGGTGGAGAAGATCTTCCAATTAAGAAGCAAAATTATATTAACAATAAGCAAAAATGCATTATCAATATATCAGTTCAGTTTAAAAAAACAGGGTGTATGTGGGGAAACAACAGCTATTCATTCAGGTTTTCAATAAATGTACCAGGTATAACTTACCAGGTATTATGCTAGACCAGTTATTGAGATTGTGAAGACTGAGATTCAGTGTCCTGGATGTTCAGCCAGCCATAGGAGAAAGGTAATGGCTTCAAAACAAATGAAAATAACATCCAGAGGAAGAACATAATATGAAAATAAAATGTTACAGGCTTATAGTAAAGATCAAATCAGAGTCTATGAATGCACTTCATAAAGCGTAAAGTCCTATATTAATGAAGTCATTTAGAACCTGTTTATTTCCCTTCTTGCTCCACACCAAAGGCAGTAAAGAAAAATCCTGTAATCAAAATACCATAGGGCAATGAGCAAGACTAAGAAAAATAAAAGAAATTAAAGTCTTTAAGCGGATGAAAGAAAGCAAGAATAGAGAAAGGGAATCTTACAGAGATGTAGGCAGTGACACCTGTACCACAAGCCTTTCCTAGCTCTCCTACTCCTAATGATCTTGTTTGATATATCCTTCTTGCTCTTCTGGGCTTATACAAATTCTTCAAGGATTATTTCAAATCCCACCTATGCCTTGGAGACTTCTCCAACTGCTTGGAAATTCTTTAATATTTCTTATCTGCCCCAGACTTGGTTATACACTGATATTGTCATATAATTATGTCGTATGTGTTATCTCTCTAATGAGATTATACATTCTACAAGGGCAGGTACTATACACTATACTTTTATATCCCCACTAGGTCTAGCACAGTGTTGAACACTAAGTAGTACTCAATGAATACTTATTGATTTGCCAAGAAAGAATAAAATTAAAGGCTTGGATTTAGAGTCTTCTTTTGTTGTTGTTGCATTGATGTGTCCAGTCTGACCCTTTGTGATCCCATGGACCAACTGTCCATGAGTTTTTTTTCTTTTTTTGGCAAAAACACTAGAGTAGTTTGCTGTTTCCCTCTCCAAACTTGGGCAAGTTACTTCTTAGAAAACAGCTTCCTCATTTGAATTTGAGATTATTTTAGGATCTCTTTCACCCCAAAATTCTAGTATTCTATAAAATTTCTGGCAATGGAAATTCACATAAAGTATGCCAGCCTAGTGAAATTCATGTTGGAATCTAGCATGAAAAGCAGTATTTCCCAGGGGACTGAGTATTGGCCTTTAAATTACGTAGGTTCAGATTCTTAGTCAATTGCTGTGTTATTATGGAGAAGCCACTGAACCTCTCAGTTCCTCACTTTCATCATGTTTAAAATGGATATAATATTTGTACCACTTACCTTACATGGGCATTTATAAGGACAGTGCTATGTAAATATTATAGCTACATAATTGAGATTTATTACTATAGAACTTTGACTAAAGTGCTAGCAATTAAGACATCAGATTCACATTCTGAAGACACCTGAAAACAAAATATTGACTTTGTGGATTATAAGAATCAATAGAAATACAACACAAGCAAATAGGGACAAAAATTGTGTTTGAAAACAAAGATGATTCTGTATAGTGCCCCATTCATATAAAATATTCAATTAGACTTTAGCAAATAGAAACTGTCAACATATTATGATTACTCTGACTTGGGGGACATAATAAGAAACTGTCATTTTACCGAGTAAAATAAAAAGTCCTGTTTGCATATCTTCCAGTGTTGACTCATTTGAGTGATGTTCCTTTTAAGGGCTGTGCAATCTGAGAAATCTGTGATCCTATGATATTTACATACTCAGGAAGCAGTGGCTCAGCTAAGGCTAGAATACACAGAATCTCCAACAAATTCCTGTATGTTCTTATGCTCTCTTGTTCCTCTACATAGATATGAATTTATAAAATATGTTTTTCTAATTCAGTAGGCATAACCATATAGCTGCCAACACACACATATATACATGTACATGTACATGTATATATGTGTGTATACATGTGTTTATGTGTGTATATGTATATCTTTTTTTAATAAATTTATTTTCAGTTTTCAACATTCACTTCCCCAAAATTTTGAATTTCAAATTTTCTCCCCATCTCCCCCCTACCCCCACCCCAGGACAGCATGTATTCTGATTGCCCTTTCCTCCACTCTGCTATCCCTTCTATCACTTCCCCCTCATGCCTTTCTCTTCTATTTTTCTGTAGGGTAAGATAGATTTCTATACCCCATTGCCTATATATCTTATTTCCTAGTTGCATGCAAAAACAACCTCTCACATTCATTTCAAAATCTTTTGAGTTCCACATTCTCTCCCTTCCCCCCTCCTCACCCACCCTCATTGAGAAGGCAAGCAATTTGATATAGGTTATACATATGTGGTCATGCAAAAGACCTCCATAACAGTCATGTTGTGAAAGACTAACTATACTTCCCTCTATCCTATCCCATCTTCCATTTATTCATTTCTCTCCTTTGACCCATCCCTCTGCAAAAGTGCTTGTTTCTGACTACCCCTTCCCTCAATTCACTGTCCCTTCCATTATCCCCCCTCTTTTATTCCCTTCCTCCCTGCTTTTTACCCTGCTTTCTATAGGATAAAACTAACTTCCATGCTCAATTGAGTGTGTATTCTCTACTGAAGCCAAATCCAATGAAAAAAAGGCTCATCTATTCACTCTCACCTTCCCCTTCCTTCCCTCCATTGCAAAAGCTCTTTCTTGCCTCATTTATGTAAGATGATTAACTACATTCTACTTCTCTCTTTCTCTTTCTCCTAGTACATTCCTCTCAACCATTAATTTTCTTTTATTGATATCATCCTTTCATATTCAGCTCACCCTGTGTCCTCTATCTCTGTCTCTTTGTCTCTCTCTGTCTCTCTGTCTCTCTCTCTCTAAATATATACACATATACACATATATGTACATATTTACATAGATACATACATATTCCTTCTAACTACCCTAATACTGAGAAAGGTCTCATGAGTTACAAATAGCATCTTTCCATGTAGAAATGTAAACAGTTCAACTTTAATAAATCCCTTCTGGTTTCTCTTTCCTTTTTATCTTGATTCTCTTGATTATTGTATTTGAAAGTCAAATTTTCTATTCAGCTCTGGTCTTTTCCTTGGAACATGACTAAGGTGAAAATGTATTTAATAGGATTATATGTGTAGAACCTATATAAAATTGTATGCCATCTCAGGGAGGGAATGCGGAGAAAGGGGGGAAGGAGGGGCAGGGAGGGGAAAAAGTCTAAGATACATGGAAGTAATTGTAGAACACTGAAAACAAATAAAATAATTTTATTAAAAAAACCAAGAAGCTTGGAAGTCCTCTGTTTCATTGAAGTTACATTTTTTTCCCCTGAAGTATTATACTCAGTTTCACTGGGTAGGTGATTCTTGGTTTTAATCCTATTTCATTTGACCTCTGGAATATCATATTCTAAACCCTCTGATCCCTCAGTGTAGAAGCTCCTAAATCTTGTGTTATCCTGATTGTGTTTCCACAGTACTTGAATTGTTTCTTTCTAATTGTTTGCAATATTTTCTCCTTGACCTGGGAACTCTGGAATTCAGCTACAATATTAATAATACTACTATTATTATTACTATTTTCCTTTTGGGATCTCTTTCAGGAGATTATCATGGATTCTTTCTACTTCTATTTTACCTTCTGGTTCTAGAATATCAGAACAGTTTTCCTTGATAATTTTTTTGAAAGAAGGTGTGTAGGCTCTTTTTTTGATCATGGCTTTCAAGTAGTCCAATAATTTTAAAATTATCACTCCTGGATCCATTTTCCAGGTCAGTTGTGTGCCCAGTGAGACATTTCACATTGTCTTCTATTTTTTCATTCTTTTGGTTTTGTTTTATAATTTATTTCTCATAAAGTCATTCGTTTCTATTTGTTCCATTCTAATTTTTAAAGAATTACTTTCTTTAGTGATCTTTTGGACCTCTCTTCCCATTCGACCCATTCTACTTTTTAAGGCATTCTCCTCATTGGCTTTTTGGACCTCTTTTGCCATTTTGGTTAGTTTAATTTTAAAGGTATTATTTTATTCAGCATTTTTTCCTTTAGCAAGCTGTGGACTCATTTTTCATGATTTTCTTGCATCACTCTCATTTCTCTTCCCAATTTTTCTTCTACTTTTCTTATTTGATTTTCAAAATCCTTTTTAAGCTCTTCCACAGTTTGAGACCAATTCATATTTTTCTTAGAGGCTTTGGATGCAAGAACTTTGACTTTGTTATCTTCTTCTGGCTGTGTGTTTTGATCTTCCTTGTCATCAATGATGTAAGAAAACACCTCTTCACTGGAAAAGTAAGAATCTATAGTCTATTTCTTTTCCTCATTTGCTCATTTTCCCAGCCAATTACTTAGCTTTTGAGCTTTGTTAAGTGGAGGTCACCAGAAGAAGCCTCCACTTCAGCAGTGGCTTCAGCTGCCCTGGGTCTGGGACTGGGACTGGGGCCAGATTGCGTTCCCCTCGCAGCCATGTGAGAGATCCTTCCCATGGTGACCTGCACTGTTAGAAGAACTTTCTTCTTCTATAATTTCTTTATATTAATGAAATCACAGGTCAGTCTCTATTTTAATTTGCTTGAAAGGAAACTAGTACATGAAATTACACAAACATTTAGTGCAAATCTATCTTTTAAATTCCATATATATTAGTTGCTTATAGAAAAATGTGTGAGAAAAAATAGTTCAATATGACTGATAGAACAAAATAACAAATGAATAAAATAATGTCCACGCTATTTTGAGGAGCCAAAATCTCATCACTATGGCTATTTCCTCCATTGGTGTAGACTGCAAAGTATCTATCCTTTTCTTTCCTCATTGCTATTCTCGTCCATACCTTTCCACAAATTCTCCAAGCAGCACATATGATGATGGAAGGTCTTTGATATCCTTCAATATTCTATTTATACCATGGTAACCCTCAGGCTATGCCTCTTATGTAATCCCTTCTTTATGCTATGCAATCCTCTCACCTCTTACTGTACTTAGATATCTTTTAAGTCACTTCTTACATTCGAGTCATCATTGGTAGCATGCTACAATTTATTTGCACCTGTCATACATATTTCTCTCATCTTCTGGGTAAATGGCAATTGTGATTCTTCTGAAAGGTGGAATTCCATAATGCTTGGCGATATGACATCCTCAGAATATTAGCACAAAAGCATGTCTAATGGTGGGGGCAGTTTAGAATCACTGAAACCTCTGCATAATTTCTCAGTCCTTGGATGATTGTTAAACTTCCTTCCAAATCTAAGATCCCCGATGGTGAATTTTTGTTTGGTTTTTGCTGAATTAAAAAAATTAAGTTAAGTTTCTAAAGCATAGATTAGATAAGAAGCAGTTCCCCAGAAAATGTAAAACTTTGTAGGTAATTTTTCTGGCACTACTATTCAACACAAGTTGCTTGACTTTCTAGGACTTGTAGGCATAAAATTTATATGTCCAGTGAAATATTTTCCTGTTAGCCATAAAAGATTGACAGTAGAAGTATACAGATCTTTGACTTAAGTTATATTGTACAGTAATTGTGATACAGTTTTTCTATGTTATAAGCACACTAGAAATATTTTTTATAATTCAAAAACAATAAACTGTGTCTGACAATATGAGCAAGGTTACGTAGAACAACATAGTTATGAAACTGTAAAGGTGGCAATTGAAGTATTTCTTTAGTGCCGAGGAATGCTATACATATAATGGAAATTACAGCCTATGAATGCTGTTAGTTGATAACATACAAATTAGACTGATCATTTTAAAGACATGTTTAATATTCAAATTTAAACAGGTTGTGTTTATGGGGGATTATTGACATAAATTCATCAGGGTTGTGAATACCATGGAAAAAACCACCACAGCACAGTAGCAAAAAGACCTTTATTGAAGTAATAAAAAAGATAAGTAAGGGAAAAGTTTATATATCTGATAGCAGGGAGAACCCTGTTCCCCTCCACCTAATAACATTTCTGCAGAGTTAATCAGCTGTATAGCGAAGTCCTGGCTCATAAGTTTGATTTGCAAAGAAGACTCACTAAGCTAGGCCGGACCAAGTACTTTTTACGTGAACTGTCTGGGGACCAGCCGGCAACTGGATCTCGTACAACATATTTCACCCAATAGTTGAACACTTGGGTATGATAAAGGACAAAAAAGAGAATTTGAGAGTCTGGGCTCAGGCTGGGTTTTAAACTGCATGCTTGGAACTAGGAGATATACCTTTTGTTCACCTGTATTTACATGAATAAATGCTTCTGAAAAATTCTTTGTCTACTGTAAGAACAAAAACGTTGTCATTGTTTCTAAAACATGTTATAGCATCTCTATGATCATGTCACTTGCTTCATTTTGTTTCGTAAAATGTGCCAATGAAAACAAAGGATATTTAAGCACTTTGAAAACCATGAAGAAATTAGAGATTTATTTTGGACAGTGCTGACATGGCCTGAGCAGTTAGATAATGTCAAGGGCACACTGACACAAATGAGATATAAAAAGAATTAGAAGCCTTCCCAGTTGTTGGTACATCTTCCCCTGAGAATTTATAGAAAAACATGGATAAAACCTAGAATTATAGACTTAGAGCAAGGAGGGATGTTAGAGATAATTTAGTGAAGTATCCTTGTTTATAGTTGAAGAAAATGAGAAGCAGACATGGTTATGGACTTAGCCAAGGTCACACAACCTGAGTTCCTTGGACTTGATTTTTTCCATTGCACCATGAAACTTAAAGAGATTGAGGAGATATGTCAGAATTGTGATGTTCACAAGGATGTAGAATATAAGGGAGGGTCTATCTCACTTTGCATCCCTCCTGCCAACCTCTAACAGAGTACTTGACACATAGTAGGTGTTTAATAAATGACTGTGGTTGATCACAAATTAATGAAAAAAATGGACCCATCAAAGTACCAAGATATATCCTAAAGGAGGGAATTGTCTACTGAAATGAAAAAAAAAATTGTGCATCAGAAAAAAATGAGCATATATACGGGGAAATCTCCACAGTTAATTTGTACTCTGAAGACACGGTCTGAATTACTGGAAACTCATCAGCACTGATGAAGCACTAACTGCATTCAGGTGCACTCTATTCAATCAGAAATGGGTTATACCATTAAAATTAATGAGGCACTAGAAAGCTTTAATGAATAAAGGAGAGTTTTAAAAATATTCTCTTATGTATTTTATTCATTTAACAAGAACTTCACCTCTCACTGGTCAAGGTATCAAAATTTCTGGTCACTAAATAATTTATTTACATGATTTATTATATATTTATTATATTCTTAAGTCCTATTATTTCTTCTCTCCTCACCTTCCATGCATATTCTCTCCTGAAGCCTTCCTGGTTTAGTTTAATTAAGAGAGAGCTTCATTTAATGCCCTCTTGTGACTGGTTCTTTATTAGAAGTTCTATACTTGCAATCATCAAAACTACTTGGTACTAGCTAAGAAATAGAGTGGAATGGGTTAAGTACATAAGACACAGTAACAATAGCTATAGTAATCTACTGTTTGATAAACCCCAAAACTCCAACTTCTGGGATAAAAATCCACTATTTGACAAAAGCTGCTGGGAAAACTGGAAAACAGTGTGGCAGAAACTAGACATCTTACACCATATACCAAGATAAAGTCAAAATGGGTACATGATTTAGATATAAAGGGTGATACTATAAGCAAACTGGGAGAGCAGAAGAATGAAATGGAAGAATTTATGGCCAAATAATGAATAGAAAACATTATGAAATGCAAAATAGATAATTTTTGATTACATTAAATTGAAAAGTTTTTACACAAACAAAACCAATGCAACCAAGATTAGGAGAGAGGCAGAAAACTGGAAGTTTTTACAACCA
Source organism: Notamacropus eugenii (assembly GCF_028372415.1). Taxonomy (NCBI): domain Eukaryota; kingdom Metazoa; phylum Chordata; class Mammalia; order Diprotodontia; family Macropodidae; genus Notamacropus; species Notamacropus eugenii. Next base: position 462,357,711 of record NC_092875.1, on the reverse strand, counting down.
GTGTCTCTGGTAAAGACCTCATGTCTAAAATATATAGAGAACTCAATCAAATTTATAAGAATACAAGTCATTCCTCAATTGATAAATGGTCAAAGGATATGAAAAGACAGTTTTCAGATAAAGAAATAAAAGCTATCTATAGTCACATGAAAAAAGGCTCCAAATCACTATTGATTAAAGAAATGCAAATAAAAAGAACTCTGAGGTACTACATCATACTTATCAGAGCAGCTAACATGACAAAACAGGAAAATGATAAATATTGGAGAGAATGTAGGCATATTGGGACACTGTTGGTAGAGTAGTGAACTGACTCACCCATTCTAGAGAGCAATTTGGAACTATGCTCAAAGGATTATAAAAATATACATACCCTTTAACTAAGCAATACTGCTTCTAGGGCTATATCCCAAAGAAAACATAAAAATGGGAAAAGGACTCACATATACAATAATATTTATAACAACTCTTTTTGTGATATGCCCATCAGCTGGGGAATGACTGAACAAGTTGTGGTATATGAATGCTATAGAATACTATTGTGCTATATGAAATGGTAAGCAAGCAGATTTCAGAAAAACCTGGAAAAACTTAGAACTGATGCTGAGTGAGGTGAGCAGAACCAGAAGAACACTGTACACAGTAATAGTCACCATGTGCAATGACTAACTGGGGTAGACTTATGTCTTCTTAGCATTGCAAGGATCCAAGACATCTTCAAAGGACTTTTGATGAAAAACACTGTCCACATCCAGAAGAAGAACTATGGTTTAGATCGAAACATATTATTTGCTCTCTCTCTCTCTCTCTCTCTCTCTCTCTCTCTCTCTCTCTCTCTCTCCATTTCTTTCTTCTTTCTGGTGCTTTCTCCCATTGGTTCTAATTCTTTACAACATGACTAATGTGAAAATAGGTTCAACATGAATGTATAAGGTACAGACTATATCAATTACACACCACCTTGGGGTGGCAGGTAGGGGAGAGACAGGGAGAAAATATGGAACTCAAAATCTTACAGAAGTGAATATTGAAAAATAAAAATAAATAAATAAATAAAACCCTTTTAAAAAAAGAAAAGAAATTGGATACTTAAAAGTTTTCTCTTAGCCATCATTTTTGCCTCCTTAAATTTTAACCTAAAGATAAGACAAAATGAAAGTGTGTTCTCCTTATGCCTCTATTACAGACATAAGATTAAAAAGATGGCATTGTTAGCACTTTCTACGACAGTAAATTAGACTACCTTACATTGGTTGAGTCTTAAAAACAAAGCAAAGGCAAACACATGTGGGTGGGAAAAAAATGAAACATTTTCCAGGATGAGACTTCATTGTGTAACTACATCTGCTCATATATCATGCCAAATTAAGCAGATTTTACCTCCACTAAAGTCCTGCAATGATGACTCATCATGACACAGAGGAAATACTGGGTTCTTGACATCTAGGCAATCAGGGTACAAGTTACACAAGTTCCACCAAGCTGGAGTTTGAATTTCCTGCTCTATCTAAACAATGTCAAGTTATTGCTTTTATAGATTTTGCTCCATCATCCTTATATTCTTCTGTGCCTCATTTATAGAAATATCAATTCAGGAGGGAAGCACTGCAGAAACAAAAGGAGGGCTATGTGGCAGAAATTATTCCGTGGCTCCCTTACCATGATCCCTTACCAAGATCCATCTCCTTAATGGCCATGCCATCTCACCTCTTGCTCTATACATTCCCTGCCCCAATCGTTCTGGGGGTCAACTTCATCTTTTGTAGGGCAACTCTGCCCTACAAAAAGACAAGGACAAAGGAGAACAGTGAGACAGCCCTACCAAGACCGTGGGGAAATCTGAGTTCCAATCCCAGCTCTGCTCCTTGCTACCTATGTGATCTTAGGCAAATGATTTAACCCTCCCTAGGTCTAAGTTTCCTCATCTATAAAATGAGGAATGATCTGTCAGGGCCCTTCCAGCTCTATATCTATGAAGTACATACAAAGTGAGCCTATGGCTAAAAAAATACAAGGTGATTTTTGGAGTGAGGCATTAGCGGCTGGGGGCTCAATAAAGGAGGTGCTGTTTGAACTGAACTTTGAAGGAAGCTGGGGATTCTAAAAGGCAGAGGTGAAGAGGCACTTGGGGTCAGGTTGGGCAAAGACAAGACTAGAGTTAGAAGGTAGCATGTGACAAATAAGAAAACAACTCTGGCTAGAATGAAGGCTATTTGAAAGGGGATCATGTATAAAATTGAAAAGGTCAGTTAGATCTAGGTTGTGAAAGGAAGTCTCTCTCTCTCTCTTTTTGCTTATCTCCCCATATATACACAAATATATGTGTGTATATACATCTATACATACATATATATACATGTATATACAAGTATATGTATATATGTATACATATATGCATATGCACAAATGTATAAAGGGGTGTATATACAATACATATATGTATGTGTTCCATACCAGGTAATATTTCCTCAGACCAAGAAGGAAATAACAACAAAATTGGCTCATGTCAAAGTATCGCACACTTTGGAATTCCTGTTGTGCTCATTTCATTTAGGTGAAAAGATGACTTTGAAACCCTGGGTTCTTTTACCGCTATATTTCAGGATGAGAGGCACTGATTTTTGAGGGACATAATCCCAGAGAGTCAAGAAGCCAACTCATTGATGTGATTAATGTTTCCACTCCTGTTTTCTCTCAGTATTTAATCGAAATACGTGTTAAGGATCTGAGCCCTGGCAGGGAGAACTGGAGCTCCACCTTATGCCTGTTCCTCATTGCTTAGCAACCCCAAGCAATCTGTATTCTACTGTTTGTTCCCCTTGCTTGACACTTGAGACACCTGTTTTCTTTCATTTCTGAAATAAAGCAGCATTGTTAACAACCTTGCAGTTGCCACTGGGGTAGAAAACCAGCTACAGAAATGCCAAAGTGAAAGGACTGGCCCACAACAGGTGAGGCTTGGCATGGGTGGTGCCGCAAAGGTAGCTGGGGCCCAACATTCTGTCCTGGTTTCCCATGTTTACACTTTCATTCTTACAGTTGTTTGGGAGCCCCCACTTGGTTATCGATGGCTCTCTCCTTTGGAAAGGGGACACTCAAACTGCCAGCCTGATTCAACAAACAGGTAAATTTCTTCAAACTGGAATTCCTAGGACTACAAAGGTAAAACGTAACAGCTCCTGCTCATAACCCAAAGAGTTCATTCTGTTAATTTACAAAGCAACTGCTGATCTACAGTGGTAGATGCCATTTCCTCAGCAGGAATGGCCAACGGCCTCTCACACCATAGTTCCTGATGAAAACAGAAAGAAAGTGATGGGCAGCAGAGAGTAGTGGATAAACAGCTGGCTTCAGAATTAGGAAGACCTAAGTTCAAGTCTTATGTCTAACTATGCCAACTATTGATCCTGGGCAACACTCTTAAGACTGTGAGTGGCAAGACAGCTGCGCATTTGTATTAGTAAAGGAATGCCTCAACTAGCATTCCTACATTAATGAAATCACTGGTCCAGATCTGATTTCCTCCATCTCCCTAAAAAAGAAAAAGGAAATTTAAGGCATAAATCTTGATTTAGTACATTCATTATATTCCTTAGTTCTCCAAGCCCTGACCTGTTGGTTTTAATTATAAGAACTATTTGAAATATCCAAATTTAAAAAAAAACTGATTTTTTTTTGTGCAAAAAAGAATACCCTTTAAATCCATCCTTCACAGATTTGAAAGTAAAATTATATAACACATTGGGTAGAATCACAACTAATAAGGGATATCTGATGTTCTTCTCTGAATTGTCTTTGCTCTTTGAATCATTTACTACTAATGATAATGGAAAATAGCAATTATTTATACTATTTTATTAAAAATAAACAAGAAGGGGATAAAAGAAAAAGGGAATCCCAAGAAATAAAAAAATTGTATACAAATACTATTTTTTTTCACACTGGCAACAACAATCTTGCCAAGAATATTTTAGAACTAAGTTTGAATTGACCAAAAAAAACCCTTGTATTGTATTGTATTGTATTCATTCCTTATGAAGACCCACAGATCTATGTCCCTGAAACTTCTGGCTTATTCATTCAGTTTCTAATTCTTAGTGAAAATTCCAGATGGAGAACAATAGTGAAGACATACTTATGAGGGAATATATACTTTCATTTAATCATGTAAACAATTTGCTTCAGTTTACCTTTTGTAAGAATACCAGAAAGCCAAGTTTTAGTTACAAGCGCCCTCTTGTGGTCTAAACAGAATAAGAGATTACATTGGAAGGGACCTGGAGCCCTTACTTCTAGTCCAACCATACATGGTAAATTTCTTCTAAAAGATTCTAAAAGCAATTGGTTAGACAACTTTTGCTTGAATATAGTGATAGCTAATCATATTGGATAATATAATAATCCAGAACAGCTCATTCCACTTTGCACCAGTTGTCATTTTTAGCATTAGCTTACACAGAGCCTAAATCATCCTCTACAATTCCGCTTAGTTGGTTTCATCTTGTTTTGCCCTCTGTTGGCAATGAAAACAAATCTAACCTTTTTTTTCCCAAAAGACAACCTGTCATATATTTTAAAACAGCTCTTCCCCATCCCTCAAGTCTTCTTTTCTTCTGGTTAAATATCTCTAATTCTATCACCTGATTACCCTATGGCACATTCTGAAGACCCCTCCATAGCCCGGTCATAAACTTCCATGTAGAAGCTCTCCAACTTGTTAGCATCATTCCTCAAACATGGAACTCAGAACTAAATATAATGAACTGAATATAATACTCCAGCTGTCATCTGGTCAGGGCAGACTACAGGCATACAGAGGAGACACTGCAGATTTGGTTCTAGACCACCACAATAAAGTTATTATCGCAATAAAGCTAGTCACTTGTATTTTGGATTTACATATAAAATTATATTTATACTATATTATACGCTATTAAGTGTGCAATAGTATTCTGTTTAAAAACAATGTACCTTAATTTAAAAAAAAATTTTGTGGTAGTAAAAGTATTTTAAGGTAGCAAGGTATTTTTTTAAAAATACCTTATTGCTAAAAAATGCTAACCATCGTCTGAGCCTTCAGAGAATGCAGATCTTTTTGCTGATGGAGAGTCTTGCCTCAGTGTTGATGGTTGCTCATTGATCAGGATGGTAGTTGCTGAAGTTGAGGGTGGCTGTGGCAATTTCTTAAGAGAACAATGAAGTTTACTGTATCAATTGTCTCTTCCTTTTATTTGAACACTTAGAGATCACTGTAAGGTTATTAATTGGTTTAATTTCAGGGAATAGGGAGGCCTGAGGAGAGGGAGAGAGACAGTTTTATAGTCCTTTGGCCATAATTCCATATTGTTCTCCAGAATGGTTGAATCAGTTCACAACTCCACCAACAATGCATTGGTGTTCCAATTTTTCCACATCTTCTTTGACATTTATCATTTTTCTGTTTTGCCATGTTAGTCAATCTGATAGGTGTGATGTGGTACCCCAGAGTTGTTTTAATTTGCATTTCTGTAATCAATAGTGATTTAGAGCATTTTTTCATATGACTGTAGATAGCTTCAATTTCTTCATCTGAAAGCTGCCTGTTCATATCCTTTGGTCATTTATTAATAGGGGAATGATTTGTATTCTCATAGATTTGACTCAGTTCTCCATGTTTTTTGGAAATGAGACCTTTATCAGAGACACTATAAAAATTGTTTCCCAGCTTTCTGCTTCCTTTCTAATCTTGGTTTCATTGGTTTGTCTGTGCAAAAACTTTTTAATGTACTCAAAATTATCCATTTTGCATTTCATAATGTTCTCTATCTCTTGCTTCATCATAAATTCTTCCTTCTCCATAGATATGACAGGTAAACTATTCTTTGCTCTCCTAATTTGCTTATAGCTTTACCCTTTATGTCTAAATCATGCACCCATTTTGACTCCATCTTGGTATACAGCATAAGATGTTGATCTATGCCTAGTTTCTGCCATACTGTTTTCCCAGCAGTTTTTGTCAAATAGTGAGTTTTTATCCTAGAAGCTGGAGTCTCCAGGCTTATGAAACAGTAGATTATTATAGTTATTTACTACTGTGTCTTGTGTACCTAACCTATTCCACTGATTCACCACTCTATTTCTTAGCCAGTAGTAGTAAGTAGTTTTGATGATTGCTGCTTTATAGTACAATTTTAGATCTAGTATGGCTAGGCCACCTTCCCTTGCATTTCTTTTCATTAATTCTCTTGATATTCCGGACCTTTTATTCTTCCACATGAATTCTGTCATTTTTTTTAGTGAAGCTGATTTTTTGTAACCCAAGTGTAGGCCTTTACATTTATCTTACATTTAATCTTATTAGATATACTCACTCCTCAAGTCCACCTAGATTTTTTTGGGTTTTCTCATATCTCCCTGCTTTGTGTCATCTGCAGATTTCATGAACATGTCATCTATGCCCTCATCCATAAAAATAACAAACAGCACAAACCCAAGGGAAGAACCTCAGGACACATAACTAGAGATCTCTCTTTAAACTGATATCACATCGTGAATGACTTCTTTCCAGATCTGATTATTCAAACAGTTTTGAATCTACCTAAACATACCATACCACAGCCAGGGGTATGTTGGAGCTAGTCCCAGCTGAGTCTAATTGTTAAATTTTTAATGTGAAAATTTACACTTCAGAAATCAGCAAACATTACAAATTAGGGCTTGAATTATTGTTTTGTTGATTTCTAGACTTAAGAAACTGATGGAGAAAATGTTAATAATGCTGATTAAACTCAAAAGTGCATTGAGCTTTTTATCTCAGAAAACAGGATGATAAATGTTTACCAGCTCATTTCTGTGTATAAAAGCCCACATAATTTCATCTGATTCATGGGAAGAATTAGTCAACAAGCATGCATTAAGCACTTAATAACTCCTTATTATGTGCCAAGGACTGTGCTAGGGTTACACAGAAAGAAGTTGGAGGGCCAGGAACATCTCTGCCCTCAGAGAGCTTATAGTCTAAGGAAAATGCAATGTGTAAACAAATAAATATTTACAGGATTCATACAGAAAAGTTGTAAGGTATCCTTAGAGGGGAAAGTTCTAGCAGCTGGGGTGACTAGGAAAAACCTCTAAAAAAAAAAGTGATGTTTAAGCTGAGTTTTAAAGGAAGGGTTAGGGTTAGAATTGGAGTATATTTAAGGTTAGAGTGCATTTAGGGTTCCATCTGCAGCTCTGCTTGGTTTGAACTGCAAGGAACATGAATCCCCTCCTCCCCTTTCCGCTTTTCCTTTTATGTGTTGTCTTTCCCCATTACTTTATAAGCTCCTTGAGGGCAGATTTTCTTAGCACAATACCTGGCACACACTAGGTGCTTAATAAATGTTTAGTGTACTATATGATACAGTATGGTATGGTATGGGGTGGTATGGTGCAGTATTGTAACTAAGAATTGAGATTTCAAGAGGCAGAGAAGAGGAGGAAGAACATTCCTGACATGGTAAAGCCATGAATTCAAATAGATCAGTGTAACTGGAACTTAAACGTTGGTGGAGGTAAATAATGGGTAAAAGAAGAAAGATTTCAGTTATTAAGTATACAACTGATTTTATCTAATGCTATGAAGCCACCTAGGTAAGAAACATCTACAGCATTGGTGTCAAACTCAAATAGAAACAAGGTCACCAAATCATCCCTGAGGCATGTGTGCTCTTTAATCTGGTTCTGGTCCTGTGTTTGACACCTGGATCTATAGCATTTCTTCCACCTACCTATGGAATACCCCTGTCAAGAACAGAATTGATACTATTTTAGTATAACCCATTGTTGATGAAATCACAAAGGTCTTAGAATGATCTCCACTTACCTTTATAGATTTTCACAAATAATTCCTTTAACAATACATTCTAAAATGCTTCCAGTAATCAGTCAAGATCAACATTCTTTTATAGTGTGAAAGCCTCTACTCCTTCCCCTCTTCCTTTAAAAAAAAAAAAAGGGGGGGCATTGGTCCTGCTATAGCCTTGTGGCACCTCTCTATCATCTTTCTGAGATCACTGGCAAGGGCTCAGTAGTCACATCTCTCAGTTCTTTAAGTACCCTGGGATATAGTTTTTCCAGGTTGGTTGACATCAGCTCATTGAAGGCAGAAAATAGTCTCTTACCAATTCCTTACTTACTTAAATTTCAAATACCTCTTAATCACTTTTATCCTGTCCTAGATTTTTTTTTAAGTTCATGAGTTCCACCCCCACCCCCCCAGACTTTAAGGAATGGATCGTTTCTTTCCCTTCCAAACACCACTCTGGCATTGTTTTTAACCTTTATGTTTTAAAAAAGAAATATGAGGACCACAGGCCAACTTTCTTTAAAACAAAACAAAATTTGACACTACTATAGTGTTCATAAAAATGAATGTAGCTTGAAAAAACAATCCTTGTTTATTGTTCTCAGCATCACCAGCAATCAGCTCAGCTCCCATACTCTTAACACTGTTCTTATAAAACTATGGCTTTCCTCTGTATTTACTGTTACCTGCTCTCTCTCTTCCATCTTCCGAAGTTCAACTTCAAGTTCCCTTTGCAGCCGCGTGAGTCTCTTTAGGTAACTTCCTGGCTGGAATTTCTGTGCATCTTCTACTTTCATTCTTGAGCGTTTCCTGTTCCTCTGGGGCCCATCCTTCAAGTGCATCATAAAACCTTAGAAGGAAGATCCTCACTGAAACTTGCATTTGACAAATATATCTCTGTCCTCTCTTCCAGATCAAAATAACAAGCCTGTTTCTATCAATTAACTAATAATTGTTTAAGTGACTATGCACAGCCAGAGAGAAAACTGAAAAACTGCTATGTTCTGGTCTATGTATAGACTTAGCTAATCCCTTTTCTTCTGGAAATAATTGACAATTGTCCAGTGTTTTACATACATGTGAGACTTACAACTCTGTGAAATAAGGTACCACAGTCAGTTTGACCTCCATTCTACATTTGAAAAAACAGAAGCTCATAGAGATGAAGTGATTTAAATATCTATGGTCAGATAGCTAGTAAGTATGAGAGGAAGGATATGAACCCAGGTCTTTTGATTCCAAGGCAGAGTTCTATCTCACTCCACCTTTTGGAAGGGGCATGGCTGTGGGAAATGTTTTTACAAAGAAAGGACAGGATTGGATAACTAGCAAAGTGGGGTAAAAGGGAAGAGTTATTCACTTCAAGCTTTCAAGCCTAGGGAATTGGATAAAAATGCATTACATCCCAAAACCTCACAAAAATTAATAAGTCCAGAACATTATTTAGTTTTGAGGGGCCCATGGTGCGGACAGGAGGGAGTTTCAGGACTCAAGAAAACAGAATGAAGGAACTTTCCACTGTCGTATTGAAGAAAAACTTAAATTTTGAGCTTCCACAATTTATATCTAACTGCTAGGTGTGGTGCTATTTGAATTTCAGATAGCATGAGCTCTTTGTGACCGGGGATTGTTTCATTCATTCAAGTCATATAGGCACAGGAGCCCTGGGAATAGCCGCACCTCCCAGACTACCACCTTCTTTCCAGACCAGCTCTCAGAGCCAACATCCAGGTTCAGAGAGGTCGACCACAAGCAACATAATTCAAATCAGATTAAAATGTAATTGAGAAATAATTAACAAATAAATAAAAATACCACTATAAAAGCTAGGTGATGCAGTGGATCAAGTGCAGGACCTGGAGTCCCAAAGACCTCAGTTCAAATCCAGCCTCAGATACTAGCTATATAACCCTAGGCAAGTCAGTGAATTGTTTTACCTCAGTTTCATCATCTGTAAAATGAGCTAGAGAAGGAAATAGCAAACCACTCCACTATCTTTGCCAGGAAAACCCCAAATGGGGTCATGAAGAGTTAGACATGACTGAAACAACTGAACAACACAATAGAACACAGATAATGTTAATATGTGATTTTCTAAGTCAATGTGGCCAGTAGGGGATACTTACATATAGTTTAGTAGCTCTGTTTCTATTGATTTTGATAGCACTAATTCAGGGAAACAGCGCTGTGGAGAAGGGGGTCAGACATCCTCACCATTGACAGTTGTCAACTAATTATCATGCACAGGGCAGATAAGCCTGCCAATAGAAAGGCACAAGGCAGCACATTCTGGGCAAGTTAAACCACTACTACCATCTTCACCACAATCTCACTTCAGGAGATAGCCAGGACCCAGAACTTGAGTCCTTAGAATAGCATTGTTTCCTTCCCAGTGCCCTCAGCTATCATCCAGAGTAAGTCCCTGTAGAGATGCAGCCTCAGAACTGCTCCTGCAAATGCCACAGTCACAGTTACCAAAGATCCATTTGCCACTTAAGTCCTTGGCACTTTCAAATAGTTCAGCATCAGAAAGTGATATGATTTTATTAGTGTAAATGACATTAAAGCATTAGCATCTGCTTTACTGTTGCACCATAAGGACCATAGGACTTTTCATTTGATGCAACTGAAACCTTCCCTGTGAGCGGTCTCCCCAAACAGAATGTGAGGTTCTTGGCAGCAGGGGCTGTCTTGTTTTTCTCTTTGTATCCCCAGAGCTTAGTAAGCACTTTTAGTCCTTCCTTCTCTCCTCTTTCCTTCCCCCATTCCTTTCTCCCTCTTTCTATCCCTCCTTCCTAGTATCCATTAAAAGTTAATAAGTATCAGTCAAGGGATGATACTTCTAGAGGCTAAGCTTGCCTCTGCCATGTTAGAGTGAGGCATGGTTTAGTTTCTGGAGGTACAGAATGGAAGGCTCCCAAAGCGGGGTAGGAGCAGTCACTGGTGAGGGGTCCACTTAGACCCCGGTCTCTTTCCAAACACTAATCCAGGGAAAACACCACAACCGGCCCCGGGGCATCCCCTTGAGCTCTGGTGAAGCCTTCTCAGAAGAATGTCTTTAAATGCTTAGGAGAGACATTGACAAAGGGAAAGGTAATTTGGAAAGCTTAAGGTATTACAAAGGTAACAACGGAAATGAAGTAATTATCAAAATATCTTTTTAAAGTTCATGGTCCCCCTTCCTCCCCCCCAGACTTTAAGGAATGGATCGTTTCTCTCTTCCAACACCTCTGGCTCTGCTTTAGCGAACCTTTTGTTTAAAAAAGAAACATGAGGACCACAGGCCAACTTTCTTTAAAATAAAACAGAAGACAACACTACTCCAAACAAGGTTATTCTCGTCCTGCTGGGCTATCGGTCCATCGATCGGTCAGCATTTATTATGCGCTTACGGGGTCCGAGGTTCGGCGCTCGGCACTAGGAAGTCGGAGAGCACCTGAACTCGCGCAGGTCTTTTACTTGTACCCGCGGTGACGGACTTGGGGGGGAGGGGCAGGGATTAAGGGAGGGAACCGCATGCGCGGGGCGGGCGAGGGGCGGGGTCGGGGCGGGGCGAGGGGGCGGGGCGATGGCGAGGGGCGGGGCGAAGGCGGGCGCAGGGCGGGGCTCCAGCCCAAAGCTCCCCCGAAGGCGCCAGGCTCGAAGCGTAGAGTGAGGCGACTCTGGGCGGGGGCAGCAGTCACCGGAAGCGACCGCGCGGGGCTGTTTGGAGTTTTAATTTCCTCTTCCGGGTGCCTTGCGAGCGCTCTCCGGTGCCAGTTTCTCTTACTCTGTGGCTGCCGTAGGGGGGTCTCGCTCCGGGTGGGCACGTCCGCGTCGTTGCAGGTGAGGAGGATCCGCGCACTCCCGGGTGTGGGGGCGGGGGGAGCGGAGGAAGCGCGAGGCCCCTTAGCCGCCCCACGGCGGCCTCCCATTTCCCATAAGCCTCTGCGGGGTGGACGGGCCAGCGTGCTCCGCCCCCCGAGGCGGGTGGGAGGGGAGGGTTAGTTATTTTACTGGGTTCACCCTGAACGGGAACCTCGGGCAGGAGGGTAAGTCCCTTTCGCCTTCTCGGTGCTCAGCTTCCCCATCTGTTAAATGGTGGGCTCTGAGCAAGTGATGCCTAAGAACCCTTTGCCCCTGCAAACCCCTGGCCCCAAGGATCCGGGGGTGCGGTTCTGACCACTCTAGATCGCACTGGGTTCGTGGGCTCATCGATTTAGCGCTGGAAAAAGGATCTGAAAAGATCCTCTCATCCCTTCGTTTAGGGTAAGCGACTTGCCCGAGGTCACACGCGTAAGTGACAGGTGGGGTTTGAACCCACGGAATTACCACAATCCACATTCCCCGTGCGCACCTGGACCCTCGCCCTCATTGTCCCTATCTGTAAAATGGGGAGATGAGGGTTTTGCTCCCTGAGGATGTTTGCTGTTTAAAGACTGTACCAAAATCTCATGATTCACACCCTGGTTTAATGTTAATTAGCGCGTCCTAGTCGTGGAAAGGAAGAGTCGGACCTGGAACTGATATGAGAGCACTGTGGTGACCTGAGAGCTTTTCCACAGAAAACTGGTAGTGTTTCCTAAGGAGAAATACTGTTGGACTTTGGGAAATAGCCCCCTGCTACATTCCTTCCGAAAGCCTTAATTCGTAAAGCTCTCTTTTGTTTATTTCCCTTTGCGCTCTCCCTTTCAGTGCCTCTTGTATCCTATGAAAACACAAATACAAAGTCTATGCGGTGTGTGAATTGCTACTAAGTTGCTCGTCCCTTCTAACCTTATTGCGTGTCAATATCATAACAGTTGTTTCTTTGTCTTAGATGGAATCTCACTGAGTCCGCCTATCTTACCCAGACTGGACAACCCAGGGGACTTGATCCTGCTACTTCTCAGTTTGGGATCTTTGCCCTTATACTCCAACCCTGGGCCCCTTAGTCAAGCCTCTCCCTTTATGTCTCCTACTCTTTACCCCCTTACCGCATTGGTGCCATACTTAGTATGAACACTCCCATTCAACCTAGGGCACTGCAACTCAGAATTCTTGTGTTTAACAGATACCCTTCTCCTCCAGCCCCAACTTCCCAGATAATTAGGACAGGGATTCTTAACATATTTTGTGTCATGGATCCCTTTGACAATCTGGTGAAGTCTGTGAATCCCTTCTCAGAATAATGTTTTTAAAAGTATAAAAAAATACAGAGGAAACCAAATTATCTTGAAATAGTGATCAAAATATATTTGAAAAAAAAAATCACCACAAGTTCCTGGTTTGTAGGTTTATTCTATGGAGTATTTAAGAGGAAAAGAATTGGAGCTGCATAGGATGAGAAGGCAAGAAGGAGGAGATTGGTTCTATGTTCCTGTGGCTATTCCCTCTGATGAAGTCACAGCCCTTTAAGGATTTCAGAGTAGAAAAAGCATACATTTATTTAGTGCTATGAGTTGCTGTTTTGATGGCTCATGTGTTTTAGAATGTAAGGTTGTAGTAATAATTGTGGTTTTAATGTGGTGTAGTACACAGAATGGTGGTTCATAGAAGAAATATTAATTTAAGATGAGTATAAGATTATGTGTCAAGGCATCTTAGCATAGAGTGCCAGCATCACAGACAGGAAGATAAAAGATATGGGTTCAAGTTCTGCTTCTGATAGTTGTAGCTGTGTGACCTAGGGCAAATCACTTAATTTCAAGGTCTTTATGACTCTCTTAAGACAGCAAGTTGCAAAAAAGGTGGCAACTTTCATTTGGAAGAGTTTGCTCACATGTAAGTTCCATATTCCAATAAAATCTAATAAAATAAAATCAAAATCCAATAAAATATAGGGATATGAACCCCTATAAGATTGTGTGAACTTTTGATTAGCTTGTCATAAGCTTTTGATCTTGAATAAGCAAAGTCTTGGGTCAACAGGAAGGAATGGCTTGTCATCAAAGAACAGATGATTTAAGAAAGGTTTTATTTACTCAGATTTATAAATCCACAAGAGAAATTTGCAGTAATGAACTTGAGATTAAAGGACAAGATCTCTGTACAGTACAGATCAATTCCCCAAAATACCAAGTGCAGCAGACAGCAAGGAAATGGGAGAAAGACATGTGTGACTTACAGATGAGAAGACAAATAGCTAGAAAAGATCATTTACTGATTTCTATCATGGTTTTTCTTTTTTTTTTTTAATTTTTTATCTTTTTTTTTAATATATTCATTTTATTTATTTGTAATGCTCTACAATCACTACCATAAAACTTAGATTTTTTTCCCCCTACCTACTCCTCACACCACCCTCCCTCCCCAACACAGCATACAATTCTATGTAGAATCTACACATACGTTCCTACTGAGTACATTTTCATTAAAGTCATGCTGTGTAGAAGAACTAAAATAAACGGGAGAAATCATATAACAAACCAAAACATAATGCATACACACACACACACACACACACACACACACACACACACACACACACACACACACACACACAATGATCTGCTGCATTCTGCAATTGAATTCCATAATTCTTTCTCTGAATGTGGAAGGCATTTTGCCTTAGAAGACCGTTGGGAATTTTTTTTTTTTTAATGTCCTTGCATTGCTATGAAGTTCCAAGTCTACCAGAAAAAACTCACTCACAGTGTGGTTGTTGCTGTGCACAGAGTTCTCCTAGTTCTGCTCCTTTCACTCAGCATCAGATCATATAAGTCTTTCCAGGCCTCTCTGAAGTCTTCTTGTTCATCATTTCTTATGGCACAATAGTACTCCATTACATTCATATACCGTAATTTATTTAGCCATTCCCCCATTGATGGGCATCCCCTTGATTTCCAGTTTTTGGCAACTACAAAGAATACTGCTATAAATATTTTTGTACATGTGGGATCCTTTCCCATTTTTATGATCTCTTGGGGATACAATCCTAGAAGCGATATTGCTGGGTCAAAGGATATGCACATTTTTGTAGCCCTTTGGGCATAGTTCCAAACCGCTCTCCAGAATGGTTGGATGAGCTCACAGCTCCACCAACAATGAATTAGTGTTCCAACTCTCCCACATCCTCTCCCACATTTATCATTTTCCTGTTCTGTCATATTTGCCAATCTAATCAGTGTGATGTACCTCAGAGTTGTTTTGATTTGCATCTCTCTAATCAAAAGTGATTTAGAGCATTTTTTCATATGATTATAGATACCTTTAATTTCTTCTTCTGAAAATTGCCTTTTCATATCCTTTGACCATTTATCAATTGGGGAATGGTTTTTCTTTATGGAAACAATTTGGGGTCTTGAGAGTACTTTCAACTTTAACCTAGTAATTGTATAGGTTTTTTCCTTATACTAGTGTGATGTGCCTAACTTTTTTTGCAAAGGCTAAATTTGTATTGCAAATTTGTATCTATAAATTGCAATACATGTTTATATCTAAATTCACCCTGTGAATAAAAGTTTTTTCGTAATTATGACATTTAATATGTTATTAAGAATATTACCAGGGTAGGAAACTATACATAATGAAGCAATATATAGTCTTTAGATCATTTTTTAAAGTGAAGATTGATCAACCACATTTTGTTTTTTTGATTGGTAAGGTACTTTGGTTGAAACCATGACCAGGTGGGCACGAATCAACACAGCACATAATAAGAAGGCTTTGAAGGCAACATCATGGGAAGATATGAAGAAGGGCTCCACAGAGAGAGCAACCCAAGATCTACAGAAGGATAAACACTTTCATTCCAGTGGTCTCTCCCTTAAGCGTGATGCACCCAAATCAAAAAACAAAAAGAAAACATCTTATACCAATCAAGATGTAAATGGGTTCATGGAATATCTAAGACAGAGTGGGAAGGTGACAGCAGCAGATAGCCTGGAAGTGAGAGAAGAAATAGCAACAGCTCTCAAAAAAGATAGTCGCCGAGAAGGAAGGAGGTTGAAAAGGCAAAAAATAAAGAAAAATGCACAGGTAGGATTATTTGTGTTTGTTTTCTTTTAGTTCTTACTAGCCATAACCTGTTTTTATACTATTATCACGGCATTCTCTCTCTCTCTCTCTCTCTCTCTCTCTCTCTCTCTCTCTCTCTCACACACACACACACACATATACACGCACACGCACACACATGCGCACACACACTTCAATACTTTGGTGGATACATGACCTCGTTGGTTAGAGTACTGCTTTCACTGGTCTGCGTCTGCCTGTCTATTCTCATCTGCTGTTATTTTTTTCCTTCTTTTTATTTATTTACTTCTTAATTTTATTTGTTTGTATGTATATGTATTTATCTATGGTTTTCAACATTCACTTTTATAAGATTTTAAGTTTTTAATTTGCTCCTCCTCCCCAAGACAACATGCAATCTGATATAGGTCATACCTATACAATCATATTAAACATATTTCCACATTAGTCTTGTTGTGAAAGAAGAATCAGAGCAGAAGGGAAAAACCATGAGAAACAAAAAAAAAAACAAAAAGAGAAAATAGTTTGCTTCCATCTGCATTCAGACTCCATACTTCTTTCTCTGGATGTGGATAACATTTCCATCATGAGTCTTTTGGAACTGTTTAGAAATTCTAACTTAGATCACTGTATTGCTGAAAAGAGCTAAGTCTGTCAGTCGGTCACCGAGCAGTGTAGCTGTTAGTCTGTACGATGTTCTCCTCCTTCTGCTCACGTCTCTCCATCTGCTGTATTCTTATTCCTTCCGTAGAACATCATATATTTACTAGGATGGTATAAATCTCATGTCAATATTTATTAGATTTATTTACTACTTTTTCTCCAGAGTTGAAGGTGCAACTTAAAGGATACTTGTACAACTTAAGATGATAAATGCTTTTTAAATGATGAAACTATGAAGAAATGTTTCTGAATTGTTGGGAGTCGTTTTGTCCCCAGGAGAATTCCTTTTCAAAGTATGATGTGAAGAGGTTGGGTTAGCTTCTCACTTGGCACGTACCAGGGGGCAGCATAGTCCTGTGGAGCTTTAATGCCAGCTCTGCAATAAGCTGATGTATTTGTTAGGTTGTCTTCTTTGTCCTTTACTTTTCTTGTATGTTTTGCCAAACTGTTTTCAAGCAAAGCAATATTTTCTCATCATGACTTCTTGTTAAAATAATTCTAATAATTTGGACCTTCCTTACAGCAAAGTGTCATATATTACATGATATGTAAGAATATGATGCCCAGGAAGTTTGACATTTCATGCAGGCATAATTCCTGCATTTCTTATGGTGCAATAAGCTTTCAAAATACCTTATATTAACACTAGGCTTTTATGCCATTTATTAAACTTGTTATTTTTATTCTATTTTCTAAAGGTAGAGAGCTTATATCCAGGCATCTTGAATTAGCCTAGTAGTCAGGTTAATTAAGAGTCCATTAGGATTATCTTGGTTAAAGTCTCCAGCTTTCTGGGCTTTGGTCTCTTCAACTGTAAAATTAAGGAGGTGAGTGTCACATGACCATTTAGATCTCTTCCACCCATTTTTTTTAAAACAAATTTTAGAAATCTAATTCATATTACATTTTAAAATTTTTTTGTAAAAAGGGATGTACAGTTTCAAAATAAAGCTTGAACACATAACATAAGCATTAAAACAACATTACATTAAACTTAAAACAATATGTTTATACAGCCTTTTATAAATAGTGCATGGTTCTTGTCATCTATGTCCATTAATAATTCTTAATATTCCATAACAGGGTCAGTATTTCTGTGCTATAGAACATTGGTGTGCAGCTGCAGCCTTCAGGCTAAATCCTACCAACTGCCCATTTTCGGATGATCCAGGAGCTAAGATTGACTTTTATATTTTAAAATAAAGTTTCACGGTATTTAAAAATGTAAAATTCATTCTTTGTTCAAATTGTACATAAATAGGCACCTGGCATGATTTGGCCCTGTGGGCAGTAGTACGCTGACTCCTGCTATAGAAAATTCTTCTCTAACACTAAGTGTGATAAATTTTAATGCTGAGAGTAAAGGCATTCAAGAAATTCATGTTTGCTGATGAAGTTTTAAAGGCCATGTCATCTCAGCACCTGTATTCATCAAGAATCTGAATATGTTGAAGTGACAACCTAGCTTTAAGCAGCAGCCACTTCTTTTGCAGTTATACAAAGGTTTGGTTTTTTTTCCCCAGTAAACTAATTCATTCTATATTGAGAAGTCATTGGAGAACTGAAAAGCTCATCCTCTCCAATTTGAATAAACAGGAAGAAGAAAATGAAGACTGAGTTGGCTACATAATCCAGGGCAATTTTTGATATTCCTTTTTTGCACTTGACTTAATTTTTGTTTTGGATGAGACCCCTGATTTTATTAGTATAGCCAGCTTGTCATGAAAGAGAGTCTTCTGTCAGTGAAGGTCACCACCTGTTCTGCAATTTAGTTGTCTTAGAGAGTAGCAGGGGGCACTAAAGGGTTAAGTGACTTGACCAGGATTACATAGGAAGCATGTGTCAGAACTTAAACCCAATCAGTGTGCCAGACACTGTGCTAAGCATTGGGGATGCCAAAAAAAAGGCAAAAGACTGTCCTGTCCTCAAGGAGTTTACCAATCTAATGGGAATCTTGTTTGATTCTTGATGATCCAGGTCTTCTTGATTCTAAGACTGGCTCTTTTTCCACTACATCACTTGGCTTTTATTTTACTTTGATTTCTAAAATTCCACCTTTCACATTTGTATTTAAAATAATTAAAAATTCATATGCGAATTTAGTGATAAGTGTTTGTTGCTGAGATCTAAATGATACGGAGATCGGAGGGTGCAGTGAAAAAGTGCTGAACTTGGGACTTGAGTTCAGTGCCAAGCTCTGCTACTTATTGCCTATATGACCTTGGGCAAATAAGTTAATCTTTCTGGGCCTTAGTTACCTTTTCTGTAAAATGAGGAGTTGGACTCATGTCCCTTCCTGTTCTAGAACATCAGTCCTACGAATAAGTTCATTGCTCTAGGTAAATAAACCCAATTGTTATTTTTGTTCTTGTAAGCATGAAAATATCTTTTCTTTGTTACATTGGAGAATATATACCTCCCAAGAAATAACCATTTCATTTTCTGAAATAGTTATAAGATTAATTTTATGAAATATAAAAATAAAATGCTACTTAAAAATGTATGGCATATATCTTCTAAAAATGAAAACCTGTGTCTATTTCTGAGCTGTGATCAGCATGTATTAAGGTTGTATCATACTATAATAATATACTTTAAGGAAAAACATGATTAAATTAAGTCGTCTTGACTAGTAATTTGAATCATAATTCACTTTGATTTGATTTAAATCAAATCTCTCCTAGTTAGATGAAAGTTACAAATGTTGTGAATGCAGATTTTTAGAGCTAATATATATGTCCTACAGTGAATTCAGATTTCTTAACAACACCACGTGCTTTACCAAATAATTTTTTGTTTCCTTGACTACAGCTTTTTATCTTTTGTACCCTGGTCTCTGAGACTCATGGGTAGGACATTTTGAGGGTTAAAATTTTACAAGCAGTCTGAGAACCTTCAAAGGGACATTATGGCATATTTCAATCTATAATAGTAACTTTAAGATTTACAAAGCTTTAATTTAATATCATCTAATGAAATTCTTGTAACACCCCTGTGAGGCAGATGGTGTAGATGTTCTTATCCAGTAGTATGATCCGTAGATGAAGAAACTGAGGCTTTGTGATGGTGTCAGCATTCAAACCCAGTCTTCTCCAAGTCAAATGGTGTCCCAGTGTACCATGCTGCTTATTTTATCAAGTTGAGGTTTATGAGAAAGAAGTTAGATAGTAAGATGAGAATGGGCAAGTTTTTAAAGTATCAGTGATAGCAAAGAATGCTGCCATTTGGTAAAGTTTGTGTTGATTTTTTGTTTGTTTTTTTAACATTTTTGTTACATTTTGAGTTCCAAGTTGTCCCCCTCGCTTCTTCCCAGCCCCACATTAAAGAAGGCCAACACTTGATATAGATGTATGTGTGGAACTGGACAATACGTTCGTCAGGTTATCAGTTCTTGTTCTGGGAGTGGAGAGCATTTTCTGGCCTTCATAGTTGATTTGAATGATCATATTACTCAAAATAGCTTAGTCATTCACAGTTACTCCTTGAACAGTACTTCTGTTATCTTATACAGTGTTCTTTTGGTTCTGCTTGTTTCACTTATTTCATGCAAGTCTTTTCATATTTTTCTAAAACCAGACTGTTCATCATTTATTTTTTAATGTAAATTTAATTTTTTTATTTTTCCCCAATGATGTGTAAAAACTGTTTTTAACATTCTTTTAAAAAAATTTTGAGTTCCAAATTCTCTCCCTCCATCCCCTCCCACCCTATTGCAAAGGTAAGACAAAAGTCATCCAAAACATTTCCATGTTAGGTTGTGAAAGAAAACACAGACAAAAGAAAAGAAAAGCATGCTTCAGTCTGCATTCAGACTCCATCGCTTCTTTCTCTGGAGGTGGATAGCATTTTTCATCATAAGTCCTCCAAAATTGTCTTTGACCCTTGTATTTCTAAGAATAGCTAAGTCATTCACAGTTAATCATCACACAGTATTGTCGTTACTATATACAGTGTTCTGGTTCTGCTCATTTCAGTTTGCATCAGTTCATGTAAGTCTGTCCAGGTTTTCCTGAGAGTGTCCTGTTCATCCTTAGCACAATCTGCTCATCATTTCCTAAAGCGCAGCAGTGTTCCTTCATTTAGTGCTGACTTTAACTTAACTTGAGAACTTACTGTGCTTTCATCATCTCAGGTTTGTTATCACTGCAGAAAGCAAGGCCATGGAGTGGCCGACTGCCCCGCTGTCCTGGAGGGTCAAGACATGGGCACTGGGATCTGTTACCGATGTGGGTCCACCGAACATGAAATAACCACATGCAGAGCCAAAGTAGACCCAGCTATGGGTATGTCTTTACACTTTTTTCCCCGCAATTAGGAAAAAGATAGGGGCTTGGCATGATGGTGCATGGCTGTAGTCACTGGTACTAGGGGAGGTGGAGGGTAATGGGTCATTTGAGTTCCAGAATTCTGAGCTGCAGTAAGGCTAAAGTCAGTTAAGTGCCCACAATAAGTCCAGGACCAAAATGATGAGTAGAGGGCAGCCACAAGGATGCTTAGGGAGCCCGGGTCAGAAATAGATCCGACCAAAGCAAATAAAGAGGTCAAGGCTCCTGTGCTGATGTTAGTGGAGTTGGATTTTTGAGTGACTACTGTATTTTCAGCCTGAGAGAAATAGACCCAATCTCACAAAACAGGTGAATGGTAGGAAAAAGAAGACAGATGTTTCCATACTGGTTTTTGATGATTGAGATTTAATTCTTACCATGTACTTTGAAAACATAATTATTAACTGGGCATGGTGGTGCATACTTGTGATCTCTGTTCTCAGGGAGGGTGAGGCTGGTGGTTCTGGGAACTTCTCATTTTCAATGGGCTTAGGGCATGTCAGGTGTTCATGCCAGGTACTTCACCCAAGTCCTGTACCAACATGGTGAGCCCAGGAGCAAGAGTGTGTAACCAGGCTTCATAGGAAGGAGTGCTCCTGTGCTAATTAGTAGTGGCATCAGACCCTTGAGTAACCCCTGAATTTCCAGCTTGGGTGAGATAGAGAGAGATCCATTTCCCCACTCCCCCAAGGTAATTATTCAGGGCAGGCTGAGTAAATCTTACATTTTTAGACATGGCCAGTACAGGGATTTGTTCTGCTTAACTTTATGTCCTTGTTACAACTATTTCTTTTTCCTTTTTCTTTTTTTCAGTCAAGAGGAGGAAATAGGAGGAAGAAAAAAGTAAATGCTTGATAATGTTTTTTTGAAAATTATATATAAAATTATTTTTAAGTTACTTAATAAATTTGTTATGAATGTCCTCAGTGAACCAAACACTGAAATAATTTTGCTTCCATGCAGAATACATTTAAATAATGCTAGATTATCTGTAATGTGCATTTATGAGCATGAGTAAGACAAGAAATACTTTTCTTTACAGAAGAATTTCCTTTTGCAAAATGTTTCATTTGTGGAGAGATGGGACACCTGTCTAGATCTTGTCCTGATAATCCTAAAGGACTTTATGCTGAAGGTGAGAGCTATTTTTGGACACAAAATCAGACAGATGGTGATTAAAAAGTTGGAATGTAGCTTTTCTTTTGAATAGAACATTTTAGTGTTTTGTAAACCCTTGGAAGATTGATTCTTTTCTGTAATGTATATGCTATAAGCAGGAAATGGTAACTTATCTTCATGTATTAATCAGTTCTGTGCAAAGCAGCCTGAGCATATGTATCAACCTTTTTTTGGTATACTTTGACTTAATTTGTGACAGTATCATGTAGATTTTCACTTTTCAGTGTCATTGCAAAGGCAAACGGCATCTGTCAGCTAATGTTAGATATTTTTTTTACCATAAGTGTATTCTTGTGGTTTCATGTGCACAAATCTTTCACTCCTTAAAAGTAGACTTAGGTTTTCCTTTTTAGAAAGTTTACACAAATGTTTGGTTTTTGATGATGGTTTTAGCCAAGCTGAAATAAAGTATGTATCTTGTGAAAAATGTGTTAAATACAGTTACTTTTTAACATTATAAGAATTTATCAATGTTTATCACTTTAGTTTTTGCAATTGTCAATATATTTTATCTTAATGGTTTTTGAGTTGACTTATATTCATACTTTTAATTACTCATGATTAAACCACCTCGCCACATCTTTCAATAAAAGTGAGAGTGGTTATAGTTGAATGTAGGGGTTTTCTTCCCTTCCTATAAAAGACCAGATTTCTAAAGGCTTCACAGAAGATTCCAGGGAACAGATAACAAAACATAACTCAGGGCAGAGAAATGGGGGACTACAAGAACAAAACATTACACTCATTGTCAGATGCAGTCAAAGTAAAGGCTGGTTTTGCTGAATTGGTTTTTGTTTTTTCACTTGGAAGAATTTGAGGGGAGGGGAGTATAGGGGGTTTGAAATGATCAATATAAAGACAGAAAGTAATCACTGTGTGTGTGTGTGTGTGTGTGTGTGTAGATATATATATATCTATACACACATTAGATATACACATATTACATATATGTATGGATACAACACACATCCCTTGTGATACAGTCGACTTGTGAGGTAGATAGGGTAACCTCTTTTCTGTATCACAAGACAGACTTTGACAGTGCTTTGTAAAATTAATAGTTATCCAGAGGTAAGGTGAATTGAATTTTTTTGTTCCTTCAACAGGTGGTGGTTGTAGACTTTGTGGTTCTGTGGAACATTTTAAGAAAGATTGCCCTGAAAATCAGAATTCAGGTGAGATCTCATTTAAAGTTCCCTCTTTTCTTTGGTGCTCTCTGTTACTGGTAGCTGCCACTTAGAGACAATGGAATTTAAATGACACCATAGTTTCCCACAAGCATGTCTTATTCTGTTACCAATAAATTTTAACTCATGAATCTTTTACATTACTGTAGTTAATGTTGCATGTGTCCATTGAACTAATTAATATGCATTTTCCAAAATAGTGGGGGGAGCGTAACTAAGTAAATAGAATTGAATTGAGCTTTCTCTGAAAAGAACTTTACCTTGAAATGTGAAAGAAAGCATAAAGTTTTGTGTTATAAATGTCAATTCCCCTTGACTTGTGGTTTTTTCAATAATTGAGGTGCTTAGAAGAAATCTCTTGAAGACTAAAGACTTAGGACTATAGTGAACACTCTCTTGACCCACACAATAAGAGCAAAGGATATTCTAATTAATAGTTAAGTTTTTTTTTTTAATAATTCAGAAGGCATTTCAAGATCTCTGCCAGTTTATAGATGTTTCCACTGACTAGAATCAGAAATGAATCATCTTTTGTCATATATACTAAGCTCGCTGATGGCCACAAGTAATTACTCGTGGATTTTCGGTTTTCCTCATACTAATTTTAACAGTGAATGGTTACATGGAATTATGGCTAGCTGGTCTGAAAGTTACACACCACTTGGTTATGAATGTCAGTGGAGAGTCAGGCTCATTGAAATTCCTATATAAATAAAATCCTTATTTTTAGCAAGTAATTTTCTCTCTCTTTTATCATAGTTTAAGAGGTTGACAGAATGATTGGCATGGCTGTTAAGTCTTTATTTGGTCATCCTTCGGTAAAGATAATAAAATAAGGCAAAAAACCACAGATATGATAATGAAAAAAGTGAGATACCCGTCTAACCATAGTGATAAATTAAACAGTTATTAAACCCTGAATAGTTTACTACTCCTTGTACTTGTGAATTGTGAAAAGCTATGCAAGAATCTATAGGAAAGGTGAATTCTTTCATTAAACTTATTTACAGTCACCTAAAATTTAAATCCCTGGCACTACTTAAGGCAAGATATGATTCCCTAAGAAAAAATTAGAATAAAAAATACTTGAGTAAAAATCAGATATCCAGGGTTCCTGAGTTTGAGGTGTTTTATGTAAACCTGGAAGGAGAGCTTTGAATAAATAGTTTAAGTGCAGAAATAGTAAGGCTAGGATTCTCTTTAAGTACTAAAGATGTTACTCATAAATATTATCTGATCAACGATTGTCTTACTCGTTGTAAGACCAGTCCTTGTCAGCGGTGAAAGCCAATAAGTACCAACTATGGCACGACTTTTAGGCATGGGAGACTTTTCATAGTGTGTTTGTATGGAATAGGAAGCTCTTAATGCTGCTTGTGAAGGGAAGCAGGCCAGCATCATCACAGTCTAGGCATCCTTTCTGTGGTCAAAATGTAGTTATAGGTTCCATCCAGTCCCCTTCTTCAGAAGGTTCTGGGAACTCCAAATATTAAACAAAAGACTTTGAGATTTTAAGAAACCCTAAATCCTGATATCGACTAAGTATGTCTGGTATCCCCTTGCCACGCCCCCAACTCCTGAAAATGCTTTAATCCTGAAGATAAATAATCTTCACAACCTGGGCACCTCTTCACAGTTGAGTCTGGGGGAAAGTGAGACTCTACTGCATCTTCAGCCGTGAGATTAAAATGATGAAGTGGAATGTGAATTCTCCCTCCTGGGAGGATCGCCACTTCCAGAATGACAGGAATGACAGGCAGATGGTGTATAATTTCACAGGTGGAATCTTGTGCATTTAAAATGGATGCTTCATAAGCCTTGCTGTTTACAGACTTTTGGAATTCATTGACTCCCTAATGATGAACTCTGGGAAAGAAAGAAGGAGCCTTCTCATCAATTTGTGCAATGCAAAGTAGTTGCTACATTTCCCTAATTGGGAAGAGAAATTGCCTGTGGTACTCTGAAATCAACAGTTATAATCAATTACAGAAGTGCACACTTTCCTTTAGCAGTGGAGTCCTCCCACCTTGTGATTATTCACGTCAAAGCTAGTTACTTTCTGAAGCCTGTGAAGCTCCCGGGGGCTGTCTTCATTGTTGTTTTTTCTTGAATCCTCTTTTTCTCTTTTTTCACAGATAACACAGTCACAGTTGGTCGTTGGACTGAGGGGATGAGTGCAGATTATGAAGAAATTTTAAGGGCTCCCATACTACAAAAACCAAAAAAAATAGCAGCCAAGGTTGTTCACTTTTGATAGACACATAACACCTTTTAGTGTTATAGTTCGAGAACAGTCTGAATGTATCAGAATTCCTTTTCTGGAGTTTCGTGCACTGAAGAGGAGTAACACCAGCATTTCATGCTTAAATTGGAGTTCTGGGGCAAACCTAGTTCTTAACAAAATACCACCTGCAAGGCATGAATGATACCAATCGATAAGAATCTTGCTTTCTCAAAAATAATGAAATAATTTGAAGTCAGAAAATAAGACCTTCTGCATATGGAGGTGAACTTTTTATATTTTTATAAAAGTTAAATTTCTCTATGTAATTTATTTGAGTACAATGGTATTTTAAGAGTCCAGGTTTTTTTAGTATCTTAAGATTTATTCTGATTTTGAATATTTAATAAAAATGACTTTACCTATCATAGTACCTGTTGCCTTAAAACTTCATTCCCAACTAAATTTCTCTTCATTTGTTGGCCTGTGTCTCATTGTATTCTGTATGTCTTTGGAAACAAGAACCTTCACAAAAATGGAAATTGGTCTGTGCCTTTTGGAAAAGGGACAGGGATTATTGGACTCACTCCTTCTTTGGTTTTGCTCAGAGACCCTGAATCATAATTAACTTAAACCAAACTGAAGTCTAGCAGCACCCATCCCCCCTGCTCCTTGTCCTTGATTTTGGTGAAAGAAAAGCTAGCAGAGGAGCGGGTGGACAGTTCTTTGTTGTATAGAGCAAATGGAGAATAAAACTCAGCGGTGTGATCATGTGTTTGGATGAGTCAGGGTGAGAGGGAAGCAGCGCCATAATGGAGTTAGAACACTAATCAGGGAGACATTAGATCCTTTGTTTTATTTGATGAATACATGCATACTTAATACATACATTTCACAAGACATAACTCCTCTATTGTACTGTATAATAGAGTGACTGGGGGGGGGGGGGTTGTGTATTTCATTTGAGATTTTTACCTGATTGGATACATTTATAACTAAAGGAAACAGCTGTGATTAGTTACTGCAGCTTTGCTAGCAAAATATTTACCAAATAAGAAAAGAGATACTTCTTACTGTTGTCATGTCTGGGGAACTAAACAATGTTGGTGGTGCTGGGTTTTTTTGTTTTTTTTTTTAACAGACTTCACTGTTTTCTTTCTGGAGTAAAATGAAAACATGAGGACAGCAAATATAACTCAATATCTAAGGGCTTAAAGAATTGGATATCTTTTTAAAAAAAAATAATGATCTGATACAGCTGGACTGGGATAGCAGCAGCCACCTTTGGGAGCTAAACACTAAGATTTGCTTTACCTGCCATGGAAGGAGCAAGATACTCCTGTGTCACTTGAAGCTCTGTATTTAGCTGCCCCTCCAGACCCTCTGCTCTCTTGTTCAAACCTCAGGGCAGAATGTTCTCTTCTGGTGACCCCTTTCTTTACATTTTAAGGTAATTCTGACCCTTGCTTGTAAAATAATCAAAAGTACTTTGTAGATGCCAACTATCTTATTTTAAAATGGTGAATCTCAGTTTTTAACAAATGACTGTTCTTAGAAATTCTGACAAGTCCTGAATAATGTGTGTCTCATGAAAGGAACTGTGCGTGCATGATAAAAGGCCCTGTATCTCCCCTGTGCTAAGTGTGCTTAGCCTAGGCCTCCTGAAGGGAAGGGCAAAGCATTAGCGTTTGTTTCTTACTCGTAGTGAAACCTTCAGTTCAACTGAGAATGATTTCTTTCAGTGTGTTGATTTGAATGTGGCAGATAGTCACAGAATCTTAGCTTTAGAATGAAAATAATTCAGAATTAAATGCTTTGTACATGGCAAAGCATTATTCAACGAGAGGGGAATACAAGTGATTAAATACTGCTACTGCTCCCCATCCTTGGCCCTGACTGCCTGATAAGACAATTAAACATTATATAGACCAACCCCTTGTTTTCCAGATGAGGAAAATGAAGTCCAGAGAGTATGATTTACTAACAACAGCCCACCTTTTGGGAACTCTTTAGCACCTTCTATCTCTGTTGCATTGACTTGCTTAGGATTACCCAGTTAGCGGCAGAGTCAGAACTAAAGCCAGGTCCTTGTGTCCAGTTCTGATAATACTAGTACTCAAGGATACACGATTTTGTTGTTGCAAGTATAAGTACTTCTAATGATGCAGACGGTAATCTCCTTTGCCTTAGCTTTGGCTGTTTCCCCATGTGTGACCAACTGGTGATTGATGAGCCACTTGATACATGGACTGAATATCTGCCATCTAAGAACTAACCTCTCCAGCTTGTGGGATGTGCCAGGGCTGGGCATTTGCTGGTATGGATTCAGAGAACTCAGGGGTATCAGAGAAGGACTTGAGTAGAGGTCTACCTCACAACTTCAGTAAAAAATTACCTGTACCCTACCAAACCCCCTGTGCCATTCCAAATGGTGAGCTAGGTATATTATTTAGATGTAATATTCAAATGGTTAAAATAAGCCATATTTTTCCTTTTAGTTGTTATCATAGCCAGGGGTTAACCTAAAAAACTGGGGTGAATGAGCTCGGTCTGGGTAAGAAGTGGCAAGGGATCAAAGGTAGGATGATCATGGTTCTCATTTATGTACACTTTTAAGATGTTCAGTTTATCCTCAGTTTCCGTGCCCTGGTAGACAATACGTAACATCCTTATTTTACACATGATGATGTTCCTGAGGTCCCACAGCTACTAAGTGGCAGAGCCAAAATTTGAATCCAGTATGATAGCATAACTGGTGGGAAGCAGTAAGGATTGTACCCCTTTTATTCCTATACTTACCCAGCCTTACTTAGTAGGGAACGTTCCAAGATTGCTGATACTAATGAATATCTAGTAGAGAGTGGATAAGGCTTTTCATAAGGAGAGTTTCATGAGGAAAGTTGCTTTATAACAATTGAAAGGGACATTGTCAAATCAGTCTATCCAGAAACCATGTCTTAGAGGAATTTGCACTCTGAGACCCCCTCACACAAACACTCCTCTCCCCAACCCCCTACTCCAATTGGTGACCATCTCTCATGAGAAGATTTTCAGAATAGTCCATCTGGCTGTATTTGCAACCTCTTAGGCAAATGCCTAGCCACTGGAAGTAAACACTTTTCTTCTCTATAACCTAGAACACTTCAAATAAACACTACTTTTTTAGGGACAAATTACTCCACAGTGGTCCAATCCATCATCCCAGTATTTTTTGGACCAAGGTGTCAGTCCTTGGCCACCAATCCCCTAAGTGTATGGTCTCCCTCCTTAGAATCAATCAGTAAACATTAAGCACTTACTCTGTGCCAGGCATTATTACCCTTAGCTCTAGAGATACAAAAAGAGGCAAAAGACAGTCCTCATCCTTAAAAAACTTGCAATTTGGCTAATTTAGAAAAGGAAAATGACAGATGTTGGAAGAGATGTGGGAAAATTGGAACACTAATGAACTGGTGGAATTGTGAACTGATCCAGCCATTCTGGAGAGCACTTTGGAACTATACCCAAGGGGCTATAAAACTGCGTACCCTTTAGTCCAGTAATCCGAGGTCTGTATTTCAGAGATTTTTTTTTTTAAAAGGAAAAGGACTTTTATGTACAAAAATATTCATTAGCAGCTCTTTTTGTGGGGGCAAAGAATTGGAAATTGAGGGGATGCCCATCCATTGGGGAATGACTGAACAGTGTGTAATTATGATGGCCTGTGATTGTGCTGTAAGAAATGATGAGTAGGATGCTTTCAGAAAACCTGGAAAGACCGACGTGAACTGATGCAAAGTGAAGTGAGCAGAACAGGAGAGCATTCTGTCCATAGCCGCAACAATACTGTACGATGAAAACTTGTGAATGACTGAACCCTTCTCAGCAGCACAATGATCCAAGACAGTTCTGAAAGACTCATAAAGAATGCTCTCCACCTGCAGAGAGTGAATTCCTGGGAGTCTGAATGCAGACTGAAGTGTGCCTTGTAACGTTCTCTGTTTTTATTTGGCCTGTGTTCTCTTTCATAATATTGCTAATGTGTCAAGACGTTTTGCGTGACTGCGAATGTATAAATTTTATCAAACTGCTTGCTCTCTCAATGAGGGGGTTGAAGG
Source organism: Notamacropus eugenii (assembly GCF_028372415.1). Classification (NCBI taxonomy): domain Eukaryota; kingdom Metazoa; phylum Chordata; class Mammalia; order Diprotodontia; family Macropodidae; genus Notamacropus; species Notamacropus eugenii. The sequence continues at coordinate 462,328,276 of NC_092875.1, read as the reverse complement.
AGGAAGACATCATTTGGAATTCAGAATTTTAAAAAATGAATATTAAAATTTTTCACATGTAATTGTAAAAAATTAAAAAGTGGTTAAAAAACAGCTTACAATCTAATGAGAAAGACAACATGCAAACAAATGAAAACAAAGCAATCTATATGCAGGATAAATAGGAAACTGTTGCCAGAGGGAAGGCATTGGAATTGAGAGGTTGAGGCTTTCTGTAAAGATGGTACTGTAGTTGGGATTTAAGGAAACCAGAGAGGTCAGTAGTCAGATTGGAGGAGGGAGGACATTCCAGACATTGGGGGACAGCCAGAGTAAATGTCCAGAGCTGAGAACTGGAGTGTGTTGTTTGTAGAACAGCCAGGAGGCCAGTGTCACTGGATTGAAGAGTATGTATCAGAGAGCAATGTAAGACTGAAAAATAGGAGGGGGCTACTTTACAAAGGGCTTTGAGCACCAAACAGAGCATTTTGTATTTGATCTTGGAGGCGACAGGGAACCACTGGAGTTTGAGTTAGTAGAGGGATGTGGTTAGACCAGTGTTTTAGGAAAATCACTTTGGCAGCTGACTGGAGAATGGATTGGAGTAGGGAGAGACTCAAGGCAGCCAGACCCACCAACAGGCTATTGTAGTAGTCCTGGTGTGAGATTAGAAGGGCCTGCACTGGAATGGTGGCCATGGCAAAGGAGAGAAAGGGCCATATTGGTTGTTGTCCTTCTTCTTCAAAGAGGACCAAAATGACATCACCACAATAAAGGGAAGTTTCAGTGTGTCCGACTGTGGCTGAGCAGACCAATACGAGCTCAGAATGCTCTACCACAGGTTGGGCACAGATAGTCTGTATGAGTATTTGGGGTGAATACTCCAAATTTGCACATCCTATGTTTACTTGGTGCTGTCTCAATTCTATTTTGCTCATAGAGCACAGCACCCTTTCTGATGTGGGCACTCTATGCTGAGCGGTCCTGTGCCAGTGTCTCCCATGTTGCACAGTCAAATCCAAAGTTCTTGAGCGAGACCTTGACAGTGTCCTTGTATCGCTTCTTCTGACCACCATGTGATTGCCTGCCCCATGTGAGTTCTCCATAAAATAGTCTTTTTGGCAAGTGTATATTTTGCATTTGAACAGTGTGGCCAGCCCATTGGAGTTGTACTCCTTGAAGCATAGTTTGAATGCTTGGCTGTTCAGCTTGAGCAAGGACTTCGGTGTCTGGTACCTTATCTTGCCAGGTGATCTTCACAATCTTCCTAAGACAGTTCAAATGGAAGCGATTCAATTTCCTGGCATGGCTCTGGTAGACTGTCCATGTTTTACAGGCATGCAACAATGTCAGTCTAATACCTTTTCTCTTCCAAACTTTTCTTCAGAGCCTCCCAAACACTGAGCTAGCTCTAGCACTGTGTGTATCAACCTCATTGTCAATGTATACATCCCTGGAAAGTACACTACTAAGGTAAGTGAACTCATCCACAGCATTCAGAACTTCTCCATTTGTTATAACTGCTGGTTCTATGTATGGATGGTGTGGTGGTGACTGATGGAGCACCTGTGTTTACTTGGTGTTAATTATTAGGCCAAAATTAGCATAGGCAACAGAGAACTGATCCATACTTTGTTGCATCTCAGCTTCATAGACTGCACTCTGCAAACAGAAAATCATCTACAAACAGAAAATCATGCACCAGCACTCCCTCCACTTTGGTCTTGGCTTGTAGCTTTCTCAAATTGATGAACTTACCATCAGGACAGTAGTTGACCTTGATGCCATATTGGAGACATGTTGCAAAGGTGAAATTGAGAGGCCTTGGAAACAATTTGGAGTACAGAGATTGCCTTTGCTTTAGAAGGTATATATCTCCAAGGTGTAGCACTACAAGTGCTTAAAAGTCTTACTCTTTCATTCATTCGTTGGCAAAGGATAATGCAGAAGACTAAGTTAATAACTAAGTGCTAAAGGAAAAATTGAGATGGAGGGAAGGATGTTTTCAAAGTGTTCTAATAGTGGAAAGGGGAAATCTTTGGGATCTTTTTCTGGTAAGATGGAGACATGTTAAAGGGAAGACTGAATGTGATGATCATTTTACTTTAGGGAGAAGAGGGGTCAGACAGCATTTATAAGCTTTGTTGCTCTCCTAACTTGTTCCTCCTGTGTGTTAGCTAATGTAATGGTCCCTGGGCATCCTGCCAGTCTGTTATTCTGTGTATGTCTTAGTGACTGATACCTTCGGCCCTATAACTGGTCAATTAAAAGTTTCAAGGCTATTTTAACATTCATGATTTATCCTACACAAAATCTTTATCTTTTTCAAAACTATATATATGCATGTATATATGAATGTATATATGTATATTTTCAGGAATACATACCAGTAAGGTTTTCCAAATTTATCATGAGTTTATAATGATTCTGGGTGCTGGATGGCAGTCTATTAAAGTCGATTGATAAATGAAGAAAGGTAAGTGAAGGAATAGAAAAGAGGAGTTTTGAAAACCCAGAGAGTATCCAGGAAGAGGGGATGGTCAACAATACCAGATACCCCAGAGAGATTAAGAAGGACTGAGGACTGAGGAGAAGCCTTCAAGATTTAATAATTGAGACCACTGGTGATTCTTGGAGAGAGCTGCTCCACTTGAGTGAGATCAGAGAGAGGAACAATGAGAATTAGTAACAAAACCCTCTGAATACTACTACAGACATCAGTGAACATATCAACATGCTGATTTTTTTTCATTTTATTAAAATTCATTGGTCAGAGATCATTGAATGCACGTAAAAATATAAACCATATTCATTTCTCTTATGTGCCATCCTTGAGGAGACATAATATGGCTAGTTGACATCAGATTTCTTAAAGTCATAATTTTCATCCTTGTTTGTGTAGACAAAAGCCACTAACCAGACCATTAGTACTGGCACAAGCAGGTACCACAGAACGACATCCAGGAGCCACAGAAACCATATGTCAAGAATTCTGGGCTGTAGCAACCTAGTTCACTTGGCCAAGAGTAGAGGAATTAGGGGTTCAGAAAATCAGAAAATTTGGTTACTTTAAGAATCAAGGAGAAATACCAGAAATGACATGCCTCAGGCAAAAAGCTTTTAGTGTCAGGTTAGGAAAGTCCCCTATAATTAGGACAGACATTAAATGAAGGACTACTGCTATCTGAAATCCTAAAAGGTAATAACCTATAATTTAAGGAGCTGCAACTGCCCTTTTGGGTTTCAATGGAGACCGCTGACAGGCAGCTGAGCTGCCTGCTGAGATTGTGGACTTGGGGGTGGGGTAGCACAGATTTTAAGCATGTACCAATGAAAATAAGAGAACATGTGAAAGTGAGAGCTGTTGTTGAATTATACCACCAGTATGACTTACTAAATTGTAGTAACACTGTTTTGCGAAGCAAAGCATCTTGAGCACATGTAAAATGGCCCCTTCAGTGGTCACCGTCACTTATCTCTGCTGGGCTTTAAAATCAGTGACTAACGTTACCATAATTACAAGGCCAAGAACCCTAAAAGAGAGGTGCTGTGTACTCTGATTGTCAACTAGTTAATGCATTAGACACCTTAGGTTAAGGGTTTATTAAGCTCTTCTGATGTTAAAAAGTGAGACGCTTAGCTTAAGTCCATCCTGATCCTTCCTGAGAAGGATCCGGTTGGAGGTATAAACATAAGGCCCTTTAGAAAGAATAAAATAAGTTTTCACTGTTGGGGGACAGAAAGAAAACTAGAAGAGATTCTGTCTGGGATATGAGGAGCTTAGGAGGAGCTCAGAATCACAAGGAGGGGGCCATCCTTTGTTGCTAAGGACACATTAAAGACTAGAACTGACAGCATCTTTGCATCTGAGAAATACCAAGCTGGACTCACACTGTACAACTAACCAAACTTTTACAGTCTTGAAAAGGCTTCAGGAGGTGCAAACCCAAACACCATATTGTAGTTAAGGGCAAGCAGACAGTATTTGGAAGTCTCAGTCATATGGGCCATCTGACAGTATGAGAGGGCTAAAAAAATACTGCAGTATAAATTTGTGGTCTAACTGCCCTTGTATTACTAAGCTTACATTTTCCCTCATATCAAGAAGTAATCCAAAAAACTTGGTTTAAAATTTTGAGAAAAAAAATTTAGTTACTTTCGGTTTATATTTCTGTATGTCATTTCTTATTTTCTATTTTTCTCCTGAATTTAACATGTATACAGTGATTTCAGTCTGTAATCACTATTCTAATTTTTTTTTAATGAATCCAGAGAAATAGCTTTGAATAACTATTGACTTTATAAAAGTCCTGTTTAGAGATGCTGTGAGAAAATAATTTAAAAAATTAGAACAGGTTTATGTTGGGAAGGTGTGAGGGGGTAGAGGATTGGAAGGGGTGGCCAACAGTGGCAGAATGCTAAGAAGGGGACCCTGGCTTCCTAAGATGCTGAGAGAACTCAGGGAAACGGTTTTTTAGATTGTAGAGAGATGCCCCCAAAGAGAAGGGAGGCTCACCTGGAAAAGGTTAGTTTGCCTTTAGGACCAATCCAATTCATGGATAGCTAGAGTAGAAGAATAAATGTCAAAAAATAAAGTGATAATGTAATAGTTCTGAAAGAAGAGTTCACTTAATGTTCTTTTACCTCTCGATAACCCATTTTGCAGGTACTTTACGTGTATGTATAGCAATAGATCCTAGATTGATCAGCCACCTTGAATATATATTAAATGACACCAGTAAGTAGTTCCTATTACTGAAATTGATGGAATTCCATTATGTTTTAATGTCCTCCTAATTTCAAGCTCTAAAAGTGTAATACATCTTGTCACATGCTTCTGACATACAGGCACCTGCTGTTCCCATGAAACAATGTCATCCTATTAATCAACTATTCAGTTTTTAACCAGTCTTCATTTCAGGTTTTCCAAAGATGTAAATTGCACAGCAGTGACACTGTTATGACCATTTAGTTCTTTAAAAAAAAAATTAAAAACATCTTTCCTGCTTCCAGAACAATTTACATAATATGTAAAATACTACCTAACAGTCAACTCTCAGTTATCCAAGCCACCAGAGAGGAGGAGGGGCAAGGTGGATCCAGTACAGTGTACAAATAAACAGTCATTTAAACCTGACCTTGGAACATACACTCCACTAAAGATCCATTCTGGTGCCTCACTGTGACATTGAAGTGATCCTAGGTTTTGGACGGCTGTGTCAGCAGAGACCAAACTCTAGCCAGTCTTTAAGTTGTAAAGTCTTTCAGTATGGATCTATGGAAAGATGGTGTGTCTGTCATCCAAGGCCAGAACAGCTAAGGTTAGAAAGGTTCCTCACTAGGGGCTTGGCCACAGCAATTCATCAAACCGTCTGGTGAGGTGGGTATGGTTGTGATTGATGTAGGTGAAGGAAAGACCCACACCCACAAAGTCATTGATCCCTGAAGTACTGGAATGAATTTCATGATTTTCTTTAGCATCTTCATGATTCCTTTTTACTTAGGCTAATACAAAAATTAGTTCCCTGGCCCACAAACCTGTTGGATGCCAGGGGAAGGTGGGCTCAAAATCAAAAACTGCTGCAAGTAATCCACAAAATGGACAGTCCACAAACAGACCACTGAGAGCTGGACTATTTAAAATATTATTTGTTGATAAATCTGTCATTCGTTGCTTCTTCTATGAACTGGACACATGAAGTAGCTGTTTCCTCAATGGACCTTGACCAGCCACCAATATCTCCAGCAAAGTAAGGTAAGATGGCAGAAGAAATTTGGTTCAGGTATGATACCTATTCCGGAAGGAAGGAAGGAAGGAAGGAAGGAAGGAAGGAAGGAAGGAAGGAAGGAAGGAAGGAAGGAAGGAAGGAAGAAAGGAAGGAAGGAAGGGAAGGAGGGAGGGAGGGAGGAAGAAAGATATATATAATAAATAATTATAATACGTAAATATATATGTATGTATAAAACATGTGTATACACAGCATATATTTGCAGTCAAACTAAACAAATTCCAGCACTGCCCATGTCAAAAAAACACATATCTGCCTTCAGAGTCCATTGCCCCTCATTGTGGGTCCTCTGGAATTGTGATTGCATACTGAGTTGGACAGAGTTTTTACATCTTTCAGAGTTCCCATGTATTTTTACGCCTGCCCTCCCTCTATTACAGAATTGAATTAGGAGATTTTTCTGTGTCTTCTCTCCCAAAAGCAAAACAGATCAGCAGATGTTCTAGCAAACTCACCGTGCAGGAGTTGCTGTCAACAGCCTGTATCAGGAATCCCGCACTTGTGATCTCACTTCTGTTGTACTGTGGAGAAGGTGGGATGGATGCCAGGGTGACGGACTTCATTGCTACTACGTAAGTGTTACTGGAGGAGGAAAGGAAGCTTCCTCAGTTGTCACAGAAAATTAAGACTACGTCTGAGTAAAAAGGCAGTGACTACAAAACAAACACTGTGCAGCACGGACTGTCTTATTCAGAGAAGCAAAACTTTAAAAATAAGCTGTCATCTACGTACCTCTTGAGGGTTTACAAGCGCTTTCCCCATAGCAAAGGAGGGCTTAATGTAATCATTCCTATTTTACAAAGGAGGAAACTAAGATTTCAAGAAATCAAGGAGCTAGTCCATTCATACTTCTAATAAACTTCCAAGCTAGCATTTGAACTGTCAGGGTTTGAATCCAATGCTCTTTTAACCTCCACCTGTAGTTTCTATCAAGAACCAGATTATTTTGATCAGCAATCTCCATGGGGGCACATTGAAATATATGAAGTAGTGATGGAGGTGAAAGAAGCGTACTGGAAAGAGTTTGCCAATATTTTTGCACCTTTCTACCTAGATGCTACTGTTTCTGAATAGGCAATTTTCAGTTTAATTTTTATTACTGTTGCCTATAGGTTGTCTTTTTAAAAATTTCCCTGTCCCTTCTTCCCCACCTCTTAGGTGATGGTCTACTTATAGATGTGATAGGATGGTATGCTTGTAGAACCTTAGAGAATCAACTGACAAACTAGTTGAAATAATTAACAACTTCAGCAAAGTCATGTTATGTAAAATAAACCCACATAAATTATCAACACTTATATATGCTACCAACAAAACCCAGGAGGAAGAGATAGAAAAAGAAAGTAATTCCATATTACTCCATAAGTGTACTATGTAAATGTGAGCCAGGGGAGGAGACAGATGGACTCTAGAGAAGGATGTAGGAAGACAAGGTGGGCCAAGAGCATCCAAGGCCATTCTTAAATGGCCTTGCCATTTTCCCAAACATTTATTTGCTTTTATTATGTTCCTTAGGCAGTTGGAGTTAAGTGACTTGCCCAGGGTCACACAGCTAGTGAGTGAGGCTGGATTTGAACTCCAGTTGTCCTGACTCTAAGGAGGACGTTCTATCCACTAAACCCTCTAGCTGTCCCTCCTAGTGTTTGTTTAAACTAACAAAAACAAAAACCCTAGTGTTTATTTAAACGAAAAACAGGAGAAAGGTTAGAGTACCTCTGCCAGTCTGTCTCTTGGGCTTCTCTTATCCCTGATGTTTTATCTCTATCCAAGTCAAGCTCTTCTCTGCACACTTCTCTTCTTCCCCTTTAAATCTGTGCTCTTGCCTTCCCCCTTTAATGACATTCTCACTGGAGGCCTCCTCATTTTGGTAAGAACGACATAAGAAAATGGTTTTCCATTCCATCGGGCTCCCAGGCGCTGTAAGCAAAGTGACCTCATGGGCAGATGTCCAGCAGTCGTTTTACACTTTATTCTCGGGACGGTATTTCCATAATGGACAAAGTCCCTGGGCAGCCCTCCGACAGAATGCCTCCAGTGTCCAGCATCTGCCATTTCTGCTTATGCTATCCACCTTGGCCACCTTCTCTAAGATGCTCCCTCCTGATCGTCCTCTTAGTTCACTGTTTTCATCTCTTAGCTCTCCTACCCTCACTTCTTGTCTGTTCATACTGCCATGCCCTCAGACCATTTACAGTTACTGACATTCATATAATGCCTCGTTTTGCACTTTACTTATGTCATTTTATTGGAACTTCATAACAATCCTGTCAAGTAGGTGTTATTTTTTATTCCTACTTTTTACAGATGGGTGAACTGAGGTGGATCAGGGTTGTGATCTGCCCAACGCCACATAAGCTAGTAAGTAATTGTTTAAGGAAGGATTTGAGCCCAAGTCTGTCACAGTTGTCTATGTACAATGTTATACTGGCTCCCTATGTTGTATACCAATGAGATCTCCCACCTAATGTTCACAAATGACTGTCTCACAACACTCTTGTGGGACGTAGAATCATAGATTTAGAGCTAAAAGGGACCTTAAAGACCATTAGAACTAATTCTCTTATTTTGCAGATCAGGAAATTAAGACACAGAAAAGCTAAGTGACTAGCCCAGGGTGACAGAGCTAGTAGATGTGAGTCCAGTGTCCTGTGCACTATTCACCACTTTCTTTAATCATTGTTATCAGCCCCATTTTACAGATGAGGAACTGAGGCTCCTAGAGTTTAAGTGATTTGCCCAAGGTCACCCTGTACACCTTGGATACAGAACTTGAGCCCAGGTTCTGCAGCTTCAAATCTAAGGCTTTTTCCACAACTAAATGCTGCCACCAGAAGATCTATTATGTTGTCTCTCGTTGATTAATTTCTGCCCTATCACAAACATCTTTTATAAAAGCCACATCTCCATTTAAAACATGCATGAGGTAGCTCCCATCTATAGAGAAAAAAAGCACAATTATGATACATATAGATAAAAGGTAATAAGTATTGATCTCGAACACCTAGAAAGTTCTTGTCTAGTAAGAGTTTGCCTTACATACAAGGAGACAGAGTATGGAATTCATGGAATGGAATTCATAGTTATCACAGGAAGGCCAATAAATGACTCATCTGCCTTCAAAAGCAACTCTGTCTGATAATAGATCTAAGAAACCTTTATTTGCAGCAATGCCCTCTAGGGATGAGTTATGATAAAGTTCATTCTGTAAGGCTCAGAACCTGGTTTGTGTAGGGCCTTGGCACTGAAGTAAAACAGCAAAAAAAAAGGCAAATGGAATTTGACTATGACATATCAGCCAGCAATAGTGACAGCTTCCTCCTCCTAGAGAAAGGTGAGGTCTGAATATACTAACTGAATGATAGGGCTAAGAAGAGATTTTTACAATCCATTGCTTTGGCTCAAATGAAGTATCTTTTAAAACATCCAGACAAATAGAACTCTATCTTATTTTTAAAGGTATGTAGGGCAAAAGATTTTACAACGTTTTTCAGAGATGTGTCTGTAATTAGTGACTGTATTAAGAAATTCTTCTATCTGACATAAATATTCCATTCTACAGCTTCAGCCCCTTTTCTCTTCTGTACAGGGTAGAGAGGTGGAAGGAGGGATTTCTTGCAAGAATGCACAGCTGGTTCAGTATTAGGAAAATTAGCAGCATAGCTGACCACATCAATAACAGCAACAAAATCATATGATCATATCAATAGATGGAGAAGTCCTCCACTAACTACAGCCCCCATTCCCATTAAAACACTAGAATAGGAATCAATGGAGCCTTTCTTAAAATGATAAGTAGTATCTATCTAAAACCAAGAACACGTGTTATCTGTAATGGAGATAAAGCCTTTCCAAAAAGTTCAGAAATGAAGCAAGGATGTCCGTTATTGCTACTACTATTCAATACTGTATTAGAAACAATAAGACAAAGAAAAAGAAATTGAAGGAATAAAATGTAGGCAGTGAGGAAGCAAAGCTCTCACTCTGCAGATGATAGGGTGGTAGACTTATGGAACCTCAGGGAGTCAACTGGAAAACTAGATGATTAACAATTTCAGCAAAGTCATACTATATAAAATAAACTCACGTAAATTATCAACATTTATATATGTTACCAACAAAACCCAGGAGGAAGGGATAGAAAAAGAGAGCAACTCCATTTAAAATAACTGTAGACAATATGAAATACCTGGGAGTCAACCTGCTAAGACAAATCCAGGAACTATATGAACAAAATTGTGAAACACTTTTTACACAAATAAAGACTGATCTAAACAATTGGAGAAATATTAATTGCCCATTGGTAGTCCAAACCAATATAATACAAATGAAAATTCTGCCGAAGTTAATTTACTTATTCAGTGACATGCCAGCCAAACTACCCAAAGAATTATTTTATAGAATATTTTCCCACATTTCATATGTTTATATGTGTTTTTGTATATATGTGTGTGTGTATATGTATATATTTGTATATACACAAATACACACAATACACGTATACATACAAACACATTCATACAGAATGTAAGAGGAGCTGGGGCTTCCTTTCTGGTGGAAAAGAGCAAAGGCTTCAGCCCCCGTCAGTCACTTTCAGTCAGGTTAGATGACTCTCCTGAGGTGATTAGCTTGATGGGAGTTGAAAGCAGTGGAGATTTTCTCATCCTTCCTACAACGGGAGTGAAGAAAGGCCTTTAAAAAGACAAACACTGCCTGAAGGCTTCTTTGGCTGACTGGGGAACTTAACATCCAAGGGCTGAGATAGACTGGGGCAATGACCTAAGCAATGTGAAATGACTCTCATCGAGAGAAAAGACCAAGGAGCAGCTGCAATTCAGCAAACAGCTAGCAGCCAACAGCAGGTAAGACCCACCAGAAAGCCTCCCAGAAGTGACACCAGCTCCTAGCAGCACAGTGCAAAACGCAGACAAGCAGGAGATGCAGAGAAAGACTGGGCAGCTCAGTGTAATCACCAGCCAGCCGTTGGCAGCAGTGGTTCTGTGGGAAGCAGAGTTATGGAAGGGTTCTAGCAGGCATGAAGCCCCAGGAGCATGAGTTGCTCTAGTTACATGCTTGCTTGTTTATTTGTTTCCCAAAGGAGGTTTCAGTGGATTTCTAAGGAGGGTTTCTCAGAAGGAATCAATGTTGAACAATACAGAAAAGTATTGAACGGTACAACATGGTGCCTATGCAATGAGCTCCGTCTAGAAAGAATTCCATGAGCATGATTCAAAATCTGTGCTGTCTGTTTCTACCTATGACCCCTGTGTCCTCTCCACGCAGGCTCCTTACACACATGTCCTTTCTATGGGTATTCCCTGAGGTAGGAACCTGTGGGAGAGTATACACTTTTGTGTGTTTGGGGAAATTCCCCTCCTGGCTCTGTTTCTGACTTTCTGGACTTTGTCACTATGTTTCAGCCGAAGTCTCTTCCTGGATCTTCCTGAAGCTCTTGAGTCCCCCTCATCCTGAAATATCCATCTTCCCCAGCAGCCTTCCTACCCTCAAATAGTGATGTCAAACTCAAATAGAAATGAGCATCACTAATCTACATACAAGGATCTCTGCTGCATAGTGATAGTTTTGAAATGTAATATTATCTATGTTTTATTGTGTTTTTATTTATTTTGTGAAATATTTCCCAATTACATGTTAACCCGGATCTGGCTGGACTCTGGAGTGTTGAGCACCTCAGGCAGCCCTATGTGTCTGAGCCCTCTGCCCTGGAACAGCCTACTTCTCTCATTGACAAGTTCTTTCCAAGACCTCTATAATGGGGAAGGGCCTGGGCCACCTAACCTTCATCCTTCTGGCTCTACTTCTGAATTTCTGAACTTTACCACAATACCCTCATGGGGGTACTTCCCTGTAGCTTGCTTTTCAGCTCCCTTTTATGTGTTGTCTTTCCTCGCTGGAATGTAAGCTCCTTGAGGACAAGGACTGTTTTTATTTTTGCTTGTATCTCTATTTGCAGCATTTACAGCAATGCCTGGAACATGCCACGTGCCTAATAAATGCTTGATTTTACTTATTTTGTTGTACTACTTAATTTAATTTTTTTCTTTGAACTAGAGCATCCTCTCATTGGTATGATAACAGAATTGTCAGTGTGGACTTGTGTGCTATGATTTTGTATAGATACTGATACAAAGCATGATTTGAACCTGGAGTAACTTTCAGGAGGTCTTTGATTAAGAGAGGAGGTGACTATATAAGTCTCTACTCTAACTCACAAAATCCTGCTCTGATCTTTCATCATGGCATGGAGGTAACCTGGGATTCCCAAAGGCTATAGCCAGAGAATATAAATTCTGGTACCATTTACAGAATTCCAAAGGCTGTAAGTATAGGGCTAGAGACAGATTTTATGTGTGTCACTGGGGACCAGCTTCCCTGTGTTTAGCAAAGTAATTCATCACCAGGTTGGCTTCATGGTGATATACTTTTTAGCCACAACTTATGAAGATTGTTTACTAGTCCATAAAGGAGTTGCTCTGCATTAGTAGAAGAAATTGCAGATCACTAAAAGGTTAAAATACAAGTACTTTAACTACCAGACACTGATTCTAAACTCTGACCTGAAATTAATTCAACTCAACACAAATTCAGTGTCTTCTCGGTGTAAGTAGCTGTCCTAGGTGCTGAGGCTGACCAAGATGAATAACACACATTTCCTGCTCTCATGCAGTTTATAACCTAGGAACTTCAGATACTTACCTATCGTTGGCAGGTTTTCTTCGTGATACAAGGACAACCAAATCTATGGGTTTATTGCTACTTGTTTTTGGACAGGTGATATAATATATTGTGTCATCATCGCTCACCCAGTCTATGACCTTACAAGACCTGTAAGTACACAGAAAAGAGAATAAATACTTTATGGTCATAATCTACTCCTCAGAAGGTGTAGGCAAGAAATATCACTCAATTAAAATATTTTTTGCAAAGTTGTTTGCTATATAACTATAAGCATCTGTATTTACCTGCAAAACTCAATTCACTTTCCTATCAAAGGAAGCCTTCTTAATACACATGCAAAAGGGGAAAAAAAAACAGTTCTTGCTTTCAAGGAATTTACAGTCTAAGAGAAGAGATTGAATATGTAAACAAACATAAGACTGGATGTTATATTCCAGTAAAATTGATACAAAGAGAGCTCAGATTAAGAGGTCAATTTTTCTTTTCCTGGAGAAGGAAATGGATTAGGGAAAGCTTGGTGGAGGAGATGGCATATAAGCTGGCCCTTGAACAATTCTGACAGGCAGAAGAGATGTGAGAGCTGGCATTTTAGGTGAAAGAAATGATACAAGAAAATATGGGACAGGCTGTGTTCAGGGAATAGTAATTAGTCCAGTTTGGCTACAGTAAATGATACTTACAGGAAAGTATCATGAAATAAGGCTGACAAGGTAGACTATGGTTATATTATGGAGAGCCTTGAATGCTGAGCTGAGTTTATATTTTACTTTATAAGAGAGAAGGGACCACGAAATGGTTTAGAGTAGAAAAGTGATAGAAACAAAAAGTTATCTTAAAAGAAGATAAATCAGAATATTGTTGCTCCATAAGAAACAACAGAAGTGAAGAATTAAGGAAACTAGGGAGGATTTGTATAAACTGAGGCAGAGTGAAGTGAGCAGAAAGAGACAATTTATATGATTACATTATCATAAGGAAAAACAGCTTTGAAGAACCATGATCAATGAAATAGCCAGTCACAAGCTTGAGTGGTGGTGATGTAATGGAGACAGCGAGTGGAACATCCATTCGAGAAGTCTGGCTGTTAAAGGGAAAATAAACCAGTAACAATCCAAACTGCTGGAAGCATCAAGAGAAGACTTTTTTTTAAGCACTGGGAGATATGAACATATGTCTAGGAAGAAGGGAAATAACCAGTAGAGGAGAAATTAGAGATGCAGGAGACCTGAATATTTAAGATCAGAGAGTAAAAATGAAAAGAGAAGCAAGTTTTATATATAGATATAGATATATATCTCCATATATAAATATATGGATATATCTTTCCCAGCTGTGGGGAGGAAGTGTATTCTTGATGAAACAAAGGACAGAGGCAATTCCATAAGATGAAACAGATAATTTACATTACATGACTCTGAAAAGCACAAATAAAATTACTGCATCTAGGATAACCAGTAAAGCAGTCAAATGTGAAAACAATGTATCAAATTTCCCAGATAAGGAGTTGGTATCTAAGATACATAGATATCTAACAAATTTATAAAATCAACAGTCCTCTTCCCCGTAGATAATCGTCAAATGATATGAACACTTCTTCAAAGAATTGAAAATCATTACCAACCATATGAAATATGCTCTAAATCACCTATGATATGGAAAATTCAAATAAAAATAACCCCAAGATTTCACCAGAGAACCAAAAAATTATCAAGGAAAGGAAAGTCAAAGATAGGAATAATCAATTTTGGAGGAGATGGAGACAAGACAGAAATACTAATGCATTGGTCATGGGGCTATGAATTAGTATAACCATTGTGGAAAGCTTTTGGAATTATGCAAATCAAGTGGCTAAAATGTCCATACACTTTGACTCAGAGATTCCACTTCTAGGCAAATGCCCCCAGGAGGTCAATGATAAAAAGAAAAGTCTCATATACACCAAAATATTTATAGTAGCACATTGGGTTTTTTGTTTTGTTTGTGTACCAAAGATTTGGAAACAAAGTAGATTGGGGCAAAGTATAGATTGTCCACAAAATTGTGCTACATGAATGTAATGGAAACAACGACTACAGAAAAATATGGTAAGCTTTGATATGGATCTGATGTGGAGTCAAGTAAGCAGAGATAAGAAAAATAATGTAGAGACAATGATCACAACAGTGTAAATGGAAAGAACCAATGAAAACGAGCAAACGTCAAAACAATCAAAAGTGAAGGTGGCAAAAATATAGAGAACAAACATACTCCTAAGAAAAGAAATGAGATGCATCCCCATCCATCTTCTCTGCAGAGGTGAGATGTCCATGAGTTCATTACATTGCATATATGTTGCATTTTTAAAAAATGTGTTGATCAGTATTTCCTTTATTACTTTCAAAAATATTTATTATATGAGAAAACTTTGTGGGAGGATGAGGGAAAGTATCATGGGAGAAATTCTAGTGGTATTAAAAAACAAAGGATGTAAAAACTTTAAAGTGAAATATGGTACAATTATAAAGAACAAGCACAACTCAAAAGAAGAGATCTGAGAAGACACATCCCCCAACTCCTTTTCAGAGGAGAGGGGGAAGGAATCCAGGCATGTAGAACATTGAATATATTGTCAGATTTTTTTATTGTGTTGATCAGGTTTGCTGGGGTTTTTTCCCTCTTTTTTTCCTTTAAAAAGAATTCTTTCTTCTATGAGATGATTCTCTAAGATGAGGAGAAGAGGAATATAAAAGGAGATTTAGGTGGTCAAAACAAAAGAAATGAATAAAAATTTATTTTAAAAAATATGCAGGAGAGGCAATGAAAGCTCCCAAAGGAAGCAGAAAGGGCAGGAATCAAAGGCACAGGTAGAAGATCCCTTCTCCCAACCAAACAGGGGGAAAGAAGATGGGGGAAGACACTGGAATTATGGGATGTAGAGGAGCAGAACTGAGTATATTCGTATCCAAAAGCCTTGATCTCAGTGAAGTAGCAGGAAAGGTCATATGCTGAGAATTCGATAGGTGAGGGTGGCTTTGGGAGCTTGAGGAGAAGGGGAAAAATTTGGTACCCTGCTGAGAGCAATGTGATAAAGAGTCAGTAACAGCCAGTAAAAAAGATGGCAGTCGGAGGTTCCAAAGGATTGTCAATGTAGACCTAGAATGGGTCTTGGAGGTCACATAAAGGAGGAAGTGAGTTTTGAGCAGAAGATGATGAGTTCAGCTTCAGACACTTCTATAGATCACTTTGGTCATCCTGAGAAGTTCTGAGATGCTCAAAGAGTGGCTAGCCATGGTAGGCACTCCATTAAAAAATAAAGATACTCTGACTAAACCAGCTGGTATGAGTAATTAGGAGTTCAGTAGAGACATAATTTCTAGTATTTTTCTTCCTAGGAAGAACTTGGAGAACTTGGAGATATTCCTACATAAATGACTACATAAGGGAGCTGTGTGGAAGGCATTCTCTTTTCCCAGAGTGGGTCATTATGATGACATTAACCATGATATATTATTCTGGCACTCATGCAAATCTAACACACAACCCTAGAGAAGTTTCATTTTAATTGTATTAAATTGTCTGTTACATGGTGTTAATTACAGTGAATTTTAGAATTTTTAAAGATTGGAGCTCTAACTTATTAAGATTAGGAAATAAATGGTAATATTTAATGTAACACTCATAATATACCTGCCAACCAAACAGGAAGCACACATTACCATATCTACATTTAAATAAGATTTCTGTGAAGGCAGCATGGTGGAGTAGAAGAGGCACTAAATTCACAAGTTCATAGAGTCAGAGGTTTGAATTTTGGTTCTATTATTTTCTTTCTTTCTGTATTATCTTACCTAATCAGCCTCGGCCTGAGTTTCCACATGTATAAAATGAGGTGGCTGGATTAGATGATTCCTAAAGGGGCCTTCTGGCTCTAAATTCAATATATATCTAAATGATGCTATAATACAAAAGATATGGTTGGAACCTACACCCTGAGGCCATCAACTTCCAGTGTGGAAAAGTACTCGCAGTTGGTATAGTTCACAGGGTACCCAACTATGTAGTCTGATGTATGGTGGGGAAGGTCCCTGGGATACTCCAAATCTCTAAGATTATAGCAGGTGCTAAATTACAGACAGCTTGGTCATAGGTTGACAGAATGTTGTCAGATGAGTAATTGTCAATGAGAACAGGCGGAAATATGTGTTATGGTTCTGTTTACTGAAACATCTATTGCCATCTTCCTCATATTTTCATGAGTTGAAGAAGGAGGAAGAATGATTTTTACAGCATTATCCCAACTTTCTTGAGTAAGGAAGCAAGAATGATATCAAAATAACTTGGGAACAGAATAAGGGCAATTAGAGTATAATCTCCATGAAGGCAGGGAACCATCTTTTGTTTTTTGTATCTACCCCAAACTCCAGATACAGAGTTCTATGTAAAGTAGGCTATTATTAAATATTAGACAGAGAACTATGCATTAGGGGGATAGAGTCAAGTTCTCACCTCTACCCAAGTACAAACTGTGAAGGATAAGCTGATTTTTTTGAAAAGAGGAACAGAATTTGATAAAACGTTTTGTTCTTACAAGTAATGGGGGTCCCATTGAGGCCGCTTCATGAGGTCAGACAGGAGATCAAAAGCTAATGTAGCCGGACTTTTTACTTGCTTTTCTACCCAGACTGACAAAACATCCCTCTCCTCTAAGGTATATATTTTGACCTGAAAAAGAACAGCATTAAAAAATTAATTATGGATCTACTAGTCAGGGCTCAAATCAAGAGAAAATCTCACATATGGCAAAAGCATCTTCCTAAATGGTTAGGGACAAAACAAAACACCAGGAAGAAAAGGAGGAATAGTTGCCTCATTTAGAATGATGCAGTTGAACAAGGTTTAGCGCAGACTAGATACACAGATAGTCTAGAGGCAACGTGGGGCTATTCCAGTCTTCCTTTGCACTGCTCAAATTTCCCTCCTGAACAAATAAGGATAATCCTTCCTCCAGGAGTTAGAAACCAGACATCTTGATGTTTCTCAAGATGTTGGACATGGTCTTTCTTTTTTCATAAGAAAATGATAAAATTTTGTTTAGATGCTTATACATACAAATTTAGCAAGACTTGAAGTGTTTTTGCAATACATCAGCAGGAATTTACACACTTTGTTTAGACTTTTAAGTGATTTCTCTGTTGGACACCCTGGGAACAGGGAAATAGAAAAAAGAAAAATCCACTTAATGCATGCAAAGTTTCAAAGCTGATTCTTTTATTCATGAATAGAAACTGATAGAAATTGTTTATTAAATTAAAAAGGGGGATAACTTGTCTGCATAAGAATCAATGAATAAGCATTTATTAAGTACCTACTATTTGAAAAGCAGTGCTATACATTAAGGAAGAGCCCTATTTGGATGGAAAATAAAGTATGTGAGGTGGCATAATGTGAAATATGCCAGGAAAAATTGGCTTGTGAAGGGTTTTAAATAATTGATTTACTTGTCTCAAGTCTCTCCCCATTCCAATTCACTCTCTACACAGGTACCAAATTGATATTCCTGAAGCATAGTTAACATAACTCAAGGAACTCCAGTGGCTCATCCTTGCCCTTAGGATCAAATATACAAAGAGACCTAGCTAGCTAGATAAATATATACATACATAGATAGGTATAGACATATGTACATGAATTGTACATGCACATGTATACGTATACACATATATGTATATACATGTTGACTCAACCCATGTTGCGAAGGGCTTTAAAAGCTAAGGGACGACAGATAACTATAGATAGATATACAAATGCATACATATGCATTTATGTATGTGCTTTGATAGATATGCATATACAGGCATATATAGATATTGGCATATAGGTAGAAATACAGATAGATTACATTACTTGTAAGAAGTTAGAAAGATATACATATAAGTAACCTATGTGTATATGTGTATCTATCATCTGTTTAATATTTAAAGTCCTTCACAACCTGGCTCTAGGCAATGTGTGTGTATCTGTATATACATATATACATGCACAATACATATATGTATGTCTATGCCTCTGTCTTTCTCTAGATAGATAGGTAGATAAAAATATGTATTATGTATTTGATCTTAAAGGCAAAAGTGAACAACTGGAATTCCTTGAGCAAGGTAACTGATTTTAGAATATCTATTTGGTAGCCGTGGGGAATGTGGAGTGGAGAAACTTGAGGCAAGTAAATCAATTAGAACGCTATTGCCATAGTCCAGACTAGAACTGATAAGTGCCTAAATCCAGGCAGTGGCATGTGTGAGTGAACAGTGAACAGAAGAAATATCTATCCATCTCTCCATCCATCCCCCTACACATGTATACACACATGTACTTACATATACATATACATACACATGTGTGTATGAGATGTGGAAGGAGAATCAACAAGCCTTGGTACCTGACCGGATAGGGGCTGGTGAGGGAGAGGGAAGAATTGTGGATGGTTTATAGGATGCACAACTGGAAGATTGGGAAGACAATAATGTCTTTGGCAGAAATGAGGAAGCTGCAATAGGAGAAGGGGAAAATAGATTCAGGGGAAAAGATAATGACAATGAAGAGAAAGAAGACTTCACACACACACACACACACACACACACACACACAACTAGCTATGTCACCTTCTTCCTCTGTAAAACAAGGGAGTTGGCCCTCCAAGGCCCCTCTAATCCCAATGATCTGTTCTAAAGCTCATGTCTGCCTCTCTCTTTTTGTGTGTCCGAGAATAAGCCTCATTTAGGGGCCAATTCTTAGGCCCCTGCTCCCTCAGATAAAAGGACTTCTGCAGGCAGGGGGAAGCTTGACATCTACTTAAACATGAATCTGTTCTTTTGTCATTCTTGGTCCTGTGATTTTGATGATAACCAGAGATGTGAGTGTTGAGCTACCAGTGAGCCCTTGTCCCACCCATTTTCTCCATCTATTTCTGTGTGCTTTGAAGTTAATGTTGAATTTCCAATCTTAAAATCATTCCCATGGTAACAAGCTGTGGGAACATAAACAAACATGGGGTTAAGACTTCACTGCAGGAATCAAGCAGATGGAAAAACTAGGCTGTGAAGGAGAAAAACCTTTATTTAAACATATATATCTTCAAGAAGAGAAAAGAGAAAATGAGACACAACTACCAAAAGCAGCTTAAAGGGGAAAAAAGTTGTTTCTGTATTTCTACCTGCCTGCCTTCCCTTCCTCCTACTTCCTCAGTTTACCTTATATTAAAGTACTTTATCATTATTGTTACCACAACTACTAATAGGTAGCACTTGCATAACCATTTTAAGGTTTGCAAAGTGCTTCACAAATTTCATCTAATTTGTTCTGCAGAACAACCCTGTTAAGGAGATGTCATTGTCTCCATTTCACAGATGAGGAAGCTGAGGAGAGAGATTCAGCGATTTGCCACCGTTAATAAGCGTCTGAGGCAGGATTTCACCTCAGTTCTTTCTGACTCCTCCAAGTCCATCACAATAGCCTCTGCATAACCAAAACACCTCAGAAAAGTTATATACAGAGTTTTCCCCAAGGACCATGATAAAAATGAAAATATGGCTCCTGGAGATGAACCCAATATGAACCTTGCACAGGAGAGCCACCTTCACATCCACTACACATGGGGAGTGAGTGGGATGGCTCCCATTTAACTCTTCTCCCCAACTGCCACAGCATCCAAATGGTTCAAGGAAAAGGAAAAAAAGGAGCAGGGGATTCTCTGGAGGGCCCCTCCCACCTCTGCAAGGTCATCTTATAAAGCTTTTTCTGATTCCTGTTTATCTGGAGTAGGGGAAGCTATGGGGAATGAGAAGGTGAAAGTGACTGTCATTCTGCATAGGCCTGCCCCTGCCTCTCAGGGTAACAAAGGGGCGGGGGGAGGGGAGAAAGTGAGGGGGGGTGGGGAAGGGATCCAACTGAGTGAGCCTTTGCTAAGCCCTAATTGTGTGTTTCCTTCATTCACCAGCATCAGCACCAGGTCTTTTGCCAGGGTGATGCTGGTGCAAACAAAGCAGCAAAGAAAGCCAGCCCCTTTATTCCCATTCACCTCCAAACACTAAAAAGAAAAGTCAGCATTCGCCAGATGGAAAAGAGACAAAGCCTCCAAGAAAACACATTTATTTTCAAGCTTTGGAAAAAAAAATCAGAGATCAAGAAATGCTATACCAGATTTACAGAGGCTGTCCATGGTTCCTGTCCATTGAATTCTCTCCCTACTAATGTATCCAGTCTGTACCAGGCAACCTCATCCATTCATCTCCTGCTGTAGAATTCGTGCCTGGTTGGGTCAGGTGTATGTGTGTCATCACAGTTGTAATGAGGGCAGAATGGAGTCTAGGGTCGGAGTATGGAAATTCAGAGACCACTGACAGCCCTTCCCCATCAGCTCTGCTCCATGCACCCACTCAAACCCCATGGTTTGGCAGCAGCAGCAGCCTCATAGGCTCTCTAGAATCCAATATTCTGGATCTCCGTCTCCCTCTAACTGTGTGGTACCACAGGAACTCCCCTCCTTGAATTCATCTTTAAAAATTGATTTACAGACACAGTTTTTGCTGTTTACCCTTAGTGATTTTTTAAAGCCTGCCCCAGTTGTTAAAGTTGCTGGTTATGGCTCTGGATGTCATGTCTACTAACCAGAGTGTAAGCTTCTTCTGAAGGTCAGAAAAAGAGGCCATTATTTCTTCTGTCTCCATGCAGAGAAGAAGATGAGACTGAAAGTTAATCCTGCCCAATCTCATAGCCAATTGCCCATGCTTCATGAGAAATTCTGGACATTTCATAACTATCTAATTTGCAATGAGAACTAGGGCAAATTTTCCAAGTCTGAAATAAAGATGAGTTTAGCAGACAGCTTCATTGAAAGCATGATTAAATTAAAAGGTAGGAGGAAGAGAATACCTCCAAGGAAAAATATATAATTTAAAATGTACCCAGAAAATGTTTTTTCCCTTCTCCTAGTTTCATAGGCATTAGGGTTTCATCATAAAGAGAATCAAGGAGGGCAGATCCAATTTCTAACAGAGGGAGATACATGAATAAGCATTATGCATCCAACAACATTTGCTGTAAATTATTCGGACAACAATTATGTGCTAACCATTGGTGGTACTTTTACCACGGTTGAGTTTTTTCCTTTACAAAAGTACAATGATATAAGACTAACTGTGGCTTTCTCTTTCATTCCAGATGTGAGTTTGTGCTTTCCAAAGCTACTTATTAATCTTCAGGTGCTAAATATGATGCAAGAGGCAATTTTTATATTGCTTTAAAAAATCCCAATCCCTGAAGCATCTGTTACCAGTATGGACTGGAGTTAGAGAAAGAGAAAAAAGCATCCTATGGTTAAATCTGTATTCCTTCCATACCAATAAACCACTCTTGGCTGGTGACCAAGATTGGGACACAGAGGACTTCTGGGACTATGTGAATGAAGCTTTGACTGCTGCCATGTGCAAAGAGACAGTGAAAGCACCTTGGCGCAGAGGGTATATCCAAATTCAAATTTAATGATCTTGAGAAAACCACAGTATTTCTTTGGGTATTCCTGAAAAATTCCAGAGCCTTTCTTTAGGGAAGATGTGAAAATCTATTTAATGAAACCTGATTATAGGGTCAGTCTGTAATGATCTGTCTTGGGATGCTGGGCTGCAAAGACATTGCTGCTTCTTACTCCTAATATCCATTTTAAATTAAATTAAGAAGTATTTATTGAGTTCTGGCTCTCTACAAGGTACTGTGCTATGGCATATGGGGGAGGTACTGAGAAGTGTAAGACATAGAACCTGCCTGCCTGGAGCTTATAGTCTTAGCTAGGAAGACTAAGCCTAAAGCAATGAAAAGGCAAATAACAAAAATGACTGCAGGAGAAGGGATGTTAGGAGGCAACATCTTACTAACTGCTAAATTTATTGTAAAGAGAATTGCCAAAGGAGTCTAGAGGAAGAAGGAGACACTTCCAGTTGGGGTATTTGGAAGAAATGTTGCAGACCAGGTGGGATGTGACTTGGATATTGAACTGATTACGTGGGTTTGGATAGGCTTTGAGGAGAGTGGGTACTCTACATGGAGAGAGCAAAAGTGAAGAGGACAAGGAAATAGAAGCAGTTTTAGGGAAGATGAGTAAACGAATTTGGTTGGACCAGCTGGGGAGCAATGAGAGGGAGATAAGGCTGGGAAAATGTGGGATTTCTGGTTTGTTGGTTGGTCTAAGCTTGGAATGCCTCTCCGAGAACTACCATTCCAGAATGATTTTATACATCCCTAGGAAACAAAAAGCTAGAAAGCTATTCAGATAAGATATGGGAAGGAATTTTCATCACAGACATATCTCCTGAGAGGTTGCCCTAACTGTCAATATTTTGCAGTAACAAGGTTAATACATTATAATCAGCCTCCTTGGGTAAAGTCATGAAACATTACATGGCCAATTGTCCATGAACAGCATTGTTCCTGTGGAACAAAATACCTCCTATAACATTGTTTTACTCTCCTAGTGTTTTTGTGGAACCAATTAGCCATGCCAATCAGGGTATGCCTCTTTGAACATCCGATGTTGCTCTCTTACCTTTCCCTCAGCATTAGTGACTTCCCAACCACTTTTGGCTGCCAGGGCTTGGAGAGCATCCACATTGCTGTGACTCAAGTATGCCTGAAATGTAATTATTTCAAGGGGGAGATGTGAGTCAAAAGTGCAGGGATGATAGCGGATATTAGGAAATGCTTGCAAGCTGCCTGATGGCCTGTATTCATGGGGCACCTCATGAGTCCTCTCTTTGTACAATATTTCACAAATACTGGGATCACCCAGGCCACTCTTAAAAAGACTTAGACCTCAGGGAACCAGATATTTTATTATGGAAAATTTTGATCTTTGGACTTTTTTTTCACCCTTACTAGTTCAGAATAGTTCATATCTAGAAACTTGCAAAGATCTGGACTGGATTTTATGCAAATAAATACTGAAGTCCTAAACTTACAGTGTTGGAAGAACCATATAGGTCATCAATTCCCATACCACTGTCAGCATCATTTGCACATAAAGCAACAGAGATTAAATGGGCTGCCCAGAATCATACAGAACCACAGATCTGTGATCTGAGAAATATATACTGATAGATAGTAACTTGGTGGGGGCACTAGCAACTGGGAGCAGGATATGGGGATGTGATGCAAATTTAGAAAAGACCAAAAGTCATGTACGTCAGAAGTGTCAAACATGCAAGTTGCCTGTGGCCAGCATAACTTTCGAGGTGAGGAACCAGATTAAAATGTCACTGGGAAATATTTAATGAAATAAAAAACCAATAAAACAAAGATAATATGACATTTGGGGAGCTAAGACTCATCTTCCTGAGTTCAAATCTGGCCTCAGACACTCACTAGTTGTGTGACCCTGGGCAAGTCACTCAACCCTGTTTGCCTCAGTTCCCTTATCTGTAAAATGAGCTGGAGAAGGAGACAACAAACCACTTCAGTATCTTTGCCAAGAAAACCTCAAACGGGGTCACAAAGAGTCAGATACAACTGAAAATTGACTGAACGATGACTAAAACATTACATTTCAAATGAAGCCAACACGCAACTGCAGGGACACTTTGGATTAATAGCTGCCATTTCTTTTTGAGTTTGACATCACTAATGATCAGTATAGGCGAGGCTCACCCCCTTCAAATTGGCAAAGATGATAAAACACTAAAACAATCAACATTGGAATAACATTGAGGAGAAACAGTGGTCCAGAAGGCTGATTTTCATATGGGGAAACCTTTCTTTTCCCCCTTTCCTGGAGTGGGTGTAGAAGGGCCTGCTAACTTGTACAAGATTCTTGGTGGCCTGGTATCAAAGGAGTTGTTTGCTGGAAGCCGAACTCTGCTCCCCACTGAAACTGGGGCTCAAAGCATAACCAAAACCTGACTACGGGACTATGCTTTTCCCAGGCCCATGCTGCCCTCTGTTTCTTCATCTTTTAATGGTCTAAGTTTTTTTTTTTTCAGATTGACATTCTCTGGTCTGTGTCTGTATCCAGATCTAAAGTTTACTTGTGCATCTATAAATTACATTAGACCTGAAGTTTTATTGTAGTATGGTTTGTAACAGCTATGTATTCAGCAAACACATTTCTCATCAGATATTATAAACTAATCTTCAAAAAATCTAGCACTTAGTTTTACAAAAAAGAAAAAAGTTTCCCCTTGCAGATTTATAAGTTAATTTGCATATGAAGTTGCCTGGTGTGGGAATTCCATCTTCCCATCAGAGACATATTTGTGTCACCATGAGGTTAAATGACTCCCATGGACAAATAGCTAGACTGTGTTAGGGGCTCAAACCCAGCTTATCCTGATCTAAAGGCCGGACGTCTATTCCAGGATGGCATGCTACATCTCAAACTAGTAAATGGGACCTCACAGATACCAGATCTGGGCCATTAACCTGTGAGAAGCTATCTAAAAACAAATGAACTAAAAGTGAAAGCCATCCAAAAGTGGAATGGGCCGCCTCAGGCAGTAGTGGGCAACTAGATACCCACTCACTGGAGAGGTTGAAGAGAGAATTCATTTCCAAGTACAGGTTAAATTCAACGGCCCCTGAAGTCCCTTCCATCATTCTGAGAATCTGTGATCCTCTGACTACACAGCTTCTTGTGTCTACAATTGGGTAACAGTAGATTTCATTGTAGAGTTATTAGCTATTTGGTTTTGTTTCAAAATGATGGTAACAACTTGACTTGTCCTTCTTCCCCAAATTATTATTTACCTAGGTAGCACAAGATAAATAAATGAAGAGGAAAAACAACCGCATTTTTTTCTGAAGAATTAGTTTCTGTTTGGGGGGATCCAGTTTATAAAACCATCACCTGTTTGCTTGCATCCCATTGAATACCAAGTGGAACATCTGCTTTGTGAGGAATAACATATTTCCTAAAACAAAGATGATAATGTTCAGTAGTGACTTTCATTCTTTGTCATCAGCTTACAAAATTCATTCATTTATTCATCTAATTCATTCAACACACATTTATTAAGCACCTACTATGTAGTAGGCCCTGTGTGGGGCACTAGGGATCCAAAAGGGAAAAAGGGAAACAGTGCCTACTCTCAAGGAGCCTGAGTTTCATTGGAGAGGACAATACATAAACAGAAAATTGTATACAAAATATTCACAAGCCTCTGAGGTCACCTGCAGCTCTAGATATGATGAAGGAACTTAGACCAAAAGAAACTTGGGGGATGGTATTAGCAACTAGGAGAATGTGGGGGTTTGATGCAACCATGGAAATGATAAAAAGGATGGATAAATGACTAATAGTTATTCCTAACATATGAATGATTCACACATATCAGACTGGCCAAGATGAAAGACAACTCTGAATTGGGAGAATGCAAGCTTCTCCCAAGCTTCTCCACAGCTCAGGAAGAACTGAATTCAGATCTGGCCTCAGACACTTGCTAGCTGTGTGACCCTAAGCATTTAATCCTGTTTGCCTCAGTTTCCTCATGTGTAAAATGAGCTGGAGAAGGAAATGGCAAACTATTCCAGTATCTTTGCTAAGAAAACCCCAAATAGGGTCACCAAGAGTTGGACATGACTGAACAATAACAAAGTTGCTTGAAGACATATACAGTTTCTTTTTAGTCTTTGTATCTCTAGCAGATAGCCCTGTGTCTGGCACATAGTATGCACATAGTAGGTTTGCTACTTGGTTAACTGGTCCAACAACTTTTGGAAGGTCGTTGCAGTATATATAGTCCATTCTGGTATAACAGCTTCTCAAATAGCTATTATAGTGCCTAGACTGAAATCAGTGCTTAAAAAAGAGATACTTTTATTAACCAAAAAAATTATACTATATATAATGTTAATGAGATTTTAGGAAACTCTTTTATATCTTACAGTACGTACCTGCCAAGTCGTATTCTCTTACGTACGATAGCCCCACGATACCTTCTAATATCATCCTTTAAAGAAAGAAACAAAAAACTACTGATGAATTTTTCAGTAAGATACTATATTTAGAGCTAAAAGAAATCTTAGTAGTTGGTTGGTTGACACCTCCCCTTCCCCAACCCCCCCTATTTTATTTGTGAAGAGACAGAAGAGCACAGAGGAAAAGTAACCTGTCTAAGGACATGCATGTCATAGATAACAGCAGGGTTTTCAAACCAGATTCTCTAGCTGCAAGTCCAACCCGCATTCTTTACTTTTGCCCATTTTTAGTAAATAATTTTTAGAATTTAATTATGCACGCTTATACCAGTATGGAATATCCTAACTTGATTTAAGAGTTAATATTCATATGGTAGACACTATAAAATATCTGAGAGTCTACTTGCCAAAACAAACCCAAGGACTATATGAACACAATTATAAGACACTTTTCGCACAAATTAAGTCAAATCTAAGTAAGTGGAAAAATATCAGTTGCACATGGGTAGGCTGAGCTAATATAATAAAAATGACAATTCTACCTAAATTAATTTACTGATTCAGTGCCATACCAATCAAACTACCAGATAATTATTTTCTAGAGCTAGAAAAAATAATATCAAAATTCATCTGGAAGAACAAAAGATCCAGAATATCAAGGGAATTAATGAAAAGCAATGCTAGGGAAGGTGGCCCAGCCCTACCAGAGCTCAAATTGTATTATAAAACAGCAATCATCAAAACCACTTGGTACAGGCTAAGAAATAGACGGGTAGACCAGTGGAATAGGTTAGGTATTCATGACACAGTAGTCAATGAGCATAGCAATCTACAGTTTGACAATGAGAACTCACTGTTTGACAAAAACTACTTGGAAAAATGAATAACCACATGGCAGAAACTGGGCATAGTCCAATACCTGATACCGTACACAAGAATAAAGTCCAAATGGATACATGATCCAGGTATAAAGATTGATACTATAAACAAATTAGGGGAGCAAGGAGTAGTATATTTGTCAGATTTATGGAGAATGGAGAAATTTTTGACCAAACGAGATAGAGAACATTATGAAGTGCAAAAAAAGATAATTTTGATTATGTTAAATTGAAAATTTTTTGCACAAACAAATGCAATGCAGTCAAGATTAGGAGGGAAGCAGAAAACTGGGAAAGAATTTTTGCAACCAGTGTCTGTGATAAAGGCCTCATTTCTAAAATATATAGAGAACTGAGTCAAATATATAAGAATACAGGTTAATCCCCAATTGATAAATGATCCAAGGACATGAACAGGCAGTTTTCAGAGGATAAAATTAAAGCTATCTATAGTCATATGAAAAAATGCTCTAAATCACTATTGATCAGAGAGATGCAAATCAGAACAACTCTGAGGTAACACATTACACCTCTCATATTGGCTAACATGCCAAAAGAGGAAGATGATAAATGCTGGAGAAGCTGTGTGAGAGTTGGAACACTAATTCATTGTTGGTGGAGCTGTGAGCTGATCCATCCAGTCTGGAGAGCAATTTGGAACCATGCCCAAGGGGCTACAACAATGTGCCATACCCTTTGACCCAGCAATATCACTTCTTGGACTATATCCCCAAGACATCATAAAAATGGGAAAGGGTCCCACATGTACAAAAATATTTATAACAGCTCTCTTTGTGGTGGCCAAAAACTGGAAATCAAGGGGATGCCCATCAATTGAGGAAAGGCTGAAAAAGCTATGGTATACGAATATAATGGAACACTATTGTGCTATGAGAAACAATGAACAGGAAGACTTCAGAGAGGCCTGGAAGGACTCGTATGAACTGATGCTGAGTGAAAGGAGCAGAATCAGGAGAACCTTGTACACAGCAACAACTACTGTGTGTGAGGAATTTTTCTGGTAGACTTAGCCCTTCACAGCAATGCAAGGACCTAAAAAATTCTCAATGGACTCTTGAGGCAAAATATCTTCCACATCCAGAGAAATAACTAGGGAATTGGAACACAGAATGAAACAGACTTAACTCTGTCTGCTTGCCTTAGTTCCTTATCTGTAAAGGAAATGGAAAACTACTCCAGTATCTTTGCCAAGAAAACCCATAATGGGGTCATGAAGAGTCAGGTACAACTGAAAACAACTGAACAACAATAAAATCTGAGTAGTCTACATTTTGTATACTTCAAAGTGCTGTGCAAACAGCTGTTACTGAAAAATGAACAAAGTTTAAATGGTAGGCAATGTATGGAACAGTGTGAGCAAAAGGGTTGTGTAATGTCACGATTATGGGAGGAGCCAGAAGGCCTGATCATTAAATCTTTTGCAAGCATGACCTTTGAAACAGGCTTGACTTTGGGGAATGTGATGAGCTCATCATTATCATCAATGGCATAATAAATGAGAAAAGCACTATTGATATGCCGGCCTTGGCCCTTGGACCATTCATCACAGTTGTACGCCTCAACACGAACTCCGACTTCAACCCTACAAAAGGAAAAATAAACAACACATAATAAGGAAAATCTGACCAGAACTTATTATAAACTTCCTTGGCAGAAGAGACAGCAGAGGGCTTAAGGAGAACTGAGGTGGACACCTTGGGTTCAAATCCCAGCAATTCCATTTACTACTTCTGTGGACATGGTCAAGTCATTTAACCTCTCTAGACCTCGATTTCCTCATCTGTAAAATACAGGGTTTGGACTAGATGATCTTTTGTGTCCTCTAAATTTCTGATCTTATGAAATTCATAGAAGAATCTTTTTTATCCTTGAGCAATTTGGATTAAAGGAGCCCCATTCTGTATTCACCTTTATGTCTCTGGTACATGCTCCTTCAGAGAACTTACTTCTTAATTCAGGCACTTATATAATAAGTATTTGGGGCACTGTTTGAATTAATAGGTACAATCCCTCATCTGGTACCTTGGGTGTGGGAGGAGGGAGAGGGAGGATTTCATTATATTATGTAGGTGGTTAATTTGGGGGAGTTCCTTGATCAACTGGATGAGCCTTTGTTGGGGAGTCTGACAGCACCCCTTGTGAAGGGTGTACACATGCCCATTTGAACCATCTTGTTTTCTATTTACATTGCTGTAATCATTGAGTATATTGTTTTCCTGGTTCTTCTCACTTTACTTTGTATCTGTTCATGTCAATCTCAGTATTTTTTATATTTTTTCAGTATTTTTCATATTCCTCATTTCTTACAGCTCAGAATAGCTAACTGAACTGATGTACCACAGTTTGCTTATCCATTCCCCATTCCATAGTTATTTGTTTTGTTTCCAGTTTAAGAGGCAGGTATATGGTGAACAGCATAGAGCACTGGTCCTGGAAACAGGCAGGCTTGAGTTCAAATCTAGACCCAGACACTTACTAACTATATGACCTTGGGAAAGTCCCTTAACCTCTCTCAGTTTCCATTTCTTCATCTCTAATGGAGATAATAATATCACCTGTCTCTCAAGGGTGTTGGGAAGATAAAATGAAATCATATTTGTAGGGCACTTTGTAAACCTTCAAGCACAGTGTAAATGCTAGATATTATTATTAGCTATGATCATTCCAGTTTTTTTGCTACCATAAAAAGTACTGCCATAAATATTTTGATGTATATTAGAGCTTTCTTTCTATCTTTGATCTCTTTGGGGAATATGCCTCATAGTGCGATTTCTTGGTCCATATGACCCATTCTAAACTCAGAAGGAATGTAATGCCTCAGAGATTTGTACTGTGTTGGGGAAAAACTAACGTTCTGTGCTGGCCTGTTAAAAACAATTGTCTTTATTGCGAACTTGACCATTTTTCCCCACTCCTCCTTCCTTTAAACTAGAAACCTGAGAACAGACTTTAATCCCTGGGTAGAGGAATGAAAGGGAGATGATTGTCCACGCACAGTCACCCAGGAACTGAATGAATATTCTTCCTCATCTCAGGAGATGGCATCTGCCAAGTGAATATTAAGGTATTAAGAGTTTTTGTACCCTAAGTGCATGGGCTGCCCTGCAGAGACAGTAGCAAGGACACTGATGACTTTGGGATAGGGTAACTAGGATGCCAAACAAGGAGAATTCCTCAATCTTAGCTCATATGAGAAAATGGGAATGCCTTGGAAGTACCACACTCAGGGTTGTCCTGATAACAACCTCCAGTTCAAGAGTACAGGAACGCAGCCTTCATGTGAGACAAGAGGAGTTCCTGGGCAGCACTAGCATCCTAGAGAGTGAGAGGGATCCCATGGGTGGTCCCCAAAGCTGAAGGAGCAGCAAGAGAATTTAAACCATGATAGGCAGGAGCAAAAGACCTCAGTTTTGCCCTCCTCTGTTACCATGAGCTATTCAGATGGCACAGGTCCAATGAGAAGGGCATTGCCTTCCTGACAGCCCCAAATGTGTGTCCCTTTCAGGGGGAGTTCACCCTTAAAAATACCATAAGTCTAGAATCCTATTAGGATTTTCTAAAAAGAGCCACTCATAAAAATAGCAAGGGATTATGACTCTCTCAGCCTTTTCTCCCTTTCCCTTGCACAGCATACCACTGCCTGTCTCAATACCATTTTGGTTTGGTTTGTTTGCTTGCTTTTTTACCTGCTCTCCCTCAGGCCTGGCTTTCATTCCCTCCCTTTCTTCTGTCTCATGTAATCCCTGGCTGACATCGATACAGAGTAAAAGCTCTGCCTTCTTCTCTGGGAAGCCCTTCCTGCTCTCCCCGCATCCATCACTTCCTCCCACCTACCTTATTCGACTGCCTTTTTTTTAGTATTTCATTTGTATACATTCCTACATGTATGTGTCATCTCCCCCGATGGAATATAAGCTCATTATGAAATGAAGGAAGGATCATTTCACCTTCTGACTTTATATCCCCATAGTACCTAGCACTTAAGGATTAACTGCTTCCCTTGCAAGTAGAGAGCACAGGAGGACCCTGGGGAAAGGCAGGAAAGAAGGAAAACTGTATCAATTGGAGATGGACAGCTGTGAGCAAATGTAAGCATTTTCTGCATCTTCTGTGGGATAGACTGAAGGCTTTTTATCTGATACTAGATAAATGCATTGTTTCTTTGAGTACTTGTTTGGTAGCCAGAGACCCATTTATACACATCTGTAGAGATTTAGACAAGAACTATCTTTTGACTTAGAAGTTCCAAGATTTCCTAGAAGGGACTCTGTGTGGGGGCAACCCAAACCAAAGGGAGAGTAATTTGGGGCAGAGTTGAAGGAGGCAAGAATGAGTCAGTTTGTGGAAAACTTGAGTTTGGTGGCTAGGCCATAGGTTCTAGGTACTGAAACTTTCTTTTCTCAGAGCAATGGTTTTATAATCCAAGAAAACAAAACAAATTAGACAATAATTAAATTAAATTAGATAAGAATAATAAAAATGCTTTTGGACACTTAAATAGAACAACAGCAAATAACTGAGAACAGCTCTATACTGTGGAAAGAATAATTAAAAACAAGAACAAAGCAGAAGGCAAAGGTGTAGCACTAAATGCCAGACCCATCATCACCAGGAGATGCCATCTCATCATTCATAATTTACTTATTGGAAATAGGCCAAGGTAGTACAAAAATGCATCTGTATGTTTGAAATCAAAGGCTACAATTCAAAAGTTAATGAAATTCAAAAGTTAGGTGGCACAGTAGATAGAGCGCTGGCCCTAGAATCAAGAATTGAATTCAGAACGGTCCTCTGACACTTACTGTGTGACCTTGTGTTAACCCTGGTTGTTTTAGGTCATCATCTGTAAAATGAGCTGGTGAAGGAAATGTCAAGCTGTGCCAGTATCTTGGTCAAGAAAACCCCAAATGGGTTACAAAGAGTTGAACACGACTGAAACAAATGAGCGATGACAATAAAAAGATAAAAATAAGTAATAAAAATAATTTGAATTAAATGAAAAAGATAGACACTTCCAATTATTTGCTTGCATTCTCCCTCCCTGTCAGTGAAGCAATAATAATGATAATCCAAACCTGAATCCAAGTTGTTCATTAAGATCACAAAATAAAAGTCAAGAAAGCACGGCAATCCCACGTGTCTCCTCAGCCCCTTCTTACCAGTTCCGAAAAGTATTGTTCACAATGGCATTGAAGACAAGACGATCACCAACGGTAGACGGTCCCCAAAATTTAAACATATCCACCGATTTTAGAATGGAATGTGAGCCACAGAGGCGGCTGAAAAAGAACAAGACAAAAGAGATCCTCTTGGAGAATAAATCAGGGTGTTCCTGCCCATGCATAACCCTTGTGTGCTGAATGGCAGACTAGAATTCTTTCACCAAGGGCAAAGTTGGGGTAAGTGGGTGTGTGTTGGCACAGAGGACAGTCTGGTCTGATTCTGATTGCAATCTGAAGAGGGGTAAGCCTATTTCAGAGAATACAGATATGGCTGCTCAGTGTTGATTAGAGTGGGTTGACTCTAGCTCCAATTAAGCTACCCTCATTGTGGCTCAAGTAATTTGTTTGCTAAATGACTATCTTTTTTTTCCCTCCAAAGAATTAAACAAATAGATGGCTTGTGCATGTTGGCAGTGTGACTATATATGCCATCTGATAATCTACCAAACTGCAACAGAATGGTTACCTTGCCCTACTGGTGACAGACCTACTCTCCTCTGGTTCCTAGGGAAGGAGATACTGTGTTAAATTTGCTTTAATGAAGTCTCCACTCTGCTTCAGGGAGGCTGGGAATCAGGGACATAGTGTGTACCACCACAGTTGGACTGTAGCATGAAGGAAATATGGAAGCGGCTGCCACATTTTTCTGCCCTTAGGCTGGTGTGGTATAGTGTTGTTGATTCATCTGTTTCACAGTTAAGGAAATGTACCAGCACATTAAAAGGAAGGGGGAAAGTAGTGGATTTTCTCGGTACACAAAAATTTACTACCACTGCCATTCACAACCTAAGAGACTCTTTTGCTTGTCACATTACACTATTTCTGTGAAGTTTCAAATTTCAAGACAATAATGACCTAAAGAAAGGGTTATATTTCATAATTTTCCATAGGTTTAGGTGTTAACCTTAGTCCTTCAATTACAGTAGAAAGTGCTCGAGCAAGGCCTCCACCATGTCTAGTCATATTATTTATTTGCAAAGGAAATGATTCATTGTCATCATAAAATGACAGTCTTCTCATTTTATTTAAGAACAACATTCTTTCATTTCAGCATAGTTCAAAGCAGTAGTAAATACAACTTTCTAAGACTTGTGCTTTCTATATAAATGAATATTTAAATTTTCTTTTAAATTTGGAAAAAAGATGAATTCTGCTTTGGTTGCATCAGAAGAGACAGTTCCCATTCAAATGTTTTCTGGTTCTTCAACATGCCTTGAAGCTGACAGTCATTCTTTACATGGGTATTTTAAACAGAGTATTTTAAACCTTTTTTTAAATTGAAAGAAGTTTTAAATGCATTCTCCCCCAAATTACTTCTTTTTCTTCTCATTTCTCATTTAAACCTTTCGTCACAAGAATTCTAACCAGCACTTTCAAAGGTCAGGCAACACTGTAAGTTGCCATAAAAAATCTGTAGTGAGAGAATATTTTTTAAGTGTAAGAGACTGTTTTCTATTTCTATTCAGTCTATTCACCTTTGTAATAAAACCATTGTCATGATGAGCTTCTGTGTTACAAGATCAACATCCATAATTCAGAGAAAAGTGTGAAAACTGCCATCTTATTTTTATTTTTGAACTAGGAACTCAGATGGTCATTTTCAGGATAATCTACCTGAACTCATGCTTTGATGAGTAAGATTATTCCCATGCCATCATATCCTCCCCATCTCACATTGTTTTAACCCTGTTCTCCATGCCCACTATAACCTCCTGACCTCCCCACCTCCCACTGTAAAGTGATCCAACCGTTCCACTGTGCTCTCAAGAATGCCTGATCCATAAGTAATAAACTAGCTTCTTTCTTAAATTTCCTCCTTTCTTGCTCCCTCCATCTTCTGGTTTCCTGATGACAGTGGCCACCTTTTCCAGCCATGGGGGCACTTTCACTCAGACTTCTCAACTCACAGGTCATAGTGGGGGAGTTGGGAAGCTCCATGCTCCCATCACCTCTTCCAGGCTCTCTATCTGCCACCATCAGTCAGGAACTTCTCTTCCTTTGTGGTTCATTTAATCCATATTTATTACCCAGTGAAGATCCTGGTGGCTATTGTGTACCCTTCTTCTTCCTCAGTGCTTTCAGTGCCTGGCTCATAGTCCTTCTTTCCTTCCCAGCTTGCCAGAAAAACCCATTTGGGGTTTTCTTGACAAGGATACTGGAGTTATTTGCCATTTCCTTCTCCAGCTCATTTTACAGATGAGAAAACTGAGGCAAACAGGGTTAAGGGACTTGCCCAGAGTCACACAGTTGGTAAGTGTCAGAAACTAGATTTGAACTCAGGTCTTCCTGACTCCAGGGCCAGCACTTTATCCACTGGGTCAGCTAGGTGCCTTGCCGTCATGCTAGGGGACATCATTTTACATGTTGATATTCTCTGAAACACCCTAATCTTCTTCCAACTCCTCACATTACTCATTTTTTATGACCTCCACCTCCACCCCATCTCAGCTATACATAGTTTGATCTTTCTGTCACCCACAAGTGTTGTATAACCATGTTCATAAACTCTAAAATTCCCTTATTTGGTCACAGTCTATGACTTCTTCCTCTGCCTTACAGTCCCTAACTTGTTCTTTGTCCTCACAATCTCCACCCTTTAGCTCCTTCCCAGGCCAGCACCCTGCCCTATTCATGTTCTTCCTTTTCTCTAGGCAGCTAGGTGATGCAGTGGATAGGGAAATGGCCTGGAGGAAGACCTGAGTTCAAATCCAGGTTCAGACACTTATGAGCTGTTTGACCTTGGGCAAGTCATCACTTAACCTCTTTCTACCTCAGTTTCCTCAACGGCTAAAGGGGGCTAATAATAACACCTACTTTCCAGGATTAAATGAGATAATATTTGTAAAGTGCACAACACTTGCTAAATAAGTGCTTATCTCCTTCTTTCCTTCCTTCTTCCCTCTTTCCCTCCCTCCCTTCCTCCCATTCTTCCTTCTTCCTCCCTCCCAACTGTCTGACTATTCTCAGTTTCTTTTGCTGGGTCTTTATTTACCTCCCATTCTCTAACCTTGAGGGTCCCTTGAAACTCTCTCTTGTGCCCACTTTTCCTTTCCCTCTATATTATTTCACTTAGTGATCTCATCAACTCCCATGGACTCAATGACTATTTCTAGGTAACTAACTCTCAGTTCTATTTGTTCAGCCTTAATCTCTCTATTGACCTCCAGTCTTGCATCTCCAATTGCCCACTGGATATCTTAAACTTAATAAATGCTAGTTGATTGCCTGAGACAAAAGAACAGATTGATCATGGAGAGAAGGACTGTTTGTTGTGGGTCTCTAGAAAAATCATTTTAATGAGAGGCACCATTTCCCCAAGTCCTCTACTTTGAGCCCTTACTACACTAACATATCTCCTGATCTTGGCCACTCTGAGCATCTAACCCTCACTATTCTTTCTTCTCATTCACTTGTAATCCCCCCTACCCCTGTAACCCTGCCAGAAGAGCAAGTGGTTTTTCTCAAGAGAGGGTCATATGACACAGTTCAAAGACAAAACCAATAAACAACCTTGCTGAAATGTTGGCCACTGTCTCCATCCAAGCCATAATCTGGCCCCCAAATGTATTTCCATGATGGTTTGCGTGGGGTGGAAGGACAAGTTCAATACTCTGTACTGAGGTATCACTAGTAGAAACCATACCGTCCTCTTGATCACAGATGGCATCTGAAATGTGAATGGGAAACATTAAATGCAGTAGCTTTACCCAGTGTCCCCAGGGTGACTACTCCCTCAGAAGGACTGACCCCTGTAAAAATGAACTCATTGTCTTCATAAATAAGCACCTGAGGAAGCTACAAAGTTTCATCCTGGACATGGATAAGTCTCATCTTCACGCAAGGGGTTAAGATAACAAAACTGGCAGTGTTTTCTCCTTCTCGAAGTACCTGTTAGGTATGTTTGGGATTTAGTGCTTTCTTTTTTTAAATTTAATATTGCATCCATCTTGCTCCCCATTAACAACCCCATTTCAGAGTTTTAGTCGAAAGAATGGATAAATACAAAAGGGAATTTAAGATCTGAGATATGTATGTATAGCCACCGCTCCTCTGGGGCACAGTGACTGGGTGTTCCAAACCTCTCCGAATAAGAACGCCACTTGCGATGGAAATGCAGTTGGGTGTTTTAAAAACTGCTGTTATGAGCAGAAAAGACAATGGCGCTGTCCATCTCAGCGTCCTTCTGCCACTTCAGAATAATATGCCTTCATTTACTGACAAATTGGGTTTTACTGTCAACAATGGAGAAATCGTTTACTCTGCCTGCAAAGGAATAACATGTATTCACTGCTGCTTCCTGCATCATCAAGTGAATCACCAGCTAGGCTTCAATCTCCCAAGTGCTGTTGTTTGGGTGGATGTGTAGTTCCGAAAGCAGATATCCGGTGGGTTTGGCCAGGGACAGAGCTCAGTTTGCAATGTGAGAAAAGAGGAATATCCATTTAGGTGGGAAACGCAAGATCCTCCGGAGCGGAAATTCCCATAGAAGCGTGCAGAAAGACTGTAACGAACTTCCTCTGGGTCTCAATAAAACGCCTTCGAAACAACTTTCCTTGGCATGTTCCCCAGTAGACCTGTGAGGAAGAGTGACTACTGACAGCCTACGTTCTTAAAGTCGATTTTCATTTCTTTAACACTCTCTTGTTTATTCTTCTTCTGCCTCCATCCCATCCCATTTCATTGATTTACCCAGAGACCCTCTTCACAATCAGATATTTGGGATTATCCTCTAAACAAAATGGCCACAGCATTCTCCATCTTCTCTCATGGCTTCTGGCCACATAGTTCTGCCAACTCATGCTGAACACCTTTGTCATCTCTTTATAAAGGGCCTGCATTCAGAGTCCACGCACAGTGAAAGTGAGTTTGGTTCATGGAGTTAGAGTAAGAAGTCAGTTCAATCCCCTCCTTTTTTAGTTGCAGAAACTGAGAACCAGAAGGCGATTCAGAAAAATCAGGAAAACAAAGAATATACCAACTTTCACCCAAATATCTGAAATGTCCATCTATGTCATACTAAAACATTTTGCCTCAAATCACAACCCCTTTATGAAGATTTTTCCAGATTAATCTTTCCTAGCTCAGGTCTCTCCATTCATTCTATTGCCCTTGAAACCTGGAATATAATAAATTATTATGTATTTTAAAAATACAATATTCAGATGTGATATAATAATTATAGCCCCTATGTAAACTATATCCATTTGACAGATAGGCGTCAACTAGAAAATAACTCTGCGAATTCTGCCCCAATGGGAGGCAGTAGCTCTGACTTGAGCGAAGCAAAATAACCAAGCCTCTGCCTTTCTGAGAAGCAGTATGGCATGGGATAGTAGGAGAGACTTCACCTCAAAAGCAGGAAGACCAAGTGCAAGAATACCTCTATCACCTGCTCACCATGTGACCTTGGACCAGTCAGTGCTTGTCTTAACTTCTTGGTGCTCAAGGAGCTCCCTAACATATGGGTTCTTTGGCTTTTTGGTCATGGATCCCTCAGTCAATCAGGTGACCTCTCCTCAGAATAATTTTTTAAATGCATAAAATAAAATGCATAGGATTTCAAAGGAACCCATTTTTACAGATGTAGTTTTCAAAATCCTGGAGAGAAAAAATAAACTAACAGACCCTTTGAAATCTATCCATGTACCCCTTAGGGGTGTGTGGACTGTGGGTTAAATACCCTTGCTCTAAGATGGTAAGTTAGAGAGAAGATATATCCACCTACAAGGGTAGAGGGAGATGAAAACACAGGTTTAGTCATATATGTATATATATATATACACACACACATACCCACACATAGATATGTATGCTGTGTGTATACACACACAGACACATATAGGCATACATAATATGGATGTTTGTAGATATACATGTATGTATATGTAGACATACATATATACATGCAGAGGTGTGTGTGTGTTTGTGTGTGTATGTGTGTAATTCTAAACAGTTGCGCTTATCTGTGTGCTCTTTGGGATGTCTTTCCTACTTCTGGGCCCAGTAGGGGGCACCATAGTGCACAGAGCACCAGACTTGGAGTCATCTTCCTGAGTGGAAATCCATCCTCAAACGTATACTAGCCGTGTGACCTTGGGCAAGTTACTTCACCCTGTTTGCCTCAGTTTCCTCATATGTAAAATAAACTGCAGAAGAAAATGACAAACCAGTCCAGTATCTTTGCCAAGAAAACCAAATGAGGTCATGAAGAGCTGAGCACAATTGAAACAAGTAAACAACCAAAATCCTGCCTCCCCTTTGGATAGCAGGACACTCAGGTTCATGGCCTTCACCTTACCATTTCATTTCTTCCTCATCATTCCACTTAATGCAACAACAATGTCCTCACACTGAGTGCTCACAATTGATCATGAGAGGCTGACTAAAGTTATGAGGTAAAAGGTATGACTCTCTATCACCTTTAGCTGGGTAAACTTGACCCTATGGTGGATATCATTTCCCCTAAAAGAACATCTTTCCTTCTAAAGGCTCTATGGATGGGTATTCTTGGCAGAGAAGCAATCACGACTTCCTCTGTCACTAAGGTCCATGTCTCTTGTGGTGTCCATCAGGAGGGGATCCTGCTCAGTAGCAATGCTCAAGTCCAGCCTCTGACCAAAGAAGAGTCTGAGGATTGAAAGTCACTTCCCAGCAGTGAGCTCTTTCCCCCATTTGCCAGCACTTCTGCAGCTACTTTCTCCTTGAGTTATAAGAAACAAAGACAAAATCCTGTCTATTTTGCTAATCGTGAAGAAAGTTGGTCCAAATGTCAATATAAATCCTGTCCCAGTTTTCTGGGAATAAAGGTCTATTCTTGTAAGGTGGCCTGCT
Organism: Notamacropus eugenii; assembly: GCF_028372415.1. Taxonomy (NCBI): domain Eukaryota; kingdom Metazoa; phylum Chordata; class Mammalia; order Diprotodontia; family Macropodidae; genus Notamacropus; species Notamacropus eugenii. Next base: position 462,288,922 of record NC_092875.1, on the reverse strand, counting down.
AATGTCTAGACTCAGGGGACCTGATATGTGGTTCAGCCATCGGGGGAGGCTTGATCCTCAGAATTAAGGACAGAAGGACTGTAAAGGTTAAACACCTTAGGCCTCTCATTGAGAGGACCTTAGCATTAAAGGGTTCTCTTCGAAATTTTAGGTACGCTTTGTAGGCACATGCTCCAGGGTCCCACTTGCTGTGAGCACAGACTTAGTTGTCACATTTGACTCAAACATCCTGTCTAGTAGATAAGAAAAGCCCTACAATACCTGTGGCTGGTTGTGCTTGTCTGCAAAAATTTGTACTTTGGATGTTCTAGGAATATTGTGTAATATGACGGCACAACTTGACATTTCAGTTTCATGTTCTCAAGCTAGTTGGAAATCCAACAAAAAAGTACAAGGGAAAGAACGATCACTTTAAAGTCAGAGGACCTGAGTTCAAATTCCAACTGTGATGCTTACTGTGCGTATGACCTTGGGCAAGTCACTTAAACCCTCTGGGACTTAGTTTCTCCATTTGTAAAATGAGGGAATTGGACACATAAGGATTATATAATAGTAAGGCTTCCACATTCAGGTATGGGTTGGAATAGATACCCACAGAGGTCCTATCCAGATCTCAAATTCTATGATTCTGGGAAGCTGTGAAAACAACACTGGACTTGGAAGCTGAGGATCTGCCCACTTACTAGTAATCTAATAAGATGTTACTAAATATTAACCTTAATATATGAAACTATTAAAGCTCAAGAGTGCACTAAGACTTTTGGGACACTGCATATTATAAACACAACATGCATATATAAAGTATGTTCTAGCCCTTAAGCTGCGACTTTATTGCTTCAACCTGTAAAGTGAAGAAATTAGAGTAGAAGATCCAGAAGGGCCCTTCTAGATCTAAATCTATCACACTATGATGTTCTAGAATCATGCCCTTTCACCTTTCAAGAGCAGTTTCTAGGACCATAGCCTAAGAATAGGAGTAAGAATGAAAAGGCATCTATACAAACATTTCTATTGGCCCCAAACAAGCAAACAACCCCCCAGATTTGTAAACAGCATTTATGGTCAATAACTGGAGAAAGGCTAAATAAACTGCAGTATGTTATTGTTAGTATGTAGTATGTGTAGCATATGAATGTTATGCTGCGCCATAAAGTGACAAGCAGGACATATACAAAGAAATGTGGTGAGACCAAGACGCAATCTGGAACCATAATCACAAAATCAGAATGTGTTTACCAGTTGTGAATCAATTTTTGTAAAAAGCAACAAAATCTGATAAGTAAAAGAATTTGGAAGCCAATGAAGCATCCCCGTTTTGCTAAAGTGTACCAGGGTATATTTACTTTGGGCATACTTCCTCGTTCAGGGTTCATGGCTTTATGGAAGATTTGATGCCTTATTTTATATATTTGTTTGTCCTTGTTTATGGTTATTGAGTTTAGGGTGAAATAAAGCAAAGCAAGATTTCAGGTCTTTGGCACAGATTAAGGTTAAAGGACTAAGGACTGATATTTGCCTTTCTATATGCCTGCCAGCAAAGAGCTAGGCAAATCGTAGCTCCTTCGTAAATATTTAATTGATTGCATGATTAATAATAACAAAGATTTTCATGTGCCGCTCTTGGCCTTCCAAGAGGACAGAAAAAGGCAAAGGGTCACTAGGGCAATGGCCCCCACCCCTACCCCAAAGTGCTCCATGCATAAGACCGTCTAGAGTGATCGGATTCTCTTGTCTTCCTGGGGCTTGTGGTTCTTATTCAGCTTTCCTGCTACTCTATCAAGCTGAAAATGGGACACAAAACATCCTTCCAAAAGATGACGTCCCATCTTCTAAGTATGCTATTTTGACTGAAGCAGAAAGAACTTGGTATTTTCTCAAAAAAATATTCAGTAATAGAAATTCCCCTTAAGCACTACATTTAAAAATAGTAAATGCATTTGCAAATGTTTTACTAATGTATGCAAATTGCTCTGACATTAGTAAATGCCTTAATTTTTTTCAAGCTAGTTTAAAAAAATTTATTCCCACTGTACTTTGAAGTGCTTGATGGGCTCAGAGTTGACCCAGTTTTCTCAGATGGCTGATGTTCTGTTACTTCTTTGGAAATCTATATTCCTTCTCACCTATTACAGCATAAGAACTGGTTATTACTTTTAAATAATTAGCCTGTTCTCTCTTAGGTAAGCTCCATTAGAACCACTGGCATGTGTGATGACTTTGAAATATAATCAATGAAATTCAAAGAATAATTTGTTTTTGATCAAGAGGATCTTGGAATAATTTGCTCCAGATCAAGAAACCCCATCTAACAATACAGATCCTCACCTACTCTGCAACTCATCATCTTAGAGTTGCCTGGCATGTTGATACTTGGGGTCACATAGCCAAAATGTATCAGACATAGGTCTTGAACCTAACTGTTTTCCATCTATGATACCACATTGCCTCCCTTTTTGCACATAGAGGCAGAATAAAATTAAAATTATATACATAGTTTGAAAAAAATATTATTCTAACAAAGTTTATGATACGTAGCCCTGACAACCAATTTCCTATCAGATAGAAACTAAAATATGTTAATAACTTTTATCTATATTACTGTGACTATTAACATTTGAATGATTATAATTTGATTCTGTTTACTTGGTAATCTGAAATTTATCTTGTCCTCTCAGTGGCAGTTGTAAAAACTGCTGTTCAGAGTCCTCTGCCGATGACTTGCATTATTTCCATAACTCCTGAAGAAAGCCAACTCTTCTCCATAAAAATCTTACCTAAATTATCTTGCTGTCTTGATCAAGGGAGAGACAAGGATGTTTGATATGTCTGGTCAATGTCTCAGGAAAGAATTGGTAAGACTGACAACTTGGATAGAGAGCATAGTGACAAGATTATCATCTAAATACTCTAAGACCTATTAAATACTTCATTTGTATGATGTATTTATGGGCATTTTCTTTAATAGCACAGTGTACTGTTGATGGTCTTTGCTGGGGTGGGGAGCTACTTTCATCAATAAATGAAGATGAACCTACGGTGATATAAACATCCCACTCAGAAAACACAGTTGATCTCTACTGAACCTTGTATGGTATCCTCTATCTTTGTTGTGACTCAGTCAATGGTTATAAGCTGTGAGCCCAGATGCATAATGGGTTTAGAAGGACTTTCCTTGGCATCTGAAAGCAAATTTGTATTGATATGGTAACAACTACATGTTGTAGTAAAATAAACACTGAACTTGGAGTCTCTGCCACTTACAAGTTATATAATTTTGGGAAAACCATTTAATCCCTCTGGGCTTTAGTTTCCTCATTTGTAAAATGAGGGGGTTGGAATTGACACTTCTAAGGCCCCTTCTAATTCTATGCCTATTGTGACTACATATTAACTCAAAAAGACTCATGAGCTTCATTCACGTTTCTAGCCAACTGTGAGCTCCATTAGTGGCCAATTTATGCTTTTTCCTTCCAAAGTTCAGATTTGTAGTTGTAAGAGATTATGGAAAAGCTTTCTAGACACTGGTATGCAGTAAGGAAGGGTGGCAGAGCCTAGATCACTGCATGTACTGTCAATGACAATTTTAGGAATTTCATTTCCCCTAAAGGATTGACAGCACTTTGAAACAATCATCATCCTTCTAATTGGTGAGCTGTTACACACACCAGTGGGGTAACTCTTAGCAAATCATCTTTCTATCATTGCAAGTCTAAGTAGACTTTTTTGCCTCTTTCAAAGTGTTCAACAATGGAGAAAGGAAAAACTCATGACCAAACAAGAGAGAGAGACAGAGACAGAGATAGGGAGGAAGCATTATAAAATATAAGATAGATAATTTTGATTATATTAAATTAAAAAGTTTTTGCACAAACAAAATCAACGCAACTAAGACAAGAAGGAAAGTAGGAAGCTGAGAAACAATCTTTACACCAAGTGTCTCTGATAAAGGCCTCACTTCTCAAATATATAGAGAACTGAGTCAAATTTATAAAAATACAAGGCCCCAAATGATAAATGTTCAAAGGATATGAAAAGGCAGTTTTTAGATGAAGAAATAAAAGCTATCTATAGGTATATGAAGGAGTGCTGTAAGTCATTCTTAATTAGAGAAATGCAAATTAAAACAACCCTGAGATACCACCTCACACCTATCAGATTAGCTAATATGAAAAAAAAAGGAAAATTATAAATGTTGAAGAGGATGTGGGGAAATTGGGACATTAATGCACTCTTGGTGAAGCTGTAAACTGATCCAAACAATCTGGAGAGCAATTTGGAACTATTCCCAAAGGCTATCAAACTGTGCATACCCTTGGATCCAGCGATACTACTACTAGGTCTATATCCCAAAGAGATCAAAACAAAGAGAAAAGGACCCACATGTGCCTACATGTACAAAAATATTTATAGTAACTCTTCTTTTTGTGATAAAATATTGGGGATTGAGGGGATGCCCATCCATTGGGGAGTGGCTAAACAAGCTGTGTATATGAATGTGATGGAATACTATTGTGCAATAAGAAATGATGAATGGGCAGATTTCAGAAAACCTGGAAAGACTTGTGTGAACTGATGCATGGTGAAATGAGCTGAATTAGGAAAAAATTGTACACAGTATCAATAAACATTGTGTGATGATCAACTCTAAATGACTCAGCTCTTCTCAGCAACACAATGATTCAGGACAAGTATGAAGAACTCATGAAGGAAAATGCTATCCACAGCCAGATAAAAACCTGATGAACTGTGAATGCAAATAGAAGCATACTTTTTCACCTACTTTATTTTTTTCATGTTTTTTTTCCTTTTGATCTATTTCTTGGAATAACAAAGAGTCACAACTGTGACTAATATGGAAATATGTTTTACATGATAGCACAAGTATAACCTGTATCAAATTGCCTACCATTTTAAGAAGAGGGAAGGAGAGGAAGGGAGGCTGGGAGAAAAACTTGGAACTCAAAATTTGGTAAAAATGAATGCTAAAAATTGTCTTGATGTGTAATTGAGAAAAAATAAAATACTATTTTTTAAAAAGACTCAACAGTGTGAGGAGCTGTACTGGGGCATATTGGAGGCTAGTTGGCTTCATGGTGGTGATGGGGATAATGCACGGCTCCTTTGTCTAAGGTTATATAGTTTGCACTGACTATTCAGTTTCTGGACTATGGCAGTTATTAGAAAATGTTTCCTTACGTTGTGCTGAAATCTGCCTCTGGTAAGAACTGCTCCTAGTTCAATCCTACAAGCCAAGCAGAACGGGCCTAATTCCACCTCTACCCCTTAACCATCTGAAGACAACAACCATGCTGCTCTTTTTAACAGACCTTCAGCTGGCAAGATCACTCCGTGAGTCGATTAATGTTGCTATGACAGGAATACCAAAAAGAAGTAAGGCTATCCCTTCTTTGGAGGAACTCACAGTCTGCTGGGGAATGACAAAATGCAAACAACTATGTCCAAATAAGCTTTGTAAAGGATCATTTGGAAATAATCAACAGAGGAAAGGCCCTGGGATTTAGGGGGATTGGGAATGACTCCCTGGGAATCTAGCTTGGGCTTGAAGAAAGCCAGGGAAGCCACAAGGCAGAGATGAGATCACCAGTCTTTTTGCCATTCTGGCCACTTTCCTTGAGACTTGCTCAAGTTTTTGAATATATTTGCTAAGATTTGCCTTGTAGAACTGAGCACAATTCTCTAGATATGGTCTGACTGGAACAGAGTTCAACAGTACTGTGAGCTTCCTCCTTGGGTCTCTACGTCTCTGTCAATGCAGTCTAAGATTGTATTGGCCTTCTTGGCTAGCATGTTGTACTGTTGACAGATGTTGAACTTCCAGTCTGCTAAAACTCCCAAATCATTTGCAGTCACCTGCCTAGACACATTTGCTCATCCTGTATTGTAAAGTTAATATTTTGAGCCCAAGAACAAGACTTTATATTTATCCCAATTAAATGTAATTTTATTAGAACTAGCCCATAGTCTTGCTTGGTTGGATGCTGACTTGTCCTCAATTTTATGCCATCTGCACATTTGCTAGACATTCTACCTTGCCTTTGATAGAGTCTAAGACATTAATGCAAATATTGAATAGTTCAGGGACAGTTTACTATATACTTATCTCCAAGTTAACACTGACTTTTGTTGTGGTTCGGTAATTTCAATCATGTCTGACTCTTTGTGACCCCATTTGAGATTTTCTTGGAACAGATACAAAATTGTTTATCATTTCCTTCTCCAGCTCATTTTACAGATGAGGAAACAAGGTTTAAGTATCTTGCCCAGAGTCACACAGCTAGGTTGGATTTGAACTCAGATCTTCCTGACTCCAGGGCCAGTATTCTATCCGCTACATCTGCCCTAACACTGACTGCTCTTTGGGAAAAATAAACCAAAACAAATCCCTCCCTAGTCTTTGGGTCTAGTCATTCAAACAGTTCTGAACCTGTTGAGTCATATTGACCTAGTTTTAAAATGAAATAATATCTATATTTTTGGTAATTTTATTTATTTTCTTAAATATTTCTGTATGTAGGGTGAATTTTACTGTAAGGTGGATTTTAGTGTGTATAATGTGGATTTTGTTATTATTTCTCAGAGTACAGATTCCCAGGATCCATAGCCACAATAACCAACAGTTATCAAGTATTAGATATTGCCAAGCCTAGAGGCCTGTATTGGGCTACCCGAGTCTTTCTTACCTGTCCCAGGTCTTCGGTTGGCCAAACCGGATAAACGTATGAGAGAAAGGACGTTCCAGAGTCAAACAGGGGTTGAGCTTTATTTCAGGGTCCGGGTTACAAATGCAGGGGGGTCTTCCTTAGGAGGAAGAGGGGGAGATTTCCTAAGGAGGCTAAGCTTAAGGGATTGGAAGTAGAAGTACAAGCGGGGAGAGAGGGGGAGGGGAGAGAGGAAAGAAAAGAAGCGGAGCCCTACTTTTCTCTTTGGCTCCACACGTGCTAAGAGAGCTTTTAGGCTTCCTCAATCCTACTTAATCTTCAGCCACACAGTTTGCATCTCAATACCGTGCTGTTAGGTAACTAGGTGTGCTCCAATCCGGGACGACCTCGAGGGCAGGGAGACTCCACCCATCAGGTATCTCCGGGGGAGAGGCGGAAATACCCGAGCTAGCCGAGCTAGCTCGGTCTGACCTTCTCGAACCCCCGCTGTTCATGGAGGGCCTCGTAAGACTCTAAGATTTAGAAGTCCCACTTTTACCTGCCTGAGACTGTCCACACGGAATTGAGCTTCCAGTCCCAACAAGATATGAGTTCCCACAGTTATGGTTCAAAACATCTCCACCATCCTTGTGCATTGTTATATAATGGTAAATAATATGAACATCCACTGTGGCTGTGCAGTGAGATACAGGGATGGGGTGATGTATACTTGCGAGGCCATTGCTGGCAATTGGCCTTCTTTGTCTGTTGGTCTATAAAACAGGTGGTCATTAGACAGTGAATGGGAAACTCTTAGGATTGAATGCACAAATGCTGTGTGTGCCTCAACTGGCCCCCATTGAGGCTTGGGGGGAACCCTTGGGGTTGAATGTACAAGCTGGAATGCTGTGTATGCCTTGATTGGCCTCCGTCAAGACTTGAGGGGAATCTGAGTTTGACTCAACTGGCCCCCACTGAGGCTTGAGGGGATTTAGGGAAAGCACAAGTTGTGCCTGTCTTGATTGACCCCATGGAGAAGTAGGGCAGTTGCTCCCCCTTCTCACCCGCCCCTGCAAGAAGGGTGATTAGAGAATGTTGCAGGAGTTTGTGCTCCCATTATCAGCAATCCTCCTCTGAGAAAGCTAGACTAGAATAAAGTAAGATTATTAATCCCTTTTTAGTGTATTTCCTGTCTGACCAAATCAAGAGCAAACCTGTGCTAGAAGCCCTCAAGTGTGCTGTGCTTTATCTGTCTTACAATTTCTCAATCACATGTACTGTTTGTTTTTAGAGGGGGGGAAGGCAAGGCAATTGGGGTTAAGTGACTTGCCCAAGGCCACATAGCTAGTAAGGGTCAAGTGTCGAATGTCTGAGGTTGGATTTGAACTCTGGTCATCCTGATTCCAGGGCCAGTTCTATTCACTGCACCACCTAGCTGCCCCCTTCTCAATTACTTTTAAATCTAGTTTAATTCAACTAGGCATGTTGAATTACCACATAGAGTGACAATGCATGGGCTCCTGAAAGATAATCCTCTCATTTTGCAGTCATTCAGTCAGGGTGTCTAGAAGGAGCCTTACTAACCATCAGACTTGCTGCTGGCCTTCATCAGGCTTTGGAAGGTGTCCTCCTGCTGGAGTCTGACTTTCCTTCTCTCTGAAGCCAGATCATGCTCCACTTGATCGTGTTCTGTGAGAATGGTGACCGGCTTTAAACAAACCTACAAAACCAAAATGGGGAGCCTCAGTGGTTTAGCCACAAGTGATTTCAAAGGATGGTCGAAGCACTTTCCAGAATGTGTTTCTCCCAGTATGAGGAAAAGACGCCAATTTAATTGTCTTAGGCTGAAAAGCGTTTTGTTTTCTGTTTTCAAATTGCGTAAGTCTGTGTTGATTTTTAAATGAAAGGAGACAAAGAGAAAGGAAAAGGGAAAGGAAAGACCTCCCCCCTCTCACCTCCATTCCTGTCCCCCATGCTCTCTCTCCTCAGCTCTGCCTCTTAACATCCCTCCTCTTGGAAGCTCAGCGCAAGGGCTGCTGCCTTCTATGAGAGACCTGTTCTGCTCCTTCCAGGTGTTTGTGCTGCCTCCCTCCTCTCCATAAAATGTACTTTGTATTTATTTTCCTGTGTATGCTTACCCCCCCCCCCCACTTCCTGAGGGAAGGCATTACTTTCATTTCCGCCTCTGCGGTTCACATTTACATGGTGCTTCATGAGTCCCTTTTTTTTCATCTTCTGAAGTTCAATCTATCAAAACTCCTATCACATAGCAAACTGGCAGAATTTTGTTATGAAAAGTGTTTCAAATTAAACTGAACATGCATTTTATTAAGCACTAACTACATGCTAGGCACAGGGGGAAGCACTAGGAATAAAGTGCTGGATTGGGAGTCAGAAAGACAGGTGTTCAAATCCTCCTACTTACCAGAGTGACTGTGGACAAGCCATTTGATTTCTCTCATTCTGGGTTTATTCTGTAAAATGGAGATTGTAATAACACAGTAACACTAGCAACATCTCCCTTAGGGTCGTTAGGATCAAATGACACAATGGATGTATTTTTCAAACCTCAAGTGCCATGTGAGCTACAGAGATCAAAATGAAAATGTCTCCTTCAAGGAGCTTACATTTTGCTTTGGGGAAATAACATGTACATGGATAAATAAATTCAAAAAATTTTGGGGGAGGAATCTTGGGTAAAATATGGTACCTGAACTGATTTTTGAAGGGAGCCAGAGACTCTAAGAGGTGTAATGGGGAGCATTCTGGGCATGACGAATACTATATGCAGCAGAACGGAGGTGGGGGAATGGGATCTCATTGCTAGCTCTTTCATCTATGTAGATAGAAATAATTTGAAAATACTAAGTAAACTGTTCTAAGCATAAGCAATTAAATTAGCAATTACACTGAAAACTTTTCCTTTTTTTACTATTTTTAAAGAAATTTGAAAGATTTTTAAAAGAATTCTTAAAGGCATTTTAGAGATTTAAAAGAAATTGTAAAGATTTTTAAAGAAATTTTCAGGGAACTGGAATGTCTTAGAAGTAGATGCTGAGCTAGGAATTAACATATAAATGCACCAATGGGGTGAGGAGGCTTTCCAACAGAGGACAGCATATTTGGATGGCACAAAATAAATGCATCCAGAGTAGAATTGTCATGGTCAAAATATTCCTATTTTTTAATAGGCAAACAAAAATAATGACACTGTTGTACACTGTGTAGATCTGAAGAAAAAAAAAGTCATGTTAAATGATACCTGGCCGTTGGAAGGGTGTAGAGCTTTAGTGCCATGCTCCCCAGCCTGAGGGCTGCCTGATGGAGCTGGGTCTAGTTAATCATTGCCAATTTCACCTACTATAATGTTGGACAGAAAACAGTAGCTACTCTGGGTCATGAAGGGCTCTAAGATCAGACCAGGTCATTGATCTTTCACTTAGAGTCTCAATGTTATATGAATGAATGGGAATTATGCCAAGGGGAAAATAAAGTTAGGCTCTAAGTGTTTTAAGATAAGGAGCTAGCTGAACCAAAGAATTGTGGCAACATCCCAAGTCACTAGGCTTCTAAGAGGAGGTCTTCAAAAGCAATTTGGGGGGTTAAGTCTGGATGGGATTTAAGCATTCCAACTGAACATACCTCCATTCTGTGGAATTTTAGGGAGGGGGAAGTAAGGGGAAGAGGTTGATGGTGGGTGGGGCTGCTTATCCTTGGATTCTGGAGTACAAGGGGTGGGGTGTCTGGACACCATTTCTTGCTTTCCTCACTGACTTCCTGTCATGTAGTTCCAAGGCAAAGGGGACTTTAAATCCAGAGATGTTCTCTGATAAACTCAAGATTTAAACATAAAACAAAACTCAGTCAAAAAACCAATGATTCCATTCTCAAGTGAATCCCAGTGAATATCAATGATCTGGCAACTTAAATCAGATGCCACTGGGGCATTTGGACAGTTCCATCAACTTGTATGTATCTAATATGTCCCTAGTTATTGACATGTCTCCTCATTAGACTATAAATTCTTTTTGAGGGCAGAATATGCAAACTGAGGGAAGACACTGTTTTTGCCTTTCTTTGTATTTCCAATGTTAAGCACTGCACTTGGCATACAGTAGGTAACCTAATAATGCTTATTGATGGACTGACTCATCTTTGATACTGGCTAGAAAATATGAGTTAATATTGGTAAAATGCTTAGGCCCAGTACCTTGCACATAGTAGGCACTTTCCCTCTCTCCCCAATAGCTGGTATTTTTAAGGCACTTTAAGGTTTGCTGAATGCTACATACACACCTTTCATATGTGTGTGTGTGTGTGTGTGTGTGTGTGTATGCACACACACACAACTTCATTTGCTATTTATAGCAACCCCTTGAGGTAGATACTACAGATATGATTATCCCCATTTTACAGTTGAGGAAACTGGTCTTATGGTTTGCCCAAAGTCACAAAGGTACTAAGTACCACAGCTGAATTTGGGCCCAGGTATTCTGAATTCGAAGGCCAGGCTCTTTTGCTAGCCCTGAATACTCTCAGTGGTACCTTGCTATGACTGACATTTGTCTGACCTGCTCTGGGGTTAGCGCATCAGACTAGAAGACCTATATGAGTGAGACTGTAATTACTGGCCAGTACCATAAAGATGGCGCCTTTTCCCATTTTCATATTTAAAGAGATGGACACAGATGAAGACAGAAGACAGGTTTCAAAGAAGGAAGGTATAAATCATTAGGGACCTGAGGATAAAACAGAAGATAAAGTACCAGGGAGCTTCAAAGAGAGGTAGGAAAAAGGGAAACTTTACAGGATAAGATTTAAATAGGAAATAGAAAAAAAATTAACACTTTTAAAAGGCAGTATTTAAGTGGCTTTACCGTATGACTATATCCCACCTGACCATAAAAATGGAAAGCCAAGGAAGTAGAAATTTGTATCCCCAGAAGCCAAAAGATGAGGCTCCCTCCTGAGCAGCACGATGCCAACCACCCGGCTCTCCTGCAGCAAAGGCACATTAGGTCCATGTGCTTCTTTTATGGGAATATTTACTGTACATGCCTAGGAGCTTATTTTTAAACTTCAGTAACTCAGCAACTTGGACTGTTTTTTTTTCTTAAGGTATCAAAAATGATTGGACCATGACATGAAACTGCTTACTAAACTGCTCTTACTTTTTAAAAAAGAGTCAGTTTTGAGTTATAGAGACACGAGAAATGACCAAACCAGTAAGCAATATTTTTGAAAGCCTAGTATGACCTTCGGATCCTTAAAATACAAGGCTTTTTTTCCTGCCTCTTCCACAAACTGCCAAGTGCTATTTTTTTGTCTGACTAAAGAGATGCTACTGGCTAAGAATCATTTCAGAATAACTTCCAAGAAAAATTGCCAAATAATGAAGATACATATCTTAGTAGGATGCTGATAGACTAATAATACCAATTCAGTTTGTGAATATGTCTTTGAGTTACATGCTAGATTTTTCTTGAGTGAGATAATTTACCTTTTCTCCTCCAACTGGTCTAGCCACAAACGTAGAAAATGCCACACTAATGAGTTTCTGAATTCTGGTAACTGTGTCTTGCACTATGACTTTAATGCCGATCTAAAATGAAAAGAAAGAGAGCTTTAGTGCCTATCGATCAATCAATAAACATTTATTAAGCACTGACTATATTCAGTATTAGACTGAAGCATTCAAAAAACAAACCAGCCATTCTTCTCAGCTTCATCTTCTAAAATGTCCTGCGCATAGTTCACCCTGATGAATATGCAAAGTTACTTCTCTAAATCACTTGTAGGCTGCTTCTCTTGCTTTACCTTGTGAGGCACTGGAAGCAGAAGGGCAAGACACTTCCCAGGGAGCTATGGCATACAGGGATGGAATCTTTCTGGGTCTGAAGGATGGAGAAACTTAACCCCTCAGGCATAAACTGGACAAAGGTGAGGGCAGAAACATGGCTGGGTTCTAGTTAACAGGAATTGCCCTCTTCGCAACCCTGGATGCCCAACCTTACATGTCTGCAGAATTGTGGGAGAACAGGGCTCACTGTTGAGTGAATGTTCATTTTCATTAGCTACAAATGATGGACATTCATTTTGCATCATCATCATCATACGCCAAACCAATCAGCAATCTAGTCTTTTCAAGTCATTGGACTCATTAATACTAATTATACTCTAAAACCTTTGATTAATAAAAATCCAACTAACCAGAACCCCCAATCAACCAGAAATCTGTTATGTTGCAATCATCTATCTTTCATACACCAAGAAGTAAAAGAAATACACACACACAGAGTAAAGTACCCCAGTTGAGAAATAGCTAGACCAAGGTCGTGGTGAAGTTGCATTGATCTCGCTGCGCCCTCTCACCTCATTTCCAAATCTGTGTGTCAATTTACCTTGGAACAGAACTAAGCTAGTGAGCCATTTGAGAGCTATTTACAACTACATAAAATCAGAAAATAAGATGAACAGGAATTTATCTAAAAACAGGTGGGACGTGATAGCACAAGCCTCTAATCTCTGTTACTGGGGGCCAGGTGCTGAAGCTAGTGGATCTCTCGAAATCAGGAGTACTGATTGAGAGGGGGCTAAAGTCGATCGATGAGTTTGCACCAAGTCCAGCACCAATTTTGTGAGAAACACAGGGCTAACAGAATGTCCAAGGAAGGCAAGTCAAACCAGGTCAGAAATGGTCTGGTTAAAGCTCTCATGCTGATCCATAGTGGGATCAGGCCTGTGAATGCTGATGAACTTCCAGTATGGGTGAGTCTCAAAAAACCTCATTAATTAAATTTAAAAACAAATCCCCAGTGGCATTAGGGAAAAGGTCAAGATCCTCACTTCCCTGACTTTCCTCTCAAATGGCTAACTAGTCTAGTCTTATTCTAAGGTCAATTGACACACTAATATAAATTGATGGCAACAATGGAAACTAGGTGAGAGGGCATAGTTAGATCAATGCAAATCCACCACGACCTCCATCTGGCTATTTCTCAACTGGTTCCTGCAAGGCTTATGGGCCCAAAGGGTGAAGGAGGCACCAAAGGTTGCCCAAAATATCACAAATAATGGGGCCACATCAGCATACCCAGGACAAAGAGGCATTGCCCAATCGTAGAGAGAGAACTGATCTTGGAGTTAGGAAGATGGGGATTCAGGTCATACTGACATATACAGGTTGTATAACTTATGTAACTTTGCAGAAATGTTGCCAATTTATCTTTGTTAGTGGAGGTAGTTCCCTACACCAATGAAATGACAGGTATCAAAAATCATCAACTAGGGCTATTTTAAAAAGAACTGTCAGAAGCTTTGAATGCTCAATAGAATATTGCAGTTGCAATGTCCAGTAAAACTAAACCCTCTACCGCCACAGAAAAACCCTTTGAATAATTACTTTCCAGAGATTCAAGGGCTTCTGGTTTGCATAAGGAAAGTAAGAAAGGAAAGGAAGAGCAAGTTCGAGTTAAACTAAGGAAGGCAGAGAACAAGATCCTCCTGCTTTCTAGGAAGCCCAGGAAAGAAGGGAGAGTCCCTCTACCCTCTGTGTATATCTTTCTTTTTACTTCTTGGTATATGAAAGACGGAGGATTTCAACATAAAATGAAGATGATCTGGTTCATTAGTATCCATGAGATTGCCCATCCATGAGTGAAGGTTTATCTTCTGGTTTTCTAAGCATTAGTATTAGATGTATTATAATAAAGATATATGATCCTATTAATGCTTCCTCTTCATTGTGGTAAGATGAAAAGAACCTGGCTAGAGTGAAACAATAGAACTTTTAAAAAACGTAAGTAGTATTTTATTTTCCCCAATTACCTGGAAAGACAATTTTCAACATTCATTTTTTATAAAATTTTGAGTTTCAAATTCTTTTCCCCCATCCCTAAGATGGCAAGCAATCTGATATAGGTTTTGTATATATATATATAACTATGTTTAACATATTTCTACATTAGTCATGCTGTAAAAGAAGAAACAAAACAAAAAGGAGAAAAACAAAGAAAGTGAAAATAGTATGCTTCAATCTGCATTCAGACTTCATCTGCTTTTCTCTCGAAGTGAGTCCTTTGGAATTGTCTTGATCAGATAACAGAACTTCTTACCTCCATGCTGGTTTTGAATGCTCTGATGACTTTAGCCTTGATATTGATGATCTGTCCAACCCTAGTGAGGAAAAGCCAAACTTCAGTTGTCTAGGTATGGTTAACGTCAGATCTGAAGTTTATACACATCCAGCAAAGAGTTTGGGGGCTACATAGCAGCTCCATTATGAATGGCGAGATCCTAGCCCATGTAAGATAAATAAAGATCAACAGCAAGAGAAAAAAAAGCCCTAATTCCACCATAACACACCCCTCCTCCTAACCCGAAGCATCCCAAGCCATCTTCTAGAATGCTACCTCAGCCTCAGGAGGAAGGCTGTGGAGAGCTACTGAGTATAAAATTAGCTCAAAAATATCTCTTATGTTTTGACGATTTGCTGACTGAGGTACTGGAGTCTGGTTTGTGCTACTGTTGTCTGTCCTTCATCCTTGAAGAGCCTCAGTGGCACCACTCAGGTTACATGCTGGCTCATGCCTGAATTGGATTTAAGTGAGGTAGACCTGTGCAGTCACCAGGCTCACTCTCTCCTCTACAGGCATCAAAGTCCAGTGGCAAGACAAAAGTTAAAAGGCTGGTCTTGCCTTTATAAATTAAGGTCTTTCCCAGGCCTCCTTTTTTTCTCACTTCTTTTGTTTATCCTATAAGATTTAATTGAATTCAGTTCAACAAGCATTTATTTAGCATCTACTATGTCCGGACACAATGCAAAGCACTAGGGAGAAATAAACAAATTCAACAATTTCTTCCCTCAAGGAGCTTATATGGTGAAATGAGATTTTTAAAACTCTATATAATTAAGAGGGCAGGAAAGTATTTTTACAACCAGTGTCTCTGATAAAGGCCTCATTTCTAAAATATATAGGGAACTGAGTCAAATGTATAGGAATACAAGTCACTCCCCAATTGATAAATGGTCCAAGGATATAAACAGGCAGTTTTCAGAGGGAGAAATTAAAGATATCTATAGTCATATGAAAAAATGTTCTAAATCACTATTGATTAGAGAAATACAAATCAAAACAGATCTTAGGTACCACATCATACCTATCAGGTTGGCTAACATGAAAAACTGGAAAATGATAAGTGTTGGAGAGGATGTGGGCCAATTGGGACATTGTTGATGGAATTGTGAACTGATCCAACCATTCTAGAGAGCAAGCAGGAACTATGCCCAAAGGGCTACAAAAATGTGCATGCCCTTTGACTCAGCAATACCAGTTCTAGGGCTGTATCCCAAAGACATAATAAAAATGGAAAAAGGACTCCCATGTACAAAAATATTTATAACAGCTCTTTTTGTTGTGGCCAAGAACTGGAAATTGAGGGGATGCTGCCTGAGGAATTAACACAGATTAACAGACAGAACATCACCACAAGCAAATTCCCCTAGCTCACTCAGGCTTGCTTCTCTCAGCTCTGCTTCTCTCTCTACTCTTTCCCTCCAAGCAATACAAGATATATGCTGTTTCCAGTCAAAGACTTGATTCAATCAAAGTCAAGACTCACTGAAAGGCACTTGATTGGCTAAAACTCAACCCAGAAGAATAGCAAAAAATCCTATTTTATTTGGCATTACAGATGCCTATCAAGTGGGGAATGGCTGGACAAGTTGTGGTATATGAATGAAATGGAAAACTATTGTGCTATAAGAAATGATGAGCAGGTGGGCTTCAGAGAAACCTGGAAAGACTTATATGAACTGATGCGGAGTGAAGTGAGCAGAACTGGGAAAACATTGTACACAGTAACAGCCACAGTGTGCAATGACTGACTTTAATAGACAGCTCTTCTCAGCAATGCAAGGGTCTAAGACAACTCCAAAAGACTCATCATGGACAGTGCCATCCACACCCAGAGAAGAAATATGGAACCTGAACGCAGATCAAAGCAGACTATTTAGCTTTCTTTGTTTTGTTTCATTTTTCCTTTCTCGTTCCTCCCACTCTTGTATACAACATGAGTAATGTGAAAATATGTTTAAGAAGAATATATATGTGCAGCCTATATCACATGGCACATGGTCTTGGGGAGGGAGGCAAAGAATATTTAAAACTTACGGAAGTGAATGTTGAAAACTGAAAACAAAAAAAAAACTCCATATAGAAAGTGTTTTTCTCTTTCATATCTCTCCCTTTATTTTTTCTTTTTCCTCACTCACTGTCTCCTGCTATGTCACTCTCTATCTCAGCCTGTATCATCAACCTCTGACCTTCATTGAATAAACCATGTATTCCTGAGGGTGTGTTAGAAGACTAGGGCAGAGGAGAAGGCCTAGGGCAGGACAGTGTTGAGCTAATTAGGGAGGAGAGTACACACACACACACAGAAGGGGCAGATCATTTTCACTTTGATAAACTTTGGTTCTAAAACTCAGGAATCTAGGTAGTGGAAGGTGGAAGTTTTCTAGCCATGAGAGGGGGAAGAATCAGTTGATCAGAGCCTCTACCTTAAAATGTGACACAGGTTCAGGCCCTCAAGGAGGTTATGCTCTCACAAGCAAATGAGAATAAGATAACAAGATTTTATTTAAAAACAAAATTATAAAAATAAATCCTAGGGCGAATGTATATTTGCTTAGTATTTCTAGGACATGTAATTTCTTCAAGATGATGGCTCTTTCCACAAAAACAGATTGCAGTTCTTTTAGTAAATTGTCTTCAAGAGCTTCTTTGACTGATAATTTACTACCTGTAACTAAATTAGTCATGAACTTCTTCAGAATTACCTTGACTGATTGTTCAGTCCTTAACATCTTTCTATCTGGGTAAGACCTGCCAGAGTTTATCCTCTCCTGGAATTTTCTTTAATAAGTAAAGGTCATATCCATACCAGCATGAGCCACCAGTATGACACTTTTGTGGAGGATATTCAACCATCCATCCATCCATCCAAAAGTCAGATAAGCATAGGAACCCTGAGAATGGCCACACTTCCCAGACCATCAAGCCTTCTTCCAGCCTAGGCCTCATGGTCATTAATTGGGAAAGCAACTCCAGTGGAGAAGGCTCCAGCCATCCCCACCAACTGTCAACCAATTGCCACACAGAGCAGATGGGCTCTCTTAGCTGAAGCAGCAAGGCATTCTGAGGGAGAGTCAGGAGGCATAAAGTGCTGGGCAGGGCAGGCTACCATCACCACTTTGACTACCATCTCCTCTTAGACCTTAAGAGAGAGAGCCTTGGGAATCTAAGAGCCTTGGGAACAGTAAAGCTTCTAGCCAGTGTCCTCAGCCATCATCTTGACAAGCAAGTCCTGTGGAGATGTTGCCTGGTGACTGCCCCTGCAGGGACCGTAGCCACAGCTACCAAAGACTTAGCAAGGAAAGTGCTTGCCACCAAAGTCTCTGGCTTTGACAAATGTTTCTACATCAGAAACTAATATCAGTTTATCAATGGTAATAAGATTAAAGAAGAGACCTTCATATCTGCTTTGTGACTGCACCCTAAGGACCATGGGACTTTTCCATCTGACTTACAGCTAAAACCTATATTTATTGTCTCGCCAATAGAATGTGAGCTCCCTGCAAGCAGGTGCTATCTTTTCTATTTGTATCTTCAGCACTCAGCATAGTACACACTAAGGGCTTAAAAAATGCCTCATTCATTCATTCCCCTATATACTTTCAGTAGTTATGATACTTACTAAATAAAATTTTATATTTTCTTTTCTTAATTTAAGAGACTAGTGAGTTGAACATTTTACTTTTCTCTGAGGAAAATAAAAGCCAAATTAAGCTATTTTTTGTAAATGGCACTAGATTGATTTTTTTCCCATAGGTCAGTGGCCTTTCATGGAACACAGATTCCTCACCCTTGCTTTAAATAGCCCCAGAGGAATTCTGCAACACATACATGAAATGTCACAAAATGGCAAAAACAGAGATCACTAATGAGGTTATGACTGGAGTGAAAATAACAGAATTTAGAAATGAAAAAGATACAAAATAATCTACGGCATCCCCTCAGTAAGGTATATGGCACCCATTTTAAAACTCCTTACTTGCAAACAGGTACATTTCTCATGGAAAAAGAAAAATGTCTGGGCGTGTGAAAGAGGCAGCACAGACCCTCAAAAATAGAAACAAACCATTTAACGCAGCCTCAGAAATTCTGTGTCACTATAATATCATTAATGACTCAAGGAAACACAACGTGAACCCTCTGTTGCATCACTCATTGCTTGTAATTTCACGCTACTGCACACAGGAAAATTCTATTTAGAAGTGAAGGGGTTAAAAATCAATTACTATCTTAATCTGGAAGTCTGTCAGTCCTACTTTGGGATTGGTTCTGTCCTTGGGTGGTTTTATGTCACTTATGTGAGTATAGAAAGGGTTAAGCAACAGTTTCCATAGCAAAGATGGACTTGTTCTTCAGATGCAGAAGAAGTTAGTAAATTTCTCACTGTCCTCTTGGGTGGTCCAACCCTAGTGACAGGCCATTCTTACAGAGAGACCTGGTCCTGATACCATTCTGCTTAAATCTCCACAGTCTGCCTCTCCAGGGTTGTTGGGAGGATTAAATGAGGTCATATCTGTAAAGTGCTTTCTTAACGCTAGGTTATTTTTGTTATTATTATCATCACCATCGTCATCACTGTTCTCAAGTTCAAATTCCTCTGCTTGGCATCCAAAGCCTTCTACAATGTCATTGCCTCACCTTTCTAGTATTACTTCATATCACTCCCTTCCATGTATTCTAGACTTTGGCAGAACTAGACATGTCTCTGCCCTTGGCATATGCAAAGCACTCTCGTATTTTGGTGCTTTTCTCAAGCTATTCATTGTGTATGAAATGCCCTTAATTTCTCTTTTCTCCTGCAACATTTCCACCCATCTTTAAAGCCCCACTCAAATCCCATTCACTGGGCCAGGAAGGCCCAGCGGATATCTGACAACAGCCTACCTTAGCTTTGTAACTCTCCAAAGCGTTTATTGTGTAATAATGGGCTTTATGGCTATAAATTCCAGTTTATAATTTTATAGATATAATTACAACATAGCATTATAATATAATATATATAACTCATTATTTTATAAAGAACAAAATGGGCAGAACCAAAAGAATATTGTATACAGTAACAGCAAGATTGTTTCAAGAACAACTTTGAGCCATTAAGTCATTTTGACCATTGTAAATACCCAAATTAACGACAAAGGACCTATGAAGGGAAATGCTATCTGCATGCAGAAAGAGAACTGATAAATAGATGTATAGAATGATTTTACACACACACACAAACACACACATACATACACACACGCACATGCACACACATCTCTGTCTAATGTAGCTGTCTCTACGGTTGGGGGGAGGGAAGAAAAAAAGGAAAAAATGTACTTGATAACTTCATTATATATTGAAAAGGAATAACGAGTTGTACCTAACAGATGTGCAGTTTCATAGGCAATCATCTTTTTAAAATTTACTGTTATGGAAATGCTCATTTTATTTCATAAATTAAAAGAAAGTTTTAAAAAATCCCAATATTTTATCTATCCTTACTACATGTTTAACTCCTTGAGGACAGGGACTGTTTCTCACCCAATTTTTGTGTCGTATGTGCAGGCAACGAAGCATTCCGAACACCTGGGCACTTACATGTCTTTGGCATGATAGTAAATCGCAATATTTTTTAAAATGTATCTGGTTACTTTCCATGGTTGCTACATTTTTAACTGTTCTGCTTGACTTTATTTCCCTTCATCTTCTGCCAACTTCACCTTCCTGGGAAAACTCTTCGGGGAAACTCTAGAACCTATAGTTGAGTTAGTAAAGTTAACTAGAATTTAGCAATTGGACAAATATTTAATATATCACTTGTATCTTATGTGCATGCAACAAAGTGGCTCTGAACACAGTAGGCACATAGCACACATCTGTTGAATTATGTTGAATTGTAATATTTTAAAAAATGTATCAGGTTACTTTTCATGTTGACTTATGATGCATAGGTTAAGATAAGCAAAAATGGTCTTTCAGCAGAGTCATGAATTGGGTGAAGCAAAGAATATTTCCACTGAGTAGGTGTTCATAAGATGGTTACCTGCTCATGCTGGACAAGAGAGAATGCTGCAGAGATACAAAAATAAACTGGGGAACTTTCCATGTAGGTGAATCACCTCTGTTACATTGGGCTTGGTCACCATGGCAAGGAAAAACAAGAGTGGAGAGCCTCTAGATAAATAAATACCTTGATTAAGCAAACGAACTTACAATCTATAGCTCACAGCTCTGAAGCTTAATATATAGAACATATAATCACTACCCCATCATAGCAAATTGATTAATACTGATCAGATTAGGAGTCCTAAATGAATCTACTTTCTCAGTATATCTGTTTATCCAACGATATGTACTACTATGTTCATCTTCTGTATGTTACATATTTAATTTTGTTCAACTTTTAATTTTTTAACTAATACCAAATAGCTTTGATGATTACTGTTTTGTAACATGGCTGGTACTACCAGGCCACCTTCCTTCCTACTCTTTTCATGATTTCTCTTGAGATTCTTGACCATTTGTTGCTACAAATGAATTTTTGTATTTTATTTTTCTTGCTCCATAAAATAACTGTGCTATGGCACTTAATAAGTAAATTAATTTAGGTAGTATTGTCTATTGTTGATAAAGAACTGGTCTTGGATCCAGGAAGACCTGAATTTAAGTCTTACTTCTGGCTGTGTGACCCATGGTAAGTTACTTAATCTTTCATTGCCTCCAGGTAACTTCCCAAGATTATACATTACAAGAAAAGGGTGCTGACTTGCATTGGTAGAGGGAGTTTCCTCATCTGGGAATACCTTAAAAGGACAGAGCAGTCTTTTTTACTATATTGGGCTAGCCCAACCATGATCAATCTCTTCAACAATCTGAGTCTGTTTTATTTTTCTGTAAAGGATGTTTTGTAGTTGCATTTATATAGATTCTCTGTGTGCCTTGGTAGGTAAATTCATAAATATTATGTATACTCTGTAGTTTTTTTGAATGGAATTTCTCTTTCTTATTATATACTTGAGGAAACAAGCAGACAGAGGTTAAGTGACTTGCCCAGAGTCACACAGCTAATACGTGTCTAAGGCTGAATTTGAACTCAGGTCTTCATGACTCCAGCCTAGCACTCCATCCATTGTACCAGCTAGCTGCCTGAACAAGGATTTCCTCTACAACATATCTACCAAGTCATCCTCCAACCTTTGCAGGATGAAAGGAACATGCTCTTACCTCTGAGGAAGCCTGGTCTGCTTCTGGATAGCTCTGATTGTTAGGAATTCTTTTTTGTTTTTTACACCAAGTCTAAATCTTGCACTATGATAACTTCCACCTATCACTCTTAGTTCTGCACTTTGTCAAACAGAAAACATCTAATCTCTTTTCTATTGGTCAGGGCCTTCAAATGCTTGAATACACCCACTGAACCTTCCCCCAGCTTTTCTGTACTCCTACTTCCTTCAACCAATCCCTAAAAGATCTCCTGGCTGTTTTCCTCCAGATGCCCTTTAGTTTACCATTGTCTTT
This sequence comes from Notamacropus eugenii, assembly GCF_028372415.1. Classification (NCBI taxonomy): domain Eukaryota; kingdom Metazoa; phylum Chordata; class Mammalia; order Diprotodontia; family Macropodidae; genus Notamacropus; species Notamacropus eugenii. The sequence continues at coordinate 462,266,628 of NC_092875.1, read as the reverse complement.
TCTAAAGCATGATAGGCTAAATGGCATATTTGAAGTATGGTCTGATCATGGCAGAGTACAGCAGAATTACCACTTCCCTGATCTCACTTCTATTTATAATATCATTTATAATCCACTAAAGTGCCCACTGCAATCATGGTCCTACATCTAGCATGATGGATTATGGAGATTGTGTAAAAAATATTCCTATTATAAAAACATATTCAAACATTCCCACCCAATCCTCATCCCCAACCCCATTCCCCAATTCCAAGTAAAAGGCAATTCACAAGGTGGTAAAATCAGTCTAGGAAAATAAAAACCAAAAGCAGCCAACAAAATGGTTCCCTGGAGTCTCAGGAGCTCTCAGATAAAAATTGTTTACATATTCTCCTTGCCCAAAGGGTCCACACCTGGTCCCCAATCAAGCCACCCAGGTTCACTCTGATCATAAATTGGCAACAGCAATTGGTGGTTGGTAGTGCAGTGTTCTACTCAAACCTCCCAAGTTCCACTTGTGTCCTAGCCCACAACATGGTAGATATTTGTCAGGACAATTGCTATCTAGCCATGCCTCTCCCATCTTGGAACTGTGACGTTTTTCTCTTGAAGCCAAGGGGAAAGTTTTGAATGTATCCCTATTCAATTTAATCTTATTCAAACAAGCTCAATGTTCTAGCACATCAAAATATTTTTGGATCTTGACCCTGGCATCTGACTCGTTGGCTATCGCTCCAAGCTTTGTGTCATCTCTAAGTCTGATAAGCACGCTATATCCCCTTATGTCTAGGTCATTGAAAAAATTGTGCAACAGCCCAGATCCCCGGAAAGCTCCTCTAGAGACCTCCTGGCAAGATAATAATCAAACCATTATTGACTACTGTTAAAAAAAAAAGTAGGTGAAAGGCATGCTGTTTGGAAGATAGTTATTGACAATATATTAAAAACAGTTGAATAAATTTATATTAAATATATTAATATCTATTATAAAATGCATATTAACATATTGTAATATATAATATTTTATATATATAAATATAAAAAATTTTAAAGTCTTAAAAGACTTTCTAATTTTTAAAAACTTACTGTTTCTGTATCCCCTTAGAAAGAGTTGAAAGTATCATTTTAATCAGAGCAAAAGGGCCTAAGAGAGAAGAGGTAAATCAGAGACAGCTGACCCAAGAGGAGTTGGCTGAAAACCTTGACTCTGGGTAGCAGCTTTTCAAAAGTGTAGTGGGAAGTAGTTAGTTCTCCATTACTAAAGGTCTTAAAACCAAGTATGTTGGAAAGGGAATTTCTGTTGAGGACTGGATTGGATTAGGGAGGTGACTTCCTGGGTTCTTTCCAATTCCTGAGATTCTGTGAGTCTAACACATGCTTGTGGAAGGGTAGGAGACAAAGGAGTAGGCTGAACTATGTATATATGTATGTTATATATATAATGTATTTAAGTATTTCCATACTGTATTGGAAATCTGCTAAATCAATTCATTTGACTCAACCATCAAACTTTTTGCTATGACTCCTTGGTTTAAAAACTATTATAAAACCCTAAATGAATTTGTTTCTCTAGCACTTAATAAATATTCACTGATTGATTGTTTTAGAGAAGTTGAATGAATACTGAATTTAAAGTCTGAGTTCTTGGGTTCCAATACTTCTTAGTAGCTCTTTAACTTGACTGCAGTCACAAGTTCTTTGAACTTCAGCTTTTCAAAATGGAAAATGAGATGCCTGAGTCAAAGTTGACCTCTGAGGCCCTTTCTCACTTAGAAATTATATGGAAAAAAACCTTTCCATCTCTACTGAGGAAAATTAATATTATGCAGTATCATTTTATTTTTAATATTAATGTATAATATACCCTTTCCTGGAAAATCTCTCCCCCCCACTCCCATCTTTTAGCCTAGCTCAAAAGAGACTCCTCCCAGGCTGAATTGGCTGAGGAATGTCATTACTCCCAGCCCCCAAGGCATCTACCTCCATAAGGACTCTGGCTTTTTGCTTCTGACTTAAGCAGAAGCCAGCTAGAGTTCAGGCACCCACTCTGGTAGGGGGATGATTCTTGTGCCCTTGCCTTTCATCAAAGTTGAAGAGAGTTGGTCTAAAAAAAAAAAAAAAAGGAGGTGGGGAGAAAAAGCCAGCCAAAACCTGACTGAAATGGCTTATTTTTTTCTAATCAAGATGGCTGGAGGCAGCTGTCTTTCATGGAGCAAGTAGTATTCCTTGGGTGTCAGAGAGAAATGGGATGAGCCGCATCTGAAGGCCCAGCTCCCTTTTCAACCCTGGCAGATAGATCCTGAGGATTAGCCCTAGCTCCTAAGGGTGAAGTAATAGCTTCAGAACTGAGAACTATTAGCCCACCTCCTCATTAAAATGTCCACCAATCAGGGTTGCCTTATGTTTGCCTGGGGAGGGCCAAATGATGTCCTGTCAGGCCAATCAGAAGAAAGACACACTTAAGTCTATGAGACCACTGGCCTTTGCTCAGGGTCTTTGGCACAAAACGAGGCTAGCCATGAGATTCTCCCCCCCACCCCCCTCCCTCCAACCAGATTGGAGGCCCCTGTTAATCAAGGCTATCTCAGTAAGAGAATTGCCTCTGTCTGCCTTTTGTTAAATTTCACTACTCAGAGTCTTTAGTGTTTACCCAACAGTTTTATAATGAAATATACAATTAGAGAGGGTTTGCTTATTATCATTAATTATTTTTATTAAAGGAAATCAATCCTGAAGCAGTCAGTTATATACTACCAAAATGTATTCACAAATGCTTGGAGATATTTTTCATCAAAGAAATGTAATTAGGAACTTGGCTTTATATTGCAAGTAAGAACTAAGCTTTTCAGTGGGTACTGAGTTTTTAAAACCGTTTAAATGAAGCCCTGTGTAATTGACTATGCCAATGACTTGACTGCTGCCTTCAGGTGATGAAGGTGAAGCACTACCTGGTAGCATACTTCTGGAATAAATCACTGAAAACCAGGAAGGAGCATTAGCAGCATCACATCATATCCCTTACCTGGCTGTCTCTTCAAACTGTATGTCATCCACGGATGCTGTTACACAGGAGACTCCAGCATGTTTTTCAGCTTCAAATCAACAGACAAAAGAAGAGATTGTCATATCTGATGTATTTCAGCATGAGAAAACAAATAAAAACTAAAATGAATTCATTCTGGCTGGTCGCTTCTCATCAGTCATGATACCTCTTTGGGCACATTTCTGGACTGCCGGCAGCTGTTCTGTTGGTCTGTGAGTTATGTATAGACTGCATGGTACCTCTGCTATTGTGTTGGAAAGTTCTAAATTTATACAAATGCTGGTTTCTGCATTAACACAAGTATACAGCTCATCAACCTGCATAAATGGAAATTTTTATTGTCAGTGCCGATTTTATAAGTTCTATCAACCAACATAAATTCTATCACTTTTGAGAAGCCATTCGGTGTAGTGGGTGCAGAACTGGCTTCAGATCCAGGAAGGCCTGGGTTCAAACCCTGACGCTTATGTATAGTGGCTCATGTGATCCTGGGTGATGCATTCAACCTCTAAGGACTGCAGGCAATTCTCTGAGTATGGATTGCTGAGAAGGTGCAAATCTACACTGGTAGAAACAGCCTCTTTATCTGAGAGTTCCTTGTATCAGTGAAACAAAGAAGTCTACTTCCTGTCAATCACCTTTATTTAATTTCAGGGAAACTACCCTTCCTTGCTTTCTCTAATACCTCCCCCCTTCCTTACCCCTCATCATCATCCAGTAACTTAGTAGACCCTGATCACATAACAATAGAAGACAGTCAACAAACATTTATTAAGAACTGACTGTGCCAGGTGCTATGTTAAGTGCCAGAGATACAAAAGGAGGCAAATACAGTCTCTGCTCTCAAGGAACTGCTTCTCATAGTGGGGCAACATGAAAATAATTGTATATACAAAACATGTATGTCATATATACACACGTATATGTGTATATAAATATATATGTTTCATATACACATTTCTTTAATCACAATGACCTTGTATACTACAGGTGTTATTGTCCTTCTTTATGGATAGGGAAACTGAGGCTCTCAGATGTGCTCATAGTCACACAGCTAGTGTATGTTGAAGGTGAGATGTAAACTAATCAAGTCCCAGCCCAGGACTTTATCCACTTTGCAACAATGTATCTTAAAACCTTAGTCAGAGAGAGTCTTCTCGGTTCTGGAGAACTTGGTACTAAGTACACAGTGAGTAGTCAGTGAGACCTTGTTCGTATGTTAGCATGCGCAAACTAAATATTCATGTACCTTCTTGTAAGGTCTTGTGATTTCACTCCTGCGAGAGCTTCCTCCATGCCTTCATGGACAGTTTAATGAATGTCAGTGGCCAAAACAATTTATTATCTGGTACCTCTGCACTTAACGTGGTTGGTCCTTGGATGACAGGTACATAGACTAATCCATAAAGCTTTCTAGCTTAGCAGGACTAGCTGTGCCTTGCCCATCAATGAGGTGACCTTTGAGAATCCATAGTCACAACCAGACCATGCTGAAGCCTCAGGGTAGGATTTTAATGCAATTCAACTATCTTTTACATTAATAAGGTTCCAAGGGAAAACAGAAGAGAGGAGTGAGTATCCTGGTTACTGGGCTGCATTGGTTCAACACTGTTGTATTTTGAGGGTTGTCCTTTTATATCTCCTAGGGTCCTTTATAGCAAAAGATCAAGGGTCCCCTTTGGTAAGGATTTTCTGCCTTAACTACATATATATAAAAGCAAATTTTGTTTAAGGGACTAGAACATAAAATTGCAAACAGACTGAATGGATTCACTTTTTAGTTCAAAAACTGAATTTTTCATATGAATTTTGGCTCTTTCTCCCATATCAACTAATGAGCTGAGAAAGAAACAATGAATTATATTGCTTTTGTATTCTTTTAAAAAGGGTTCCTTTCTTTCCACCTTTATATTTATCAGTGGGGCCAACTCCAGTGAAAATGAGAGGAAAAACATTCCTGGCATACTGCTGCTTAAAACTTAAAAGAGTATCCAGTGTTACTGACCTGCTTATGTCTGTGTATGTGCAGGCTGGGGCTACAAACAGGCCACCAGCCAAATAGGGCAGGAAAAATCTATATAGTTAAGGAGGAGCTTGCAAGGACCAATCTCTACCACTTCATAAACTATGGGAAATTACTGGACCCAGTACCCGTTTTCCTCTATGCTGTATTATTTAGTATCCTCATCAATTCCCAGGGATTCAATGATCAAATCTATGCAGATGATTCTCAGATGAATTTATCCATCCCTAACCTCTGGCCAGACCACCTGGCTTACATCTCCAAATATCTCTTATTGGATATCTTGAAACAGATGTTTCATATACGTCTTAAACTCACCAGGTCCAACAACACTGAAATCCTAGATACCCTGCCCTTTTCCCACCTTCCACATTGCTGTTGAGATCAATACTAGCCACTCAGACTCGTGACCAGGGTCTCATCAGCAACTCCTCAGTCTCTCTCACCCTTCATATTCAATCTACTGCCAAAACCTGGCAACTTGTGGTTACTACCTTCATAACATCTCGTGCCCATATAATTACAGTAGCCTGCTGGTTGGTTTCCCTGCCTGATGTCTTACTCCACTTCAAACTATCCTTCACTCAGCTGTCAAACAGATCACCCTAAAGCATAGGTCTGACCCTTTTATCCCTTGATACTCAATGAACTCCAATGGCTCCCTATTACCACCAGTATCAAATATAAATTCCTGTTTAGCTTTTAAATACCTTCATAACCTGGCCACTTCCAGTCTTTCCAATTTCCTCATACCTTATTGTTCTCCACATATTCTGTGATCCAGTGACATTGAGTTATTTGCTGTTTCCCAAACAAGGCACTCTATTTCCTAATTCTGAGAATTTTCACTTTGAATGAGAGAGTATGGAACTCTCTCCCTCCTCATTTCCACCTCCAGGCTTTCTTCATGTCTCAGCTTAATCTTAATCTTAAAGCCTTCCCCCGAGATCATTCCCAATATATTCCCCGTCTGTCTTGGTTTTTGCATGTTTTTTCTCCCACTAAAATGCTAGTTCCTTGAAAACAAACTTGTATTTGTATCCCCACGGTTTAGCACGGTGCCTGGTACATATTTGGTGCTCGATGACTTAGGAAACAGTGAGGAAACCTGGCTGAAATAGAATGCCACCTAGAAATATTAAGAAATTATGGGAGAGGTAGGATGGAACCTTGGAAGTCTGCAGAGTGCTAGGTAAGAAGGAACCTTTATAGATACCTGGGGCATAGCATGATGAAAACAGTATTTAAGGAATATTAGTTCTCAAACAATAGAGAAGTATTGGAGAGAGGAAAGATTGGAGAGAGAGAGAGAAAGAAAGAAAGAGGAAAGCCAAGGATAATAGTTAGAAGACCTATGCTATAAAAAAAGGGAAAAGGACCTACATATATAAAAATATTTACAGCAGCTCTTCATGTGGTGGCAAAGAATTAGAAATTGAGGAGGGGGTGGGAATAGCTGAACAAGTTGCAGTATGTGATTGTAATAAGTGTTCCTATGCTTTAAGAAATGACAAGCAAGTGGATTTCAGAAAAAACCTGAAAAGATTTACATAAATTGTTGCAAAGTGAAATGAGCAGAACTAGAACATCGTACATAGTAACAGTAACATTGTGCAACAATCAACTATGAATGACTTAGCTCTTCCCAGAAATACAATGATCCAAGACAGTTCCAAAGGACTCGTGATGGAAAACGCTATCCATGTCCAGAGAAAGAACTGATGGATTCTGAATGCAGATTGAAGCATACTGTTTTAAATTCTTACTCCTATTATGGAAATATGCTGTACATGATTGCAGATATATAACCTATATAAAACTGCTTACCATCTTAGGGAAAGGGAGAGGGGGAGAAATTTTAAACTCAAAATTTTATATAAAAATGAATGTTAAAAATTGTCTTTACATGTAATTGGAAAAAGTAAAATATTATTTAAAAAAAGAAGACTGTTGCTGTTACCAATTGTGAGGTTTTTGCCATCGTGATTCAGCAATTAAGAAAAATCTTGGATATTATCATAGCCCAACTCTTTCATTTTACAGCTACAAAAACACAAAGCTATTAAGTGAGATGGTCAAAGTCACCCAATGACAAATGGCAGAAGTGAGATTTGAATTTCTAACTCAAAATCTGGTGCCATTTCCCACTGTACTGTAAGTGCTAAGGTTTAGAGTGTTGACTGGGAGACTGGACAGGAAGGGGTGAAGCTGTAGATGAGACACAGAGGATGAAAGAAGTCAAAGATGGCCCCAAGGTTTACAACCTGGGAGGCTAGAAGAATGCTGATGCCTCTCACAGAAGGGAGGTGGTTAACACTAAAGCTAAGTTGAACATATTAATCATCCTTTAATGATTTAGAAGACAATTTGGGATCTCACAGTGCCTTGGGGCCCTCATTATGAACATCAGTTACTATTGTGCTCTAGAGTGCAGAAGTGCTGGGTGGGAGAGAGCTCTGGCTCATAGAACAGCTCTTCCTCTGCCATCATTTGGTCCCCTGTCATAGAGTATCCCTCCTTTCCTCATGTGTGGATATTCTGTTGTGTGAAATCATGTCCCCTGGCCATGAACACAAAAGAGGCAATGTGGTGCCATGGAAAGAGAGCCAACCCTCAGGCAGAAGACGTAGATTTGAATTCTGGATCTGTTACTGTCTGTTACTATATAATCCTGGATGTATCACTTTCCCTCCCTGAGACTTAGCTTATTCATCTGTAGAATGGGCACACAAAAAATACATGTACTACCTTCAAAACCTTACATAACAGTTGCAAGTGCTAAATAATAATTCAAGTCAACATTTATTAAGCTTAAGTTTGTACAGGCACAGTATAAGACTCCAAATGACAACTAGGTGGTGCAATGGATAGAGTCAGGAAGCCCTCAGTTCAAATCCAGCCTCAGACACTTATTAGCTGTGTGACCCTGGGTAAGTCACTTAACCTTGTTTGCTCAGTTTCCTCATCTATAAATTGAGCTAGAGAAGGAAACCATAAATCTCTCTAGTATCTTTGCCAAGTAAATCTCAAATGGGGTCATGAAGAGTCAGATATGACTGAAAACAACTAAAAAAAAGAGATGTTATCTCATAATTTAGGCTATGATGTGAGTATTATCCTTGCTCTCCTGAAGGCATGCCATCATGGAGCTCTCTTTTGGTCACAGATCTAGAATTGGAAGGGACTTCCAAGGTCATCACATCCAACCTCCTCATTTTACATATATGGAAACTGAGATCAAGATTAAGTGACATGCCCAGCAGAAGTAAGATTTGACTCCAGGTCCTCTGACTGAGCCAGTGTTCTTTTTACTGCACCTCGACAATCTCCTCTTTTTCTTATAACTACTATTAATGAGTAGAATTGTTGGCTAAGACTTGGATTCTTTTAGATCCTGAGTCTCCCAGTGTGGGAAATCCAACAAAACGATAAATGATTTTGGGGGGCAGTTGCATGGGGGACAGTTGCATTGATGGCAAAACCCTTCCTTCACTTTGTTTTTCAATTATATCACTGTGGTGACCCAGAGAAAAAAATAAGCCCTTAAAAATAAGCCTAGCTTTTTGCATAAAGATAGACAAGTGTCTTGTTGATAGGTCACTTAGAAATGGGATCAGAAATTAACCAGACTAACTTTCTGGTGTCTCCTTGCTGTAGGGACCTAAATAACCATAACATGTTGTGGGGAAGGTCCCAAGCAGAGCCATAGTCCCACTGGGGGTGCAGTTATCAAATATAGGGTGGTAATTTTTGAACCTTGCCTTTGACTCTAGAAGCCTTCCAACACACTCTCTGTAAAAGCAACCCATGAAGTTGATAATACAAAGATTATCATCCCAATTTTACAGATGAGGAAACTGAGGCAAAGAGAGACTAAGTGATTTGTGAAGGGTCAAACAGCTAGTAAGGTTATGAGGCTGGATTTGAACTCGAGTTTTCCTGACTCCGATCTGGCACTCTAATGTGTAGTTGCATCATAGATAGGATATAGCTGACAGTGACAGAACTGGGGGTCATCTCAAGGTCATGTGACTTTATCCTGATGCCTCTCTACATGTGACATTGAATTCTGAATCTGTTTCTATATAATCCTAGATGTATCACTTTACCTCCTAGAGATTTAGCTTATTCATCTGTAGAATGGGCACAAAAAACCCACACGACATTAGAAAACTAGAACTCATAGCTCACATCTGCTGTGGTTTGGCAAAAATAGCAGATTGTACATGAGATTCTCTTCTCACTTCACTAACTAGATGTGTGACCTTGGGAAAATTACTTGATCTCTCTCGCCTTCAGTCTCTTCATTTGTAAAATGAAGACTGGATAATTTTTCAATTCTGCAGTAGCATCCTAAGATACATTCAGTCATGTATTTGCCTTTGGGGCTGTAGGTGAGGGCTTTGGGATATGGGAGAGAGACTAAGTATTTAAAAAAGAAGCTAGGGGTTGGGAAAGTCAATTTGTCTACTTTCCAAGTTTTCCAGTGAACTCTATGACCTGAGAATCGCTAAGAATCATAGAATGTTAGAACTGGAAGGCACTTTAGGGGTGATTCAGCCCAATCCCCTCATTGTACAGATAAGGAAACTAATGGAGAGGGAGGAGAAGTGATTTAGCCAATTAATAAAGTCTGCATTTTGCCTGGACAAAGCATTAGTGTGCTCTCCCATTAGTGAACAACTCTGTAGGAGGTAGTGAGGAAACCTGGCTGAAATAGAATGCCACCTGGAAATATTAAGGAATGATGGGAGAGGCAGGATGGAGCAAGACGATGAAAGATCTTGAAAGTCTGGCAAAGTGCTACTGCCCTTTTAGTCCTTGAATATTTAATATGACATATACTACATAGGCTTTTATTTATCACAAAATAAATATCTAACTGCTTCCAATATAATTTTCTGTAATAAATGCTTATAAACAGTATTATTTAAGAGTACCCCTTTATCCCTGGTTTGGGTGCTGCTATCAGTCTAGAGTAATCGGTTGCCTCCAAATTGAAGCACTTCAATGTCTGATGTGAAATTTCGCCAAATATTTGCATTTTCTGAGCATTTTGTATAAATACATCTTTCTCATTTGGATTTTTATGACAGTTACTGGCTGCAGGGAACAGCTCGACAGTTACTGAAATCAAATTCTGGGCAGAGCTGGGCACCAGGAGGTCACGGCCAGGGCTGGGGATGGGGGGCAGGCTTCTTTCGCCTACGTTTCTTTCAGTCTTTGGGAGATTGAATGACCACGCCAGAGGAAGGGCATTTGAGGCAGATAGTGAGTAGTGGGAGGTGTGTAAAGGCAGCTTAACTTTCTGTACTGCCCTCCAGAGCCAGGTAAATGCCAGACTGTATCAGCCCCTTCACTTCCACCAGCTCCGCGGCGGCGGCAGTGCCCCCTGTGCCCCGTCTTACCTGCCAGGCAGGCGGTGGTGTCAATCCACTTAAGCAGCTGGCCGGCGCTCAGCTCCCCACGGTGGTTAGCGTGGGAAGGGAAGATGGCTTGGCACATCTGGACCTCGGCTGCGCCGCCCAGCGGCCTCTTCTGGGAGTCTGGGGGTTCCATGCTGCGCTCCCGCGGGCTGCCCCACAGCTGGCAGGCAGGCTGTCTCGCGGGCCGTCCCGCTGTCGTCTGCCTAAATGCCCAGAGCAGCGCAGACTGACTGCACCCATGGTTTCAAAGGGCAGTTGGCACGTGCGGGTGCTGGCAGGGATCATCCACCCCGTGCCCGGGTCCTGCAACACCCGCCTCTTTCTGGCCAAGGGCAGGGCCTGGAGCACCAAGGTCAGCGGCCATTTGACCCCTCTCCCTCCCTTCTCTGACCTTCCACACGTGAGCAGCTGTAGGTTTAGGGCTTGCCTATTTTGCCCCCTCCGCAGAGGACAAGGCGGGGTAGGTGCCAGTGACCAGTCCCTGGAGAGAAGAATCAGTCACAAGCAGTTAAAGACATGCCAGTTCTAGGTCTGGCGGGGCGGGGGGCAACTGAATGAACTCTTTCTATTTAACTGATGCAGAGTGAAGGAACTAGACCAGGGACGGGGAACCTGCGTCCCCTCAAGGTCACATTGTGGCCCTCTAGGTTCTCAAGTGCGGCCCTTTGACTGAATACAAACTTCACAGAACAAATCCCCTTAATAAGAAGATTTGTTCTGTAAAACTTGGACTCAAAGAGCCACAACCCAAAGACCTAGAAGGCCACATGTCGCCTTGAGGCAGCAGGCGCCCCACCCCTGAACTCCACCTTAGGAACAACCTACTGAGTAAATGGTATGTATTGGGACAGCTAGTGGTCAATGGATCCAGGGTGAGACAGATCGGTGGGAGAAGACCTGAGCTCCCAATGTTGCCTCCCACACTCAGTAGCTGGGCAGTCCTGGGCAGACCACCTCCCCTTTCAGTTTCAGTTTCTTTGCCCGTAAAATGAGGATTATACACCTATCTACGTCATGGGGTTGTTGTAATCATCATATGACTTGCAAACAGTGCTTTGCAAACCTTTTAAAAAGAGCTACGAAACATTAGGTAGTATTAGCTATTAAAGACAACAACGTGTACATACACACGGCATGGAAAAGCAGTTGAATTCTGACTAATGTCAACATCCAGTTTCATTCCTGGGAAACTGATAATAAATACATCTTTCTCCAAGAAAGTTAGTGGACAATGGGTGCAAAATGTTGCATATGCTGGTATATGCTTAATAAATGCTGTATTAATTCTTTTTAAAAAATATAATTGTTTTTCTTTGATACAAAGGAGGGTTAAGTTGGGGGAGAGGTATGCTGGGAAATTGCTATCATGTAAAAGCAAAGGCATCAGGAAGGCAAACAAAAAACTAATGTGACTTTAGGCTGCATTATTAGAAGCACAGTGTCCAGAATAATCAATTAAGTATTATTTAATTATTACTCAAGTATTAATTACTTAAGTATTAATTATTCAGTATTACTATTGCTTAATTACCATGTGCCAGAAAGGCATCTAAGTGCAATGGATAAAGTGTGGGACTTGGAATCAAGAAGACTTCCTGAGTTCAAATCTAGCCTCAGACACTTCCTAGCTGTGTGACTCTGGGAAAGTCACTTAACCCCATTTGCCTCAGTTTCCTCATCTGTAAAATGTGCTGGAGAAGGAAATGGCAAACCACTCCATTATCTTTGCCAAGAAAACCCTAAATGGAGTCAGGATGAGTCAGACATGACTGAAAAATGACTGGCCAACAAACGTGCCAAACAACACTCCCAGAATACAACAGTCCAACCACACCTGAAATATCAGGTTTGATTCTATGAACACACTTGGAAGAGGGAGATCAAAATGGTAAGGGACTTGAAATTAGGTCATATATAGAAAAGGTGAAGGAACTGAGGATGTAAGCCTAGAAAGGAGAGGACTTAGGACCAGGATCATAGGAGTTATAAATGTAACCCTTTCATTTAGCAAATAAACTACCCCCTGCCCCCCCCCCCCCCAGTTCATCCCTTGCCTAAGGACACAATTAGTGGGCAGCAGAATTGGGATTTGAACTCAGGTTCTTTGACACAGAAGTCTGCATAATTTACACAAAGCATGCTTCTATTAACAGGAGGACATGATGGATACCTTCAGGATTTTGAAGACCTGTGTGGGGCCAGCTAGGCTGCGCAGCAGATAGAGTGACCTGGAGTCAGTAGGACCAGAGTTCACATCTGACCTCAGACACTGTGTGAAGCTAGTGACCTTGGGCGAATTATTTAATCCTGTTTGCCTGTTTC